>NW_024499573.1:9956044-10419421 GCF_017590055.1 Onychostruthus taczanowskii
CGCCCGCCCCGCGCAGCCCCGCCGGCAGCGCCGCCCGCCGCCGCGCTCACCGGGGAGCGGCGCTGGGATCCGTGCCGGCCCGGCAGCGCCCTGCCTGCCCTCCAGCCGGGACCCTGGGGCCGCGCTCCGCCGAGACCGGGGCGCGAAGGGCGCGGTGTCCCGGCGGAGCTCGCCGGGCAGGTGCCGAGGCTCTCGCTGTCCCTGCGAGTCCTTGCAGTGCGGACCGAACCCCTCCCGGCCCTCTCAACACGGGGCCCGTTTTGCGTCTGTGCTCAGGTTCCGGTGAGGTGCCATCGGCTGCTGCATCGAAGTGTTAAAAAGTACACGAGAGGCTGCAGGTGGTAGAGTTGGGAGTCCAAAAGCGAGCTTTTGCATGGCTGCTGCCCTGCGACGAACAGCTGGAGTCCCCAGATCATCCTGGGGTGTCGGGCAACAAGTTACAACAATATTTCCTGTAGTTAAATAAAAACCAGCACACACTTGGTGCTCAGAGCAAGTGGTCTTGTGCATGGCTGAAGTGACCTGGAATGGAACTGTTGCAGCAGTGGCTTGAAATGATTGCAGTGCTGGAGTATGGACAAGAGCAACATTCTTAGTAGCTGTGTAGTAAATAGGCCTGAGCCAGCAACACTGAAAGGCAAAGACCTGGTTTAAAATCTGTTTTATGTGTTCTCTGTGTGAATATGATTAAAATTCTTGTCCTTCACGGTCTGGCAAAGCCTTTGTTTTGTTTGACTTCACCCCTGAGCAATGCTGCTGAGGTTAGATAATTCAGATTTGCTGTCACTAAGTTCAATTTGTGGTTTTGCTCTAAAGGGGCAATCTGGACGAGTTTCATGGTTCATGCCATTTTGGTAGTTGCCACGACGGGCCCAGCCCTTTTGGTGCCTGTCTACCAAAGGTGGAAGAGCCACCCTGCCCTTGCTCCTCCCGGGGTACAGGAGCACAACCTTCCAGCTGCCAGCCCTGTGTTCCAGCGCTGCTCTCCGCTGACCTGTTCCAATCTCTGGTTTAGTGAGAATGGAGAGCAACCTTCTGACATTTAGCAGTTAACATGAGGCTTGTGAGAAGTGTCAGATCAATGGTAGATGTTTACTTCTAGAAATCCGCTGCCCCAGGAGATTTATTTTTTTATTTCTGATGTCCCTTCAATGTTGTTTGCCATTCAGATGTTGGCTGGTGTGATATGTGGCACAGGTGAGGTGAAGGATAGAGCAGCTTTCTCTCATTTTGAGCTAATCCATTAGTTAAATTACTTTCAATGACCATTATATATATTTCTAATACAGAGAGGATAAGTTCTGCTTGTCATCCCTCACTTACTTTTCCTTTATCCAGTTGTGACAGTGATACGTTTTTACTGCTTGCTTTTTTTTATCAAGGCAGAAATTAGATTATTTTGATACAGTAGGTAAAAGTACTAATTTAGCATCAAGAGAAGTTCACTCTTGTGCAGAAACTGAGAATATTACAGAGCAACTTTTAAAAAACATTTTCAATTGACAAGGTTATCCACTGCTGGTTTTCCCATGTTTTTCCTTCAGTAAGTATTTAGGCATACTTTGCTACAGATGGATGAAAAGCCATGTAGGTCAAATATAAGACCAGGTTTCCCCACTAGGTCACACATACTGGAGATGAGCTGGTAAACTTACTGAAAAGACTAGGAAATCAGCACTGTCATAACAGGGGGAGCTTTGTCTAACAAACCATTCAAAATGTCTGTGAAGGGAATGAGTCAAGAAACTTGTGTCCATCCACAGCTGGTAGATCTTACAGCAGTGTCACAAACTGCATGAGTCTCTGCATCCTGCTAGGCTCAGCTGGATAGCATGGTGATGTGTTTTCCCAAAAACAGTTTGTTGCCAGGGGACTGATAGATGCTTACAGCCATATCTTATTCTGGGCAATATGTGCTTGACAGGATGTATTTAAAAAAAGAGTGCTATCAGATGTTTCTGCTTCTGGCATACGTTTATTGTAAAGTTAATAGAAAAAAAGGATCTTCTTCAGACATCATTAACAAAAAATAACAAATGCATTCATGATGCAAAAATTGCACTTTTCTAATGCTCATTCCATTTAAGAGGTATTAAGAGGAAGATTTAAGAGGTATCAGAATGTGGTGGGGGTTTTTTTAAGAGCCAACTTTTGATGTGCTGGATGGTTGCCATCAGCTGCAAAGCATATGAGGTAGATGAGATGGGTACAGTAATTTTTCTAATCCTTCTGATAACTGAGAGCTGAATTTCCCTCCAGCCTGGAGGTGAAGCTTTGGTGCTGGAGCAGAAGCTCTACAAGCAAGCAGTGAGAAATCTAACCATGGTTTCCTGAGGAAATCCTACATGTATGAAGTCTGGTGAGAGAGTTCGATGGCAAAGCTGCTCACCACAAGTTATCACTTCGAGATGACAAAATGGCACGGCCCTGTTTGTAGGAGCTGAACTGGGGGTGAGCTGGAGGGCCCTGGGTGCAGGAGTGTGTCAGTGTGAGCAGGGAGAGGGGACTGACACTGATCTCCAGTCCAGGCACTGATAACTTGCAGGAAAGGAGATCAAAGTCCTTTGAAGAACCAAACATCTTCCCACCTTTCTGACTGTTTATATGTCTGTCTTTCATATCATCATTTTATTCTTGATACACTAATTCACATATGAATAATTTGGCTGTGTAAAACATAACTTAAATATCAATAAACATAAAATCTTGTTGAATTGTCAAAAGCTGATTCCTAGAACATTACTATTTTTAAACAAGCTTTCCATATACCCACCTTCAAAAAATACTCTGCTTGTCTACTTAGACCTGTTGTCATGTAGGAAGTAAGTTCATTCTATTTATTACAACAAGAAGTAAAGCTTAAAAAATAGTAATTAAAAAATCTCAGTTTTAGTCGGAAAATACTCTTGTGCTATTTTGTCCCCACCCTTCCCCAGTGGAGCCACTGCCAAATATTTTGCAACTTTTCTGATTTTGTCTCTCTGCCCAATGAGCAGGGTGTTTCAGTTCCAGTTTCTGTGATGTGTAGCCCTCCTGGGGGCCTTGCCATGTTGCAAGGCCACTAAGTCATCAGCAGAAAGGAAAAAATAAATATACACACCTAAGTGCTTTTTTATATTAAAAAATAATTCAAACTATACATTGCATTTTTTAAGAGGTCAAGTGAGAACTTAGTAAGTAACTATGTACTACACCATTATCCCTGCTTGCTGGAGGTTGGTGGAGGAAGAGAAGCCAGTTGTAGAGAGTAGTATACACCTATATATAAATCAACTACTTTTAATGCTCTTCTAACTTTTTCTCCTCAGAATCTACCAAAAGTCCTTTCCTACAATAGACTGAAGGAGTTTAATTTTTGAACTATCACAGATTGTTGCAGTATGAGATGCTATAGTCTACAGAGCAAAAAAACAACTCTTCAAGAATTTCCCAACCTCAACACAAAAATCATATGAAAAGAGCGTTAATGGATATCACTGATAGATAGCTTTACTCATTTGTCACTGCAGAGTTGTGCACATCTCCTGTTTAAACCACCCAAACCATCATGGCATTCTTTCCCCCATCTTACCCATCCTTCTCAATGCTGCCTTCATTTTCTTCGTTTCCACGTCGACCTAATGAGAGAGGTGGGCAGGACAGGAGTACTATATGTGATTTCTGCACAGAATGTAATTTAACTATGGGTTCTTCATTTGAGCAATCAGGCTCTAATATAAAATAGGCATATATTATCTGGGTGCTAATCCACAGGATATTATTCTATAAAGAACAAAAGTATTGCTCAGTGGAGGCTGCCAGTTATGGCAGATTTAGTGTATAGTTGTC
Organism: Onychostruthus taczanowskii; assembly: GCF_017590055.1. Lineage (NCBI taxonomy): Eukaryota > Metazoa > Chordata > Aves > Passeriformes > Passeridae > Onychostruthus > Onychostruthus taczanowskii. The sequence goes on from NW_024499573.1 coordinate 9,959,873, forward strand.
TCAGAGTTGCAACTGTGGTTCAGTATTTATACTGTGTTCAGTATTTCTTGTGATCAAATTGGAACCTAAAAGGACTGGCTAAAACCTCTGTGCTGTGGTACACATCTTAATATGTGACAATAATTGGAGCTGGGGGACTATGGGAGTGTAAAATGAAGCATTTGTATGTCTGCAAGATGGAAGCCTAATTGAAGAGTTTCGCTCATTATGTTGAAATTTCTGGTCTGATAGATTAAGTGTCAGATTGGTTGGAAGATCAGTGTTCACACAGAAAGCTCACAATATATTCCTCCTTGTAGTGAAAACTTAGACCCTTTTAGGTGTATCAGTTCAGTATTTTGTTTTACAGCAAAAAGAAGGGCAGTGGCAGCAACACTAATGTAGCTTTCTAAATCTCTTGGTACTAGTGCCTTAAAACCCCTTACCCAGACTCATAAATTAATGACACTTGGTACTCTCACTTGTGCAAGTGTGCTGATTTTCTAAGAGCCAGTGTTTGCATCCATAAACACTAGCAGCAGTAGCAATGTGTGAGAAAAAAGCAGCTGCTTTTAATGCAAATGGAAGTGTTGCTATTAATTCCTTCCTAAGGAGACTGATTGCGAGGTTGAATCCCTTTCTGCTGTTAACAAAAGTCATAGTTAACTGAATTTACCATGCAATTCTCTTTTCTTGAGGGCTAAATCTTTACGGCTGCTTGTCTGTCAGGGATTCCTGGGCCAAGTCAGTAATTTACAGATGTGGCAAAGGATACTTAAGTAATTTGTGCTGGCAGCTCTGTACGGTACTTTTTGGACAGATTCATCTTTGACCTGGTCGCAGGAGTGGGGAAAGTGGAGGTCTGTTTTCTTGTTATGATCCAGAAGCACATGTGACAGGAAGAAAGGAAGGAAGTAACTTTTGTATTGACTGCTTCCCACCTCGGTCAAAGTTTCTTTTGCTGCCAACATTTTGTTCTTGAAAGGGCTGTTCCCCTCCTGACCCTTAGGGTGAGCTTGCTGTGTCAGATCCTGCAGCACACTGACCCTCCTTCCCTCTCGCTTTCATCTGGTATACTATATCAAAAAAAACCACCAAGAGCACGACCTGGAATTCTGCAACAATGCTGTCTAAATAATGACTCTACCTATTGATAATGATGTATTTATTTTCATATATCTGTATTGATTACCTAATTTCCTATTCCCCCCCCCCCCCCCCCCCCCATAAATTTTTGAACTTATTAGTAACCCTGCTATTTCAGACTCAAGTAGCCACTTTGTATCTTCAGGGTATGGCACATGATATCCTCTAAAACAGTGCTTTTTCTCTAACTATCCTTGGTTTTTCTTTCCATTGGTCCATTGTAGATTAAAGGTTTTTAATCCTGTCTGCTTTTCCTTGTCGTATCAATTTCCTGTTGCTGTGTTTCAGTGCTGATGAGGTAAAGCACTTAAAACTAAAGTTGCAGATTCTAAAAGTGTTGTGTATACTTAGGCATGTCAAAAGACTGAGATGCACACAAAAGATTTTCCTTTTGCAAGAACTTTTGCTGCCAGTGATGATAAAATTACGAGACTTGGGGTTCCACTAACCCTGATTATAGAGTGAGATAATAAGTACTAGAAGTGATTTCAATTCACTAGGTGGATGGATAACAAGCTCTTGTGACTGAAAGCTGAAATTAGATAAATTCAGATTAAAAGTAAATTGCTAAGTGTCAGTAATTGACCAGAGAAAGCCCTTGGATAGCTGTGTTCTCCTCAGTGGAAGCCTGAGCTGCCACCTCCATGAGCAAAGCCCAGCCATGCTCCTCCTTCCCCTCTGTGCTTTGCAGGTGGCCAGGGATGAGAGTGCTCTAATTTGGTGTGGGCTAAAACCTACGCTGCTCTCCTCGACATAAATGCAATGTGCAGGGCACCTACAAAGGCACAAATGTGCTATTGAAAGCAACAGTGCTGTCAGGAGATTAAACCCCACTGTTTTAGCAGAAACCACTACAAGTTTTGCAAATAGCATTTGGGCCATGCAATCAATGCCTTCATTAATGACATTTTTAGCAAATAATTTTTTATAAAAGCTTTATATTTATTTACTCTTTAAAATTTACTTTTAAGCCATCTGCCTCACCAAGCCTGACAAAGCCCTCACTCCTCTATATTTACCTCCATCTGCCTGTTTGAGTTGGTAGATAAATGTTTTCTTCCATCTGTGTTCAAATGATAAGCATTGTTAGTGCTATGCCTCCCACCTTTCTGTCCCATTGGGGTTCTGGCTTTCCAATTACCCTCTCCTGCTGTTGTAAACTGATAAAGTTATCAAATTATAGTCTCACGTTGGATTGCCACAAGGGAGCTGGTTACCTACTCTAGAAAAATACTTTAATTATTGGTTTTTGAGGTCTAAGTAATTACCTTCATTTTGCACATCTAGGAAAAACATGTCTGTCTCCCTACTGTTTTTCTGGACATTAAAATGAGATGATTTACAGGTTTTGATGGTAATTCATTAAAAAGGGCTGAGCTATTGTTGCCCATTACTGTCACCTTCAATTAGTTTAAATGCAGCTGTGACCATGTTCTTCCTACATAATTTATCTCCTAGAAAAAAAAACTGCAGCTCTGAATGTCAAAGAAAATATTCAGAGGAAGATTCAGAGTTGCCAGAAAAAAATTTTGGAAGCAACATGATTCTACCTCAAGTGGCAGACCGATGGCAACCACTTTTATGCATCCTTTGAAGCATTTGACATTGGCCACCTTCAGAGCCAGGAAACCAGATTTAATAAATGAAGGGACAAACCCCATAATAAATTAATTATTGTCAGACACAAAAATTGCTTGTGAAATCTCTTTACTTCGTCTTTGCCATTCCAACTGAAATAGAGCTGCCAAATAGGTTTGTAAACTCAATATCAGATTTCAAAGAAAATAAAGCACTGAGTTACTTTTAACTGGCAAACAAAATAAAAAAATGTTTAAGATATGACTGAGTGAATATTTTCATTATGTAGTTAGACAAATAGTTTAAAGATTTAGAACTTTTTCACCTATTTTAGTCAGCATGAAATTCAGTCATTGCATGATCATTACCTCATACAGCCTCATCCAGCTTCACAGGAAGCCAGAGTAAGAACGGCTGACAGCACTTCAGCAGAGACACAAGAAATCCATGCAGGCATTTACTTTCAGATTAACATGCCCTGGGGAAAGTTGAAAACAAGTGGCTGCTTTTCATTGGATGAAAGTGTTGGATAAGTGGTCAACACTGCCAAAACAGTCTGTCACTTAGTCCACAAATTAGAAGCATATTTTCTAGATGGAATGCCTATTGCTATTTCTGAAAAAATCAAAGTTCTTGGACTTGATTTTTTGTTTTTAAATCTGTTTATTAAGAAAAAGCCTTTCTTTTTACATAGAAAAAATACAGAGGAAAGTAAATGCAGTAGAATCCATTACCTTATATAACTGCTATACAATTGAATATTAATGACAAAAGTTTCAGAAAACCTAAATGTTATAAAAAGCCACCTCTAAAATAAGACTCTGACAGAGCAAGAACAAGACACAAATTAAACATTAAACAGCTGTGAATCACAAGTGTGTACAAAGACACAGCCAATACAATACAAGAGGCCTTGTGCCAAAATGATGTTCCTGTTACAGTATTATGCTTGTTATGTTCCTGTATACAGTATAATGGAGGAATCAGATAAATTTGATTCTTAAAAAAAGTCTTGGTGTCTGATGTATCCTGCAATTTTTAAATTTAATTTTCCAACTTTTCAGAGTTGGAAATCCTTTAAAATTTTGCTTTAAAAGAAACTCCAATGAGAATGTGTCAAATTCTTGAATCTCCTTGTTTTGTCATATCTTCCAATGGCAAATATTAGATTACTTTCCCAAGGATTTTGTGAAGGAAAATAAGACAATGTGGAATATTTAATTCAAAGCTGTGAACTGAACTGAGCACTCCTGCACTGCCATCTGTGACAGCTTTTGCTGAAGCTTGCAGAAGTCTACGGAGCTCTGCTGCAGCACCTTCACAGCACCTTCCTGTAAACCCAGGCAAATTCACCAACAGTCCAGCAATGCCATGGTGAGGAATACACTGGGAAGTAAAACTGTCTCACAAATGGGTATTGTGCAGATTAAAAAATAGATATGGAAAATAATGAGAACAGACACTTGAATGGCAAGAGAAGAGAAAGATTTATTTTTACTGACTTTCAATTGGTGTTAAGATTGCTTGAGAGACATCCAGTACATGTGTAAGACCACCACAGATATGACTACATATGCATATTCTGTCTATCTCACTACCACGCCCTCTCTTCATAAAGGCACTAACTATAAATAGTACGAAAACAAACAGATAAAATGCCACAAAAAAAAAAATTGCTTGTATGGACTTCTTGTTTATGTTTGTATACATTCATGCTTTAAATGTACAATTTTAAAATTAATTTAAAAGGTCACCTTTATTTTGGCAATACAACTGATAAAATGAAACATGCAGAACACACAGCTTGACAGAACTCAGTGCATAATTTTGTCAGAATGAAGCAGTTCTTTACCACCCTTTGTGAGTTGGGAATACATTCATATTACAAGGCAAAAAACACCTCCACCCAAACCAGACATCTGGCTTCTGTTTAATGCATCTGTTTTTCCACATCTCCTCCAACATCTTTGGATAGTAAAATCTATGTCTGACCACAGGTTAAATTGTATGGTTATATTTTAACAGTCTTCATAGTGCAGCAAGGCAAGACAGAGCTGCCTGTATTCACTGTTCTATCTCCAGGCTGTCCATTTTTAAGTCGGGTGGTTTAAAGCTATTCACTTCTTCATAGGTAAGTTCTGTAGAGGGGGTGTAAGGAAGAGAGAAGAATTAGGTGATATTTTCTCCAAAAGAAAAATATTCCAGACAAAACAGTTCTACATATACACGTGACCTGTAGTTTGTACGTTCAGCCTCTTTAGGCAGATCCAAAAATAGAAGGAATTCACTAGGAATCCTCCTCTTAACCTCAGATTGCAAATTAGACTCACAAATACTGTTATTGTACAACATGACTGTCCCCTTCAACTAATTACTAAAACACACAGGCCCTGAAATGAAAACATCAATTATGCTGTCAGATGACCTGCCAAAATGTAATAAATGATAATATGTAATGGAAAATGGAATCTTTAGAAGTACCTAGACAGGTTTTAAAATGTACACTTTTAACTGTGGAAAACGTTCTTTGGCATCTCTCAGTCAGTTGCCTTCAATTATATATCATTTGCAATTCTGTGCTAATTCCTCAGAATCCTGGTTTGGTGTTTTTTTTTGTTTTGCTTGTTTTTTTAATGTTTTACTGTAGCTGACTTAATTTTACAGTACTCTGAAAAATTTTCTTTTTCTTAGAAGCATGTAACAACTTTCATCAGGAAATTCTATACTCAATAGCTAGAAACTTGCTATGTTACCCTGCTTTGAGAACAACCCTTTATCTTTTTATGCTAACATTCATGTCCTGTTTTCTGCCTTGGACATTAATGGAATATGTTGTCATTGGCTACCTCTTTTGTATTTTCTCAAATTAGATGCTGCTCTTCAAGGACCAAATCCTGTTTGTATATGGCTAACTTCAGGTTATGGCATTACTTCAGGTTCTGTTTTCCAAATAGTGATGTTTAAATCATATCAAACTCATGCCTATTAGCTTTTTTATTAAGTAACTCTGTCTGAGACAGCTGCTATGCCTGCAAGTGTACCTAGGACTCCTCTAAAAAACTGTGTAAAAAATCTTGGGACTGAATCTTGCTTATGCTCTGCTTGTGTGGTGCTGGACCACTGTCTGCAGTTTCAGCGAGGGATTTCTCTGAAGGAAATTCTGTGTGCAGAGCTCCAGGCATCAGAGGATTTGTTAGGTGACTTTGAGTGACTGACTTATGACTATTACATAGAATTACCGGCAGCCAGGGAGCAGCTACAGCTGACTGAATTTGGAGAAGCCAGTGTCCTCACAAATCGGACACCAGGAACTGTATTACAAAATTTTTCTTACTGCCTGTGTGGTTTATGTTCATGAAGCTCTTTACCCACTTCTCACTGCACCTACTCAGCAGAGATGCGAAACTGGAGCAACATCTAAGGAGAGAATGTATAGCATTCAACTCTGAATAGCATACTCTTGGCATCTAAAATTTTGAAATATTTTCTAACTGATTAAACATGTCAGTAAGAAATCTATGAGCTTGGGTTGTGAGCCTCAGCAGTGTGCAATGGAGGCCAAAAAAACTCTGAAGTGCATAATGTATAAGACAAAGTGTCTGAAATCTCATTTTACTTTGGTGGTCAGTCCCTTGAGATCAGGCACCACTGATTTTTAACTTGAACAGAAAAAGAGCAGAAACATGACAACGACATCTTGAGAAATTGGGTCAATATTTCATTGACACTACAAACATTTTGTCATCTTACTTAAATGTGGCATATGCTGTACTTGAAAATAAAAAGTTTATTCCTCAAGATAAAAATGCAGCCAGAGGGAAGAAGAAAAAGCAGCAAACCTGCTGTACAAGTTTGGAGATTTTTCTCTCAGGCCTTTTTTTAAACCTGAATAAAGAAGGAATTGGACCTGTAGATCCATCAAAATCAATGATGTAAAAAATGATACACGATAAATGCAATGAGAAATAATATGATACAGCCCTTCCAAGAGATTTCACCTTCATGTCCTCACTTCAGTTTAGAAAGTGTTAAGCTGTTAAGGTTATTGCTGAAATAATTTCAGTGGAGTTTCATCACAAACAGAAATCTGCTTCATGACTCAGAAATTGTTAAACTTTCCTGTTAAAGACTCAGGCAACTGAAAAAGCAGCAGAAAAAAAATCATCCACTCCTAAGTACAGCGGCAAATGAATGCAGCTTTCAAGAAGAAAGATGTATGGGTGCTGCTGTAGACTGCCACGTTTTGCAAAGAAGAGCCTGTGTAAGGAGTAAGTGATGCCAGTCAATCCTCCTTATTTGTACAGATGCAGTCAGCTTCTACAAAAGCCCCTCCAGGGCTCTAGGAGGTTGATTTATTGTAGAGAGAGCCATGACCCCACTATTGTCTTTAAGATACATTTGCTGTAGACAGTCTGCTTTTCCCCCTGTAATGCCCAGGAAAAAACATGTGGGTGGGCATGAGTAAGACATGAGAGTATTCTTCATGATAAACCTAACCACTATGATAATACATTTTTATTGAATCTTTTCCAAGTAAAAGTTATAGAATATACAAATAGAAACAAAAAACCATTTATTTTATGGAAGACATATTTAATCTGAAGCCAAGGAAAGACTTTTGTTGATAAACAGAAACAATTACTTTTCTACAACCTTATTCTCAATTTAAAATCTCTAGTAAGGAATTTTTAGAATAAGATGTCCTCATTAGACAGTGGTGAAATTGGACTGTACTTTTCAGTGTACTTGCAATCCAATGTTGAGCCACCTTACTTCCGTGATACTGCAGCGCAATATGATTGCGTAGCAAGCACAGAAGGTTGTTGCAGTATTTATCAAAGAAAGGTTTTGGGGTGTCACTCCCAAGTAAAATAATCAACTATCATCTCAAACAGGACCAATAGCATGGTGTAGTTATTAGTCCAAATCCTTTGCTATTTAAAGAATTATTAACAAAATACACATCTATGTGTATTTTGTTAATAATTCTTTTAAATAAATAATATTACTTTCTGGTTCTGGTCAGAACTAGACCAGAATCCCAGGTAGTGTTACTTGCCCCAGGACAGTTACTTCAGCTGGGGATCTGACCTAGAAAACTAAAACAGAATGTGTAATTACCTGGTAGCTAGCATCAGCTTTTAGTTAAGCTTTCACTGCTACAGGGAATCGAGTAAGGAGATGATAGAAGAGGGAGAGTGGGCAAAATCCAGAGGAGAAATATAAACTTTTCCGCCTGTCCACCCCCACAAGCACACATATGAACTTGTTTGCCTGAGGTTTAAAAGTTCAAATTCCTCTGGCTAGAAATGAAGGAAAACTGTTATTTAAGTAAGGCTTTCTTCTGGTACATGTCTTAACCAGTGCACGCAGTTCTGATACCTTTCCATTCATCTATGGTTCGCTCCTTGTTCTCTATGGACTCGTCGTACAGCTCGGCCTCGGGTTCGTCATCGGGATCGTGATACTGCACAAAGTAGGGATGCGCGAGTGCTTCCGAGGCCGTGATCCTTTTATCGCTGTCTAAAATAAGCATCTTCTCAAGAAGATCTACAGCTAAGGCAAAACCAGAAATGCAGTTCAAAGCCAGAAGAGACCATGAGGAAATAAAAAAAGGGCAACTGTTTACACACCATCTATTCTCACTCATCTTAAACACAATTAATATTACTGGCAAAATTTAGGCAACATAACAAGTAAGTTTTGAAGATTTTCTACTGCGAGTACAAAAGAGAGCTGAAGGAAGCTTCTAGTTTGCTTGTGGCATGCTCAAAGGTTCAGTATAGTGAACTGGAGATCTGATTCACCTCTTTGGATATCCAAGGACTTAATTGTAAAAAGATCTTTGTGTGCTTATAAGGTAATACAGTGTTGTTCATCATGTGCTTAAATTTGCACTGATCAGGACCAAGATAAGTAACTTGTGAATAATAAAGTGTGAGATTACACCTCTAATAAGCTGCACCAATGAAACAATCAGATGAAAACGCCAAAGCAACTTCACAGGACCCAGCATAAACAAAATATGTTTGAGGTTGATATTTGAGGTATACTAGAAAGAAGAGAGAGTGGTATGGCTGTATGGAGAGTTTTTAATGGAAATTTTATCATAACTATTTCAAATACTATTTTTTTTACTCTTATATAAGCATTGGCATTCATTTGCCTTTATGCTATTAATACGTAGCATGCTCTCATGTACTTCAGGCAAATAAATCCCATTTTTTAATATGGAAGTGTTCCAAACTACTTGTTTTTTTAAGAATAAAATTTGTATTAGTACACAAAATTAATTCAAACCATTTTTACTCACAATACTTCCCTATAATGCGCATGTGATGGAACTGACTGGGTACTTCAGTGAGATGTCTCTGATGACTCAAGTGTCTTCTTTTTATGTCACAAGAAAAAGTTTACAGAAACATCTATTTTTCACAGGCAGAACCAATTGATTAGACGAAAAAACAATGATACAGGATCAGATCAAAGATCTGCCTTAGCCCAGTATCCTGTGTCCAACAATGGCTCATATATTCCTAGGAAATAATACTCCAATGGGTCATTCAAACAGCTATACTTCCTGGTATATTCTTCTGCTTGCCAGCAATTTACAGCTCATGGCCTTCCTGAGCCAGAAATGATGTCTCTAATCTAGACCCCATGACATTTTAATGTATTTCTGCTATCTACAGCTGGCTTTTGCTTTTCATCCATGGACCATTTCCCTTTAGAAGGTTCCTGTAATCTCCATCAGAAACAAAAAGACACGGGCTTCATGATGGGAAAACAGCCTCAGGATGAAAGATTAAGCAATGCTTTTTTCACTGTTCTGATTATTATTATATGGGATTATGCAGCAAGGAACACAAGGAATGCTTGAGTTCCTATGTTAGTGAAAGATTTTATCTGTGTCAGTCTGATTTTCTTACCTAATGGATTGGCACCACGAAACACTGCTTTCAAATCCTGCTGAGGCATATGTGGAAGAGATTCAATGTATTTTCTTGCCTAGAAATAAGTTAATATACTTGTGATAAGGGTTACATTTTGCTCAACAGTAACCACATCAAGTCTAAAAAACCAGACATTATATTTTTTATGTTTCTTACATGGGAAATCCTCTTTACATAAAACCACAATGGATGACCTTGTTTCAAACACTCACACCTGTATACTGGACAATAAGAGAGTTTTAAGTGGGTACATTTTGGTTTAAGGCTTGAGTGTTAGCACTTTAGTTTTCACCTGTGCCTACTGGTTCATTGCAGTATATCCCCAGGGAACACATGCATGCAATGCTCAATCAGAAACTGCAGCCTAAATCATCTTTCAGATACCCCCAGCAAAGTGGTATAATTCAAACTGCAGCCGTCCCTCCTTTCTCTTCTCTGGTGAGACGTAGCTTCACTAACCAAAGAACAAATTCTGATACTCCATGTGAACAGATTTTCAGATGTTTAACAGAATTTAAGAGCATGCCTTTTTACTGTGGCTGTGAAAGGTTAATCCAAACTCAGCTAGTAAAAGCCTGCCTGGATATAGGATCCACAAATGTCAGCCTGACAGTACAAGAGCTATAAATTTTTAGGCTGAAGTAGGTAGGTTGGCAAGAGAAGAGGTTGCATACTTGGATCAGACAGAACAGGGAATTCTGAAAAGGAATTGTCAAAAAAGAAGGAGGTGGTTATTCCCTAAATCCTTAAAAAAAACCTCAGCTGCTCTTTGGACAAACCTAACCCTTTTGAAAGATGTTTGTGACACAGATGTCTCTCAGGATTTAGCAGTCCCATTAGAAGGACACTATCTGCAGAAGGCTAACTAAGCATCCTTGACCCATGGAAAACAGCAACTAATCAACAACTAATCCTAACATGACTGAACAAGATGTGGTGAAAATTACCTCCAATCTTGCCCAGAAATCCTTTGAAAACAAAACAGACCAATCAAAGTGCACTTACTAGCCTGTCCCCTCTACTTGTATACTCACAGAAGCCTGACCAAGAGAATCCCAATGTTTAAATTATTCTGAATTGCAATTACCATTTCAACTCATATTAACATGACATGAAACACTGACAAACACCTCAGTAACTTGTGCTGAAGCATCCAAGGAGATTGATCTTTTAGTTTCCAGTTCTTTAATCCTCTACTTATAACTGAAAATAAACTTGGCATTTCAGCAAATCTCTGACATTGTTGTTACAGGAATGTTAAAAAATTGTCCATGTCTGCAAGCTGCATTAAGAAATACCTAAACAATAAGGCCAAACTACATGGTAAAGAAGAACTAGAATGAAGAAACTCCCTTGCAGCTGGCAATTACCTCCAAGGTATGCATCTCATTTGACATTGCTCCTCTAATCAGGCAGCAGCAGCCCAGAGGTGACCTAGCAGCACTCCTGTTCATTAACCTGGTCTTTGTGTTCTGCCTGTGCTCTAAAGGTTAATTAGCCCAAATAAAATAGCTTCAGGATTCCTGTACCTCACCGAGCTATGATCTGAAACACAACAAATTAAAAGAACAAAGCACGTACTTATTTCCAGTAAGTATTTAAGGTGTTACTCTCATGATCAAAAAGCTCACCAGTTGTGGGATCTGTACCTCACCGAGCTATGATCGGACACACAACAAATTAAAAGAACAAAGCACATACTCTTTCCAGTAAGTATTTAAGGTGTTACTCTCATGATCAAAAAGCTCACCAGTTGTGGGAAAATAACATATTTGTATACACTACTGGGAACGTGTTACAGCAAAACCTGTAGGATCTTAACAGCACATGAAGGCTACAAAAGGACTCATGAGACTATGCAAGGACCTATGCTTAGGACAGCACAGCTGAGATTTGGTGGTTGATGAAGTCTCTGGCAAAAGGATGGATGCTTAGTTAGCCTCCTGCCCCAGCCATTCCTAGGCACCGGGTACTCAAAACTCTGGGACTGTGTACTGGCCTGTGATGATGAGGTTTCATTATGTTTGGACCATCCAGAAATACAGGGCTGCTCTGGCTCTCCTACTGCTCCTGATTACTTAACCCACTAGTGTGTTCATTAGCAAGGTCAAAGGAAACCCATCAATACATACACAAGCTGAGAAACAGCCACTGGTATTAGTCTGCGGTGTGTACAGAAGAGGTTTAAGAAAACAGCTGCGGCTTAGGAGGTATCTGTGTGCTGGTGTTTATCTGAACTCTTACCCTGTGCCCATCACCTGCCTTTATCAAACAATACCACATCTCATTCCTCAGCTGGCTATCCACAGTTACTGCTTACAAGCTTTTAAGTGTCACTTTAGCAGAGAAATTAAGTGGAAATTGGTCATTTACTGGATTACTATTTGAAGAAGTCACATGGAAAGTTAAAAAGCCCACTCTTAACTACGAATATTATCAAGAAATTGGACCTCACGCAAGCACTTAGATGAATAAATATGATTTTCAAATTAGGGATCTAAATAGAGCACTCATGCAAAGCACATTTTTTGATTTGGATACATCTCTGTTTAGAAACCTTACAATGGAAAGCATACAAATTACAGAGACTATTATATTATTGCTACAGATTTAATAGCAACAATATAATGCTCCAAGCTGAGCACCAGTTTTAATTTTTTAAATTATAAGACTAATTTAATTATAAACACTTTAAAAGATCATCAGGACTAATTTCTTAACACTTTGCAAAAACTGAGTACATAAGAACAAGTACCAAAATTTATCCAGGCGACAGTCAAGGTATCTGGATGCCTCCAAAAGCATATTTTTTGAATGGTGGCATTCTAGCAGCAAAAACTAGAGATAACTTTAAGGTATTTGCTCATTTCAAAATCAGTGTCCGTGTAACACAGGCAGTGACATAAATGCCAGTCAGAGAAGGGTTGACAGAGAGTCAGTTAACTGAATGAAGCTGTGAACTCACATGTTCTGATGATATCTTCTTCAGAAGTTCTGAACTGGGCGTGCCCACAACTTCCATTATTCTCTTCAGTTGATCGATATCTGCATAATTTCAGGGAAATGACCAGCACATAGTCCTTCTGGGTTCAGACAATTAATGAGCTTCCATGCATGCAACTATGATGCTTAAAACCATTCAGCAAGACAATTCTACCATAGCTCATGGAAGGATATCAATTCATACCTGCTTAAGCCTAGTCCTGGAGTACCAAATTCTCTGCTGTACTATATTAACTTGTCAGGTATGTCAGCTGCATGAAAAATACTACTTTTCTGTCCTAGTTCCCAATTTAATACATTCTTCAGCTTAATATTAATAGCATATTTATGTTTCAGTGATCTGAGAGATTTCTGAAGATCAGTTTAATAGGATAGGCTATTTTAGGCTCATAGGCCTAAATTACTCATCTGAAGACTGGCAAGTGAAAAGTTATCATTTGGTACCTTTAAAAATTTGTTTTATATATGTCTCAAGATTAAGACCTTTGAAAATGTTAATTTTTCATTGTCACCTAGGACATGTCAAGTATATTACATTTTTTATAATGACTCATGATTATTTTGCAGCTTTATTTAAATTGATGTAATCATAGAGTTGCAGACAATATTTTATAACAACAAAAAAATCTTATTTCTTGTGAAGTATTTATACTGATTTGATCAAATACCACATGTATTTGTTCAAACACACAGTCTGAGCACACATCATCTCCTGATGATGATATACCTGGAGAATGCCTGTGGTTACAATAGAGCCTAATGATGCTGAGCACAACAGAAAGGTGAGTGGGGAGACTTGGTCTCAGCTCTCTTAAGATTATTTCAGACAATTCTAATGTCATAATGCTTTGCACCCAGCAACAGCTGAGTATTAGCAGAAGTGTTTGTTTTTGGAGGGGTTTCAGAGTAGCAAGAAATATAAAAATTCAGTACAGAAGAATGTACTCTTGTTTCTCATAATAAAACCTTGATGCAGTTGTTTCCTCATTCCTTATTATGTGTTTTTCTTCAGTTTTCTTTTATGATTTTACTGCTCTCCTCAGAAACATCTCTTTTTTGCTCCTGCCAGCACAGGAAATGCCAGTGGAAATCCCTGATGCTCTATCAGGGACTACAGCACATTGCTGCAGAAAAGAAAGGGCTTTGTTGCTCCTGTGGCATTTCTGGAACTACTGGCTTATTTAATATAACAGGACACAATAGAGCTATTAATTCACTTATTATTTAAAAGTTAACTCATCTGCATTTTCTGGAACTTTCAGCCTAAAACCAGTTTTATTTTGTTAAATCATATTAGCTGATTAAAAAATGATGCCTTTACTCAGCTTCAGTTTCAGTGTATGTTATTTCAATAAGATCCACACATGGAAGAAATCCACCTTGTTGTAACTAGGTTATTATTTAAATACAAATACACAAAAGAATAAATGTAACTTTTTGTTGTTTAAGAACATCTGTTACTGGTTTTTATCCTACCAGTGGGTCTCATATTCAGTTACACTGAACTGAATACTGAATATACACTGAACTGAAAGATTAGCAAATTATTTATTCTTTTACAAGTTTGTTACCTCAAAACCATGTCCATAGAAACACTCAAGTCCTTAGGAAAAAACAAAAGGAAGAATAAGAGAGTATTTTTTTAGTTCTATTTTAAGTTTTATATTAAGGATACAATCATTTCCTGGAAATAGAGCCTTTCCCTTCAATAGCTCTGCCATGATACATCCAACCGACCATATGTCAACTGCCAAAAAACAGAGACAGAAATGTGCACAATGAATCAAAGAGATCCTTAATCACAGCTGCTTCTTGGTTTAAAACTATCACTACATCCAGCTGTAGCAAAATACAAGCCTTCACAGTTTACCTGTTTGATTGTAGTGCATCCAGTTTAACATAATTTCTGGAGCTCTGTACCATCTTGTTGCAACATATCCAGTCATTTCATCATCAGTTTGACGAGCTAAACCAAAGTCTAAAATCTACAGAATAAAAATAAAATAATAATTTTTAAAAACCCCTTTCAGTTTTGTTATAGGTCCTGATTTTCCCATTACTCATTACTGAGTTTTCTGTAGTCCCTCACTATCAGTGAAGTAAAACAGCAGCACTCTGCAGATGAGCTCCTCTGCTCTCCCTGCTGTATCCATGCAGCCTCTGGTGCTGCAAAAAGATATTTCCACTTTAATGAACCTGGTGCTTTGTACTCCAAGGCAGACTTTATGTTTTGCCTTGGGTTCAATTTTCCACTGGCATTAATTTACTAAAAATAAACACTGTTGCTATAAAATAATGAAATATTATTATCAGCTGGGAGTATTTGTGTAAAATGCTAACAGCAACTGCCAATGGTCATTTAAAGACCAAATAAGCTGATCACAAACGTGCAGAATTTCCGTTGTCTAATTTTCTTATGCCTAAGCATCTACTCAAATCACACATTATTCCAATGCCACTAGGTGAGAAACGTATATCCTGTGTAACAATGTAAATTTAAATCACACCCCATTTGTTTTCAGTAGAACTTGCCCACCAAAACAAAGAAAGGAGTTCTGTTTATGTACACAGGGGCTTGATCACAAAGTGTTCCCCTCCAGATGCTTTCCCTTGCTAAGTTTACAGTGATGGGAAGTTATTTCAACTGAACTTTCCCAGCTTATTTCCTTGCTTTCTGTTCTATTCTCTGGTTAGTCTATGTCCCATTGACTATGGACCCTAGCTCAAAGAGAGACTGCCTTGAAAGGGTACCATCTGAGCCTCAGTGCTGCTGCCAGTCACCTGAGCTAGCCAGCATCTCTTCACATAGAAATGTGAGTAAGACCATTGAGTATCTCCTGTGATGAGATCCAGGATTATTTATTAAGCTGATGGCTAATCCTTTTCACAGGATATAAGAAAATTTCAAGAGCATAATTCAAAATTCCTCAGTTATAATCCAATTAAAAGATATAAAAAGCCTAAAGAAAAATATTAAGATATAAATAATTAACATCTTTACTTCCAGTATAGTTTAAAAGCAGAATTTAATTCTTAAGTAAGTGAAGAAAAATGCATGAAGCAAAAAAGCACAAATAATGGTATGAAACTCAAACACTAATGCCCTTATTTTTATAAGGATTTTGGCAATATTCTTCCTTAACAGCTGATCCCTTCCACCAAATGTGCGCGCGCACACACACACTTTCCTTCTTTTTGCTTCTATTTCCTTTTTGTTAGTACTTGGAAATATCCACTAGTTTGTCCTATTAAAAATAATTTGAGGAAGTAATGCTATAAATATAAACAAAACAGAGAGCAGTGTAACAAACGCTAGACAGGGAGCTGCACAGCTTTCATTATAATAGAAAAAAACATTACAAGTCTCCTTTACTTCCGGTACAAAAATACAGTACACATTTTGGAGTACATGATCAAACACAGATGACCCACAAAATTTCACAGATGCTGAACATACATGCATGAAGACATTAAAGAGAGAATCATGAAACTTGCTGAGCATCTGCAAGTGTCACTAAATCAAACAGGAACTACGCTTTTTCACCACAGATCCGGATTAGTGCAAGAACCTAACTGCACTGCTCTTACTCATTATTGTGGCTTTTTGCTGATCTTGTAGTATTTGGAGTCTTTTCCCTTGCAGCTGGGATAAAGTGATTACATCAGAGTCTTAGAAACAGGAATAAAGATGTTTCTGGCTGTCATGGAGAAATGTTTAACTTCTCAAGCTTAAAGGCTTAGAAAGCTACATGACATCTTTTCCTTCTCCAGAGTCTCATGCTTACTATGTAGTATCATATCACACAGACACACCAAGAGTTGTATTTATATAGAGGTGTACATCAAAATAGCATTTGGGAAGCAAGGATTATAGGGTTCTTTGTGGTGGGTTGGGTTTTTTTGTTTGTTTGTCTTACTGCCTGTAACTGGTAATACTGGCATATTTGTTGCCACCATTATTTAATTTAGCTTGTACATTCTATAGATACAAAAATGAAAGTTGTTTACAAGGCTTCATCTGTACATGGCAGATGCAGACAGATATCACAGGGGCCATGCTATTTTCTATGTACCATCTGTGGGGTACACAGGGATTTTGCAAAGATATTTGTATTCATATTAAATTAACATTTGGGAGAAAACACATGTTCACAGAAATGGGCAAGTAGCAAACAGTTGAAATTAGTGGAATGAGCCATAAAAATGGTAACTAATATTTTCTTAGAAAACTGTCATATTGAGAGATTTTACAACACTCTGTTACAACAGCATGATACCCACCCTCAATTCACAGTCTTCATTAACAGCTAGGTTACTGGGCTTCAGGTCCTGTAGCAGAACACAGAGTTAGTCAAGTACTACTTCAGCCTTTTAAAATATATTCTAACTATGTCTTAGTAACACATCTGATGCACAGAGGGACACATTCCATTCATTTTCATTACCTCAAAGACTGAACTCACCCGATGGATGATTCCAGCTGAGTGAATATACTGTGAAACAAAACAAAACAAAAAGGGTAAGATTTGAAGTTAGAGGTGAAGGGAGGTCAAAGCCACTTGTCTTGTTTTATTGCTTCTGAGACTGACTGTTTTATATACAGAAAATACTTACGTCATACCATGTTTACTGATCAGAGGTATGTCAAACTTCAAAACCTCCCTGTTTTGTCTTATCCAGAACTGGATATTTCAAGAAAGGTAATCATGAAGACTAGATTCTACCATGAAAGGCAGCACTCACAGTGATTTGTCTGCATGAAGTCTCTTACCAATTTGGAATTTGTTCCAGCCCTCCCTGGATGTTGATCAGCTAGTGGCTAGTGAAATCAGTGGCCTGGGGAGCAGCATGGTTGACTCCTACATGATGTAAACATATACTGTGAACACTGATGAGGGTGAAAGCAGCCACACCTGCACTCTGGGACAGGTCAGTGACCAAAATACCCACCTAAGCCACAGCATTACTTCAGGTCCACTTTCAAAGTGGTATTTCAGTGGTTATTTTGTGTGTCTGCTATTTTACATAAAACATTAAAAAAAAAAAATAGAACAGCTTACTCTGTCATTGACTATTGCTCTCTAGTTAGGATTAATAGCAAGTTTACCTATGATCGTACCAACCAGCATGAGCAGGGCCTTGAAAACCTTCTGTTCTCTAGAGGTGAATTCACCTTTTTTAGGAGAAGGGATTATACACAAAACCTCTATAGCAACTGGGAAAACCCAAAGAGAACACAAGGTCATTCCTCATGTTCCAGACCTAAGAACTGTTTATCAGAAGGCAGGGCCACCTCTCAATGCTCCTCAGTGCAAGCAGCTGAATGAAGAGGAAGCCAAAACACTGCTATAAACAGAAGGAACCATGTCCCTGCTCTGCTGAGACAACCACAGCAGCCCCTCCTGGTGCCCCCAAGCAGTCATACACAGGATCAAATGTTCTTTTGCTAATGAGAAATGAGAATTTCATAAGAATTTCAATTCCAGAAGAGATGAGCCACCAGCAACCTCTCCCCTTTGAAACAGAGCCAGAAATGCACCTGAGTGCATTTCTGAAATTAATATTCACTTAGAGCACAATTCTACTATTATTCAGCTTTGACACAACATAGACTTACATTCAAAACCACAAGCAGGATAATTAATGCTAGAATCCATCTTTCTAACTAAGCTATTAACTCACGCAAATGAGACAAAGCAATTAAGGGCTCAGTTGTGCAATTTTTATTCACTAAAATCTGTACTTAAAGTGATGGAACCTGCATGCATGAATAAGAACTACTGTCTCTGGCACAAGGTGACTTGCTGAAAATCATGTAATAAGTATATTTCAGAGCCAGTATTTACCATGGCTTGCTTTCAAACACGTATTATTTTCCATGTCTAAAATATCAATTACTGTTAAGTTGGCAAGTAAAGCTGCTGACCTCTCTCTTCTGTTTGCTTTTATCTTGGCAAAATCCATACTGGTCTGAGAAAAAGCTTAGCACCTAGTAACGGGAAGCATTACCTACATTTTCTGTTTATAGACACTTACATATTAAACATCCGCAAAATGATACATATTTTGATTCTTTTGGAAGAAAATTTTGCTTTAGATTCATTGCCAATCGCCTGTGCTATTAAAGTGTATAAATTTTACTGATGTGATCAAAGGAAATATTGAGTTTACAGGGGCAGACTAAATCCAAAGTGTTTGTGTGCAGCATCGTACTTTGCTGGGATAAATTTCTACTCCCCGATATTTCCCAAAGGACCCAGCTAACCTGGTTATCTCTTCACCCATGTGACACTCTCTACAAAAATCAGGACTGTGGTTTTTCAAAGTGGCTCATGTCTTTCAAAGCACAAATGTGAGTTACTTTCCATGTTGTTCTTTATCCATTTCATATTCTTCAGAATTTTTGAGACACTATATAGCATGTTATTGTCCTGCAATAGGAATTGAAATACACACTGATCTAAAGTTAACTCTCAAGGGGAGTATTCACATGTATTGTGCATGTAAACATTGGTAGGCTTGGGGGTTTATTTCTGGTTAGAAAAATGATCCGATCATTTCTGAAATGATTGCTAATATTTGTGCACTTTTAAGACATTTAAAAAAAGTGTTTAAGTATGCTCATTGCAACCATCCAGTTCTTACAACATTTAGATTGCTGACTCATTACCACAACATTTGGATTCCAGGACTCAGACAGTACCTTAAGACCTCGAAGTAACTGATAGATGAGAAACTGTATATGATCATCTGTTAACTTCTGGCACTTCACAATGTTATTCAGGTCAGCACCCATTAAATTTGTCACAAGATATCTGTGAAAATACAGAAATGGGAAAAAAAACCAACACAGAATGGCAGAACATAAATTCTAGAAGAATATTCACACAGGCCATGTAGGCTACTTTTGCACTGTCTATTAACAGATTTTATATCCTTTAAATCAGCTGTGAGTTCTAATAATGCAATCACTACTATGAGACTTAATATAATTAAAAATAACAATCCTTGCACTATATTAGAAGCTTTTATCTCCGTTTTCTCCATGACACACTACAGCAGTGATACATGCAACATGTTTTTTGATGAAGAGGAAGCCTCACCCAACATCAAAGTGGCAGCCTGAGCCTCCAAAACTACAGGACCTGCAAGGCCCTGGAATATCTGACAATGGAGAGTAATATTAGACTGGCAGAAATAAGAGTGTTTTCTGTAACTTTCCTCTCTGTTCCCACTGGAAGTTTTATTTTTTGACAAATTTTGCAGAAACATTGATTCTTTTCCAAATACAGTGCTGGAACAAAAGCATGCATCCGTCATACCCAATTCCCATTTGTGTAATTTTGCCCCAGAGTCAAAGGGGTTTGGTCACTAATTTCCATGGAGACAAAAACATGTTAATTACTATTTCTTCTGCTAAATTGGTAAGTGCTTATACAATTATGCAAACCAAAAGGAAATCAGCATAAATCATATGTTTGAGTCACATCAAAATAGTTTTAGGTTAGCCAGGAGTCTAGCCTAAATTTACCTTGTCTCAGTTAACTAACAGAATACTTTCCTGCATTCCTAAACTCTGCCATCTATGTATGAACAAATAATCTACAGTTTACAAACACACAATTGAACTGAAAAAGTTTTAAGTTTATTGGCATTTATGTAGCATGAAAGTCTTTTAGAAATGTATGTTCTTCCTTTTTAAAAGCAGAGTAGTAATCACTTACTTAGCAACTAGTCAGAATGATTTAAAAAATTTTACTTACACTTCGTTAAAGTTTTCTATTGATGTTGCAGGTGTAAAAACATCAAGCAGTCCTATAACCTGTAAGGTGAAAGAAGGGGAAGGAAGTGACATTTTATGTTTACAAACCTGTAAAGCAACATGTGATTTGTATTGACAGTGTTCAACATTTTTGGGATGAAACTTACAAAAATATGACATATGGTCATACTGAAAACTGCCATAGTAGGTGATCTATAAAGGTATCACCTCATCTATCTTAATTATAATCTTAATTACAAAGAGTAAAAAAAAATAAAGGCAGAAGTAATGTCTTATCACAGAAAAGCTGACACATGCCTTATACAATTGTTATACTTTAGATTATGCACACCTTCATGAGTTTTCTTGGCCTGTTTTTGTTATTTTTTATTTTTCTCTTTATATTTTTCAATCAACCATATTTTCTTCAGGCTTCAAGTCATCAAGCTACCTTTAAGCAAGTGCATGCTCCACTGAAATCAACTGTTTACCACATAAACTTAGACCAGTACTTAGTTATGTGAGATCTGAAGGTCTACTGTCTTTCATTCAGCTATTACACTATTGTCAATTGCAACAAGACTAATCTGCCTTTAATTTCTCAACAGAATCCACATTCAGTAAACGCAGGTTTGAGGTGTGGGGTCTGTTTTTTCCTGGGCTGGTGTTTCAAGATGTCTCAACAGTAGAGAACAGAATAGTTTTATTACCTTTTTAGAGAAGAGTACGATGACTTGTTTTGAGTTTCTTTAACCTCCCCTTCAAGATTTAATTAGGTATTTTTAAAATAAAAATGCAGAATGTTACTGAAAGCTTCTGAAGTCCAGTGACTTCACAACACCAAAGTGGCTATGTCCAGCTGTCTTGGGTAGCTAGACAGTTGCATATACCTTCTTGAAAAAGATTGTACCTAAGTGAAATTAAGCCTATATTGTAAACTTTGTAATGGAAATCCAAAGGGAAGAACTCACTCCACTTACATTCTCATGCTTCATGTGCTTAAGCAGCCGAAGCTCCCGGTAGGTCCTCCGGGCATGGATAAGTGATTGAAAAGGTCTTGAAAGCTTTTTCACTGCCACCTTCTGTCTTGTTTTGGTATCATAAGCTGAGCTGAAAGGGGGAAAGAAAAAGTCCACAATGATGGCATGTTCTACAGCAAAGCTCTCCACCAGTTCACTGAAGGAACTTGTAGTCTCCTGAGGGCTCTTACCCCTTTCTTTGCCCTCTTTCACCTTCTACTCAGGGACTGCAGCCGGGGTGCTAGTCAGCAGTAACTGCCGAGCAGTAACTCCCGAGTATTTTCCATCCAGCAAATTACTAATGCTTCTGGTGCTGTTCAGGACTCATCCCCAGGCAGCCCTTTCCCCAAATGGCAGGAAAAGTAACCAGACAATTAGCTCTATTTGTGCAGCTCCAGCCTCCAGTTCCAAGGCAGGGCTTGTAGGGAATATGGGGATTCAAATTGAAGTTTGTTTTTACTGAGCAAATTGGAACCTTCACTAATTAGAGGAGCACTGCCTTTGTATCCATGAATATTAATTATTATGTAACCATTAGCTTGATAGACAATAATGTCCCCAAACTGGTATCCAGTTAGGATGCTGACATAACCATGCCCATGCCTTTCCCAACAAGTGAGGAATGGGCATGTCTTATACTCCAGCCCACATATCCACAGCATGTGCTTAACATCCCACAGATGGAGGTGCCCTGCTGAAGAGGACGCTAAATATAGTCAATATTTGCAAGCAAGGGAGACCCACTCTTTTTTTTGGGCATTAGAAACACATGACAAGCATAAGCCACAAACAAATGATGTCTGATATGCAGCACAGGGATCAAAATGATCCCTGTATGTATTACTTCATGACACTACATAGTACAATTATAAAAAGACTCTGTTTGTAACCTCCTCTTAAGAAGAAAAAAATTTCTTTCAGTTGTTACTCTTACTTACTAAGTGTGTTCAATTAAAATACCTAGAAATTCTCAGTTTAAAGAGTGGATAACACTATGTGTACTTGCTAGAGAGTGCTAACAAATCAAGAGCCTTCCCACATATTTATCTTATTACAGAACTTTTTTTGAATTACAAACACAAAAATTAAACTTGAAAAAGGCATGGAGTAGAATGTCAACAGTCAGCAGTCACATAAAATGCTATTAACTTCTGCACAGTGTTTTAAACGCTCCCACAAATCATTGTAGAACACACCTTCTAGAGACAAAAAACACTGATGGTGCCTGGAGTAGCTTCCAAACTAATACACAGAGGCTACAATCAGCTGCAAATAGGTGGACTCTGACACATATCTGGTGCTATGCTAAAGTCACAAAGAGCCAAGTGAAGAACAAAGCCTCTATCTGCAGGATAAGCTGGTGTTTCTAATCAGAAGAAACAAAGGATACAATCAACATGCAGGAAGAACAGTGGTATCCAAAAGGTGATTATCCTAAAATTAAACCAACCTCCATGAGGCCAGTCCAGAATTTCATAAAGACAGAATAGAAGCAAGTAGATTTAATTAAAAAGTTTCCTGCAGGCTCTATGGAAGGAGGGAGTCACTCATGAGATAAATGACATAGATAAGGAGATTACTTAGCTATTTTTTTGCAAGCATCGCAGAAGCTGATCTTCTGGCAAGTCTTAAAGGTGTAGAGTGCTGTGGTTTTGCTGAGCACCTCAGAAAGGGCATTTCCTGGGCAGAAGAAATAATGCATAGAAAGAAGAAGACTGGTATCACTCTGATGAGTGGATGGAAGGGATACAACAGAGAAACTCGTTCCAACAGTGGGACAGGGACAGAATTATTCAGGATACGAGGCTTAATTATATGGAGCAGCTCAAGGAATGAACAGTGTGAGAAAAACTGACAACAGAAATATCTTAATTTCCACATGACCAGCCACAAGGAAAACATGAAGGTTGCACAAATAAATCTAAAGAAATAAAAAGGAAGCCAATGCTTAGCTTCTAATATAACAAAGATTAGATGTAATTTTCCTGTCTTTGGCCATGGGCAACAAATGGACAACACTGGAGAACACTGCCAAGTCTCCCAAATGCACACTGAGTACAGTCTTTCCAATTTTGGGGGGAAAGGAAATGTTTATCTAGGTAAATAAATAACCTTGCTCAAAACAGCAGTTTGCTTAACATCTCAGCTTTTCTGGTAATTCACAAGCCTTCCCACTCATGCCTGCACCAGTCTGTGAAATACTGTATACATTATAGAGGAAGGCTAGGAAGAATTAGATTTTAAGCCCGTTATCATGATAAACATCACTCTCATCCCAATTCTAAGTTCAAATGTGGGTATCAGTGGTTTAAAAACGACTGGTCTTTAAGATGAATTGCTTTTTATCCTCTTTATGACTCAAGGCTGCAAAGCTTTCAGATGGTACAAAGCACAATCTTTTTATCTTCAGTAACTCTTATGACAGCAGCTTTTTAGACCAAAGATGGAATCACATAAGAAGAGAGGAGGAAAAGGGAAAAGCAAAAAGGGAAAGGAAAGTTGATTCCTGAGACCTCCAAGAGGAAATCGTGAATTGAAGCTGCACAGGCCAGGGACTGACTTGATTTAAATAAATGCTTCCACCTCAACTAACTGAACGAAATCATGGTCAGAGCTAATGCCTTTAGACTCCTTCCTTGCCTGGTTTACAATCATCATAATTCAATTTATTAACAGTAAAGCATTCAAAAATATGTTTCATGTTGTTTGAACTGTCTTGCTTGTCATATTCAAGGAGGACTTGCATATGTGATCTCTGCTACTGCCTCTGTGATCATATTTTTAGACTAGAACTTTCTGTCCTGCTATTGTATCATCATAGCTACAATCTGGTTCCCCTGAATCCCTCATCAGCCACTGGGTAAACTATTAGGTGGCATGGTGAGTTGCTTCCCTTTCTTTGTGATTTCCCGATGAATGTTCAGCTTTCAGAGCTGAAGAGAGGACATCTCCTGGTTCCAGTCAAAGCATGTCCTGGAGAGGACATCTCTGGTTCCAGTCAAAGCAAAATTACAGGCACACCTGTGCTTGGTACCTGTAAGTCCTTCCTGGGGGGCCTGTAACAAGCATGATTAAAATGACTGAAAATTGCTTTTTAAGCAAACCCAAAACCCATGCTGTTAACTATTTTGATTTTACAGGAAACAAAAGGGTTAGAGGCCTATTGTCATGGTTTAACCACAGCTGGCAACTAAGTGTCACACTGCTGCCTGCTCACCCCTCTCCACCTCCACCTCAGAAAGAAAAAGTAAACTTTATGTGTTGATATAAGAACAAGTTAACAATTGAAACAAAATATAATAAAATTTAATCATAATGCCAAATAACACTACTTTAGACAGACTTTCTGTCATAATTTAGAAAGCAATAGAATTACCCTTATATTTTTAGTTAAAAAGAAACAACTTTGTAACAATCACAGCAATAGCTTTTTCAGATATGATCACTCTTGACCCAGAACCCATCAGAGTTATGACACATTTTTTGCTGTCTCTCCTTTTCAAGATCAAGGATAAAAAAGCTATTACTCTGCTGGGATGGCATCATTTTCACACAGATTAGAGACTTTGGTTTAGTGTGATTTTCAATCATTGCTTAAATTAGTCTCACCTTTTCAGTGTTGTCAACTCCTATAATTAATAATTCTATTGAAGTTCCACTAGATGAAATACCAATTTTTAGTTATGTGCACATTTTCCCAGTTCTTAAGATTTCAGAGAAAAGTTTGAACATAGGAAGCTACTGCAGTCCAAAAACTCAAGAGGCAGAAAGCATGGGATTTTAACCTCAAGATAACCTTCAAACCTCAAGATAACATTTTAACTTTTGATGAGATATGGATTTTGTAGCTGATGTTTACAACTATGGCTGTACATACAGTAATTTCCCTAGTATTCACAAAGTTTATCCTCTGTGGTTGCAGAGCAGTAAAACTGGACAGACGGGCCATTCATGTGTGCAGCCTGCTCAGACCCTCGGGGATTTTGGGATTAGAAGCACACTATTCACCCGTGGCTACTTAGTCTTTGGGATCAAATTTACTTCAGCAGCTGGAGGGCTGTTTGTAGGAGCCTGATCTTAAAACCACACATGGAGCCACCTTGTACCCCATTTAGCAAACTCCAGTATTCAATGCAGGAAGAATCCTTCAAGGGATCAGCTGGTCCTCTTGAACTACAGCCAGTCCCTGAAACTCCTAATGTTTTGGGCTCAGAGAAGCTTACTAGCTGGGCACAGCACTACCCACAGTGCCTGGAAAAAGTTCATCCTGAATGCAGCATTCAGCCTATGAGTTCTCTTCATTCCTGGAGCCAGCTCAGATGTAGCTGATGCAGAATGCAGGTGTGACCCAAAGCTGGCTGTACATGCTGCCAGTGTGGGGTCTCCAGCAACATTTCTGTTTGCTGTGAGTCACCCACGTCAGACAATATTCCATCCCTATCAATATTCCATCCCATCACTCTGGATAACCACAAGATTTTGACTGTCTACAAAGTCTTTCAGCATTATAGCTATACAAATTATTTAGGTATATACAATCTAAGCAACTGATTTGGGGTTAGGTGCAAAAATCAGAAGACTCACTTTTCGGATGTTTAAAAAATATAATTCAGTGTCTCAGCTTGCAAGGCTGTTACCTCTACATCATCAGAAGTTTGACAACTGGCTGGACACACTATACCAAAACTTGGAGAGAATGCTGGACACAGCACATGTGACAGTGACACCAGGTCTGGTGTTTCCCCATATTGTTCCAGGATTCTATTTTTTTCTTTCACTGCAGCATGAATTTCTTTCCTTCACTGGGTCACATTCCTCCAAAACATGCAAAAATTCCCCATTATATGTAACTGTTAAGAGAAAGACAACAAAAAGAAAGAAAAAACCCAAAAATACAATTCATGCTCAAAGTACAGGTTCACAATTTTGAATTCTTATCTGCAAACCTCAACACCCTTTCAAGCACCCACTGATTCCTTTCACTGGAGGTGACATGAACTTCCTTGTGAACAGATGCCATCCTAATTTGGAAGATCCTAAGTTATTGAGAAAAACAAATAGCAGCGGAAGGGTCTATGTGAGCAGGTATTGAAAGGGAAAGAACTGAAGAAGGGTCAACACTCAGAGAATCTCTTCACTCATGGAGGCAGCCCTTATGGCACCAAGCACTGTCAAGTAAGATAGAAAAGAGGAACCACAGGAACTCTGCCCTGGGACATTTTCTAGTAATTTCATTCAAATTGGGCTCCAAGAACTACAATGAATAACAACCCTTTTTAGCACTTCTCATAAATGTCATGTAAGTGAAAGAAAGTTGTCACATGAACAACATGGATTTTATTTTTTATTTGCAAGGTTTAGTTTGTGAGCTTTGTCTTCTAGGTTTTACCTATCTTGTTCTTCTTCTTTAAAACACAATTTTAAAATTTATTTTTAATTTAAATAAAAATCTACTTTTTATTGAGATATGAAGTAGCCATGAAAAAAGCACACACAACATCCATCCAATACCAGCAAGTGGACCTTATCAGCTATTGGCAGTGAAGCAAGAGAAGAAAAAACAGCTACCCAAAACCATTTTAAGTTAGGCAGTAAAGTAAACCCAGGAAATGGTTAATTTGTTTCTTTTTATAAATGTTTTGTTACTGTTTTGCAAGTTCATGTTGGTGATTTTCACTCCCTAAGAGCTAGCTGTAAGGTTTGTTTGCTAAACTGCACAAATCACAACATATATGTGCATCAAAAGGAAACCATAAGGAAAAATTAGATGGTGGCAAGAAAAAACAGCATGAGGATGTAATGGGAAGCTCTGAAACTACACGTTAATCTTCTCATTAGACAAAAAAACCCAGTTGCTTGATGATGACAGGTTATTGTAGTGTAAAAATTACATTTCCCACTTGGATATTATTCCAACACACCATGCTGAGCAGTAGCATCAATAGTTTTGGTTTTAGTACAATGACTGTTAATTATCTCAGATTAATTTACCCCTAAATCTAAACATAAACCCACAAATATCTCTTACATATGCAACATAATATTTCTATAACCAACATAAAAGTATGTTGTTTTTATTGTTTTAAGCAGACATTGAAAATACTAAAAAATAATCACTCTCTGCATGTTTATGTGAATACATCACAGTTCTCATTCAATGGAACATGATCATAAAAGTGCTGCATCAGCCTCTGAATACACAAGCCATATTTTATTTTTTAATCTGTCTCCTGTGCCTCCACAGTGACTTAAACATTTAAATAACTTTACTGAGGAGCAGTCACATTTTTAAGGTGAAGCTACAGACAGCACAACTTATATCAGTGGGAATGATGTATTTAAAATCATGTTTATGAAAAAAACGTACAGAAGGTTGGGGTCACAAGCTGTTGGTTTCTTCAGCATGTGCAACCAGCTCATGGATACTAAAACAATCATGCATTCTACATAGCCTAAGCCCAATGTCAGTAAGTAAACAAGAGTATCAGTCAGCTGCCACTAAACCAGTACACTGCTAGTGACAAATGTGTTCCATTCAGTATTAAAAAAAAAAAAAAAAAAAAAAAAAAAAGAAAGAAAAAAAAGACTGGCAGGTAGCTATATATTGTGGGCTTTGAAGCTTCAGCTAGAAATGCTTGCAGTTAATCTGGATATAAAGTTTAACATGAAAAATATCAGTGCTTTCAAAAACATTAAACAAATCCATACAGACAAAATCTCACTTACATTTTGTCCTTCTTTTTCCTATTCCTCCCCCCACTTCTCCTTCACATTTCCTGTTTCCTCTCTCTACGACAGCCAAAATATGAAATGGTAGCAATTTATTCCCAGGTTACATAGGGATTTGAAATGTCCTCCCCCCTCCCAACTGTATGGGCAGAATTGAGATATTGTATTTTCAGTACAAATCAACTAATAGGTTCTGAAATTCAAACAGCTCCTTGTGAAGCTGTACTGAAGCAAGCTGCCAGGCCCTAAGACTTTCAGGTCTTTGGGACAGGGACTATGTTCCCAACTGTAATCATGGCTGATGGCAGGACAGGAAAGGAGGCAGCTATGCCACTGCTGCCTCATGTCGTCAGGAAGGTAAATATCATTAAAAAATATACTGAAGTAAGGACAGAGGAGACTGCAGAGAATACCCTCTGCTATTCTTACAGCCACACAGAAAGCTGCCATTCCATGACCCTTGTTGCCTTTCTGCCACAACTGGTCCACCTCATGCCTCTCATCTCTCCACCATCCCAAGCCTCCCCATTCTCTAAAAAAGATCTCATTAATTCCCTGTGAAAGAAAACCTGCGTGATACAAAGTCCCCACTTCTTAACCTTGTATTTTCTCCACCTTTCCTACAAACACCTCTATCACCCTTCTCACGCACACTCATGTCATCTGCTCCCAAGATACTCCACAAGATTAGTGACAGCACCCTACATAGAAACCTCTGTCACAGCAATTCTCAGCCTTTCTCATCCTTCTCCACAAACACCTCCTTCATTAAAAGTCTTATTAGACATTCTCATTTAAAATAGGGACCTTGACACCACTAATTACCATCCTGCTTCCCTTTCCTTTCCCAAGCCAGTTAACTACACTGTTCCAACAGCTGGAAAATACTCAGGATGAAACCAGACAAAGGAAGGACAAGCAATCTGCATTCCATCCTAGTTTTCCACAAAACCACTCTCAACACACTCCCTATTTGATGTCTTCCCAGCCAGTGCTCGGAAACACCCTTCTGTCTTCCTTCATGTACCTTTCACAAAAATTCCTAAATTCTTGACCTTCCTTGGCTTTTTAGCTGCAAATCCCACTGTGCTTTTTATTTCTAATGGCTATTTCTTTATGTTCCTCTGAGGGTCTTTTTCACTCTGCAACATTTTTTTGTTGCTTCGCTTATTTTCATCCATTCACTCCAGCAATACTGCTGCAAAGATCCTCCTTCTAATTGGTAACACTGACCATGCAACCCCTTTTATTTAGTTCTCCTCTCCATTGCAACCTCACCTTCAAGGCCTTGTTTCTACGTATTGTTATTACATATATTGAGTTTTAAGAGCTGTCCTACCTC
This sequence comes from Onychostruthus taczanowskii, assembly GCF_017590055.1. Lineage (NCBI taxonomy): Eukaryota > Metazoa > Chordata > Aves > Passeriformes > Passeridae > Onychostruthus > Onychostruthus taczanowskii. The sequence continues at coordinate 9,989,384 of NW_024499573.1, forward strand.
TGACTGGGGTCTCATATCAGCCTTCATCCCAGTTTGCAAGCAAGTGTTTGAATGTGCTTAGAGGGGTCCATTGTAAATATCTGCACAACTAAAGAAAGGCATCAATACTTTCCTTCTGAATGCTGCATACCAAAAATAGACAACTACTATCAGATCTTGGACAGCAGTATTTTAACAATGTTGTGGGAAAACTTTCCAATAATTATAACCATTTGTAAGAAGAAGTTCAGCCCCTGTATTTATCTTGAAAACAAAAGACTTAATCAGAAAGAAGTCCAAAGGGAGTTCACGAAAATTCACATGTGCCTGGGATTGTGCATTTAGCCTGTAAAGATCTATACCATCTTCAGTTTCCAGCTGTATTTACATACAGCAGTTGTGTGTTACTACTACTCTAAAAGTTTACCTCAGCATTTACTATTTAAAGTAGCACGCAGTGCTACAGTGATACACACCACAACTCCAGTAACCTGATCTCACAGTTGAAATCATACACTTAGTATCACTACAGCTAACTAAACAGATACTTAAAGAAAAAAAAACCAACACAAAAAAAAAAAAACCCAACAAAAAAAAAAAAACCCAACAAAAAAAAAAAAACCCAACAAAAAAAAAAAAACCCAACAAAAAAAAAAAAACCCAACAAAAAAAAAAAAACCCAACAAAAAAAAAAAAACCAACCTGAAATCATCAAGCACAATCTCCGATGAAGGAATTTTTCTCTTTGTCAGCTAGATTCAATATATAGCAGCTTTTAAAACCTTCACATGATACTGAGTTGTCTTGGCATGTTTTTAGTTCCTCAGTGCAAAAAGGATGGTATCAGCAGTGCCATGTTCCAGTACTGCAAGCTAATGCCCTCAAAACATTTGCGAGTACCATTTAACCAGGAGCACAGAATGGGGTGAATGGCAGGAAAGAAGGGGTCAAACTTCAAGACTAAAGCCTTCTGCTTCTATTTTTCCACTTGTACTTCCTCAAAGTAAAACTGTAGCCTAAGCACTTTCCCCCATTCTTACCCAAAATTAACCAGGACATAAACTTAATGAATCTTAAGCATGTGCTTAAAGTTAACAGGATAGAGGGATGCTGGAAGTGCTGTAAATTACTTAAAGGCAGGCTTTGCTTTCCTGATTTTTTTGAACTGAGGCCTGTGCTACTACACTTTTACTTAGCAGGCCTCTACTTAAACATGTAGTTAGGTCACCTGAGTTGGTGTTAGGCATCGCACAGTCTTAAAATCAAAAGAGACTGAATGTAAGAACTATTGATGCCAACAGACTCTGAGAAAACAGTGCAGGAGTCTGTGGTTGTGAAGAAACTCTGGACTCAGTTTGGTTCATCTTGCAAGGTCTGTTCTTTCCAAAGAAGGCAGAACACAGAGCCTGCAATATGCTAATGGCAAACAACCTGTTGGAGAGATCAGAGACAGCATGATGCAGAATGCCGTCAATCCCTCCCAGGCAAAAATAGGACTAAATAGGTTAGAAGACAGTTTGCAAAAGCTGGCATAAAAAGATGCATACAGACTTAAAAAAGATCCAAAGAACGGGAAACCAAAAATCTATACATGTTACATAATTTGTGGTATAATAAGAAGTCTCTTAAAAAGATGAAGCTCTTTCTCAAGCAGGTAGCAATGCCACCTCCCAGAGGAAAAGGTGGTCAGGTACCAAACCACAGTGGAACCACCAGGGCAACACAGCTGGAAAGCACAGATGCTCCAGGCTAAAGGACCTGTTTATAAGCAATACCACTGGCACAGCTGGAAGAGTCAAACGCAGCCAGAATTCTTATTTTAAAAAGAGGAACCATAATGAACAAGAATTTAAAACTCAGTTTGACCTGAGACATAGTCTCTTTTCTCTAGAACTGAAAAGAAATAATTTTAAAAAGAGGAACCATAATGAACTTATGAATTTAAAACTCAGTTTGACCTGAGACATAGTCTCTTTTCTCTAGAACTGAAAAGAAATAGTTGTAGATTAACACTACATTGTGAAAGTAAGGTATCTTGCTTCCTATCTAAATGGCTTAATGTAACTTAAATGCTGCAAAACTCTCAATTAGCAGGTCTGGTACCTGGCCCCTAGGAGTGAACCAGCTCTTTGACTTCTGTGAGAGGTAATTGAATTATAAAGGCTGGACAACAAAAATGCATTTTTTGAAGAAAACTTTAAATTTAAACAAATTTTACCTTGAGAAAAAGTTAAAATAATTGCCTAAAAATAAAAAAATAAAAAAAAACCACTTGCCTTGATAGGCAAAGCTATAGCACAAAAATTCCAAAAAACAATCCCAAACCAAAGCAGTTGTGCATGTAAATTTGATAATTGCCAACAAAACTCAACCCCTAGAAAAAAAGAGAAATTAAGCAAAACATACTGTTGAAAATGCCAATGATAACTTTACTTGTAATTACACATTCCCACCTCCCCACCCCCTGGCTTTAAACTTTTTTTCCTAAACTTAAAAAATCAGATCTGACAGCAGCAAATGATTAAACATACAGGAGCTTGAATGGCCATAGGAAAAAGTTCAGGCAAAAGAAAGCTTTACACAGAGCTAAGGTACAAGAGTAACATAAAAAGTACTTCCAGGATTAACTACTTGAGGGAAAGACCTCACAGTTCTCTCTGTGATTCACATAGATGCTAAGGTGCACCTCTGCTTTGCAGTCTGCTGAGTTTGGAAGATTTCCAAAACCAAATGTTATTTGTGATATGTCATTATAAAAGTGACAAAAGCAGTATGGCTCTTTACACAAGGGAAGATTTGGGGGTTCTACCTATTCCACATCTCAATAAAAACAAAAACAAATACAAAAACAAACAAAAAAACCAACCAACCAAACAAACAAACAAAACCAAAACAAACCACCAAATGGGAAAGCACTGTGCTTGGTACAGATATACCTCTAAAAGTGAATCTGTTTTAAACCAGTAGTATCTGTCTCCATAGCATATTTGATGCATCTGCAACTAACTCAAACACAAATTCTACTGGACACATGAAATGTCAATAAATTGGGCCAAAACACAGCCTCCTGACACAAACTGCTCTATTGGTTTTGAGCTGCCAGCAAAAGATGCTTAAATGCAAGTATTTACAATATTCTTATTATCACTTATCAATTCAGTTACCCAAGTCTGTGGGCTATGACAAATAATGTACTGTTAAAAAAGAAAAGGGTAGGCCTAGAGAAGAGTTTCACTGAGGTAGAAAATATTTGTTACAACTCTCTTCTCATTTCAAAGCCAGCGTTTGGAGTTCAGGACCTTGGCTGCTATTCATCAAAGCACTTAAGAATTTGTTTAATTCTAGGAGTTTCTGTAAGACTTGAATATGTTTTTAGATATTTTACTGAATAGGAGCACAACTATTCACAGAAGCAATATAGCATATTACTCAAGGGAACGGCTGCATCTTGTAGGTCTCCTGGGTAAAGCACATGCACACAGACAGAAAAAAAAATCAATTCAATAGACTCTAAAAATAGATGGCTTTTCTCAGAGAGATGCATACCTTTTCCTCACATTCAAGCTTCTGTTTGGGTTTATACTTCATTGATGTTAACAAGGCTATTAATATAGAGCAATGTTTTATTGCTATATTCTATTTTTAAATGTCTATTTTAGAGTAAACCTTTCTCATAGCATGTTCCAGTTTCCATTTTACATCTTCATTTCCTAGGCTTTGCAATTGATAAAAATTACTAGGATTTCCTTGGCTGTGCAGTTTCAAAAACCAAAGCACCAGCTGTGCTGCAAGTGAACCACGACATGTTTTCACTTCCTTTGCAATTGCTCAAAACTCTTGACATCTCATTATAAAATTCAGAAAAGTAGGTCTTTCCCTCAAAACTATGTCAGCATAAATAGGGAAAGTAACCAGAGATGCGGTTTTAATTGGAACACAAAAGTAGTTACTCTGCTACTGTATATCCATCCAGCTCTTAGTTTACTTTCTCCTCTCTTCTTTCACAAACTAAGATTTTTATAGTGTAAATAAATTAAGTTGTTGTGGAACTATTCCCAACATCTGCTTGGCATAGTTTGCACATGCTAACTACAATGGCAGGTATTAACACTCACATGGTATTGGCCTAGACCTCCCTGGTGCAAGCATAAATTAGAAATAATAAAAAAAAAAAAGAGAGAAGAATTCAAAGATACTTCACACCAGTTCTGAGTGTTTCTGCTGATAGTTGGAGGTTTTTTAAAATGCAAATTCCTAGTTTATGTGCACACTTGGCCATTTCACAGAGCTAGAGAATGAAGCAACTAATACAAAACTCCATAAATGTTCTCTGGTATCTGATTGTGGAGAAAAAGTGAGAACTACTGCAGGAGTTTAGAGCATGGCAAAAACCAAAGTTCTAAATGAATTAAAAAAAATTAAAGTAGCACTTGCATTTAAAGGGCCATGGATTATTTATTATTGATTGTTTTACATACTTCCACTCACCCAGCTTACAAAAGCAACACGACTCTATTTCAAAAACCCCTTAAATGCCACTATTATTTCCATAAATTGATTCAAAGCTTTTATAAGTGTAGTAAAGTGTGCACCAAATACTAAAGTAAAGCCCAGCCTGCACTGGGAGTTCCCGAGAGTGTAAGCCTGACGTAGGAATTATCAAAGAAAGAGAAACGTTTTATGACAACATGTGGCAAACCCTTCCAAATCCTTAAGACACCGAAGCCCTTGGGCGGCAATCTGTCCTAATTTGCGATTCCCCCCCGAAAGCACGGGGTGAGCATCCCGTGTTCTCCGTCAGCCTGCCCCGCTCCGGGGGCTGCTCCATTGTCTCGGCGGACAGAGCTCTCCCCGCGCCGCGGCTGCCCCGGGGCCTTGCGGGATGTCCCGCTGTAGCCCGGCTGGAAGGGCCGCGGCCGCCGGGAGCCGTCTCGGCCAGCGGCGGACCCCGCTCGGACAGTCCTTCCCAGCCCCGCCGCCCCTGCCCGTCCTTCCCGCTCGGCACCGCCATGACTGTGCAGGATTCCCGGCTTCGGGGCAATTCTCCCTCCGGCGGGAGCGGCTCCAGCCGGCAGCGGCCCCGCGGCGGGCGGTCACTCGGTGCTGCCGGCCCGGGGGCGGCCCCGGGGAGCGGCCCGGCGGCAGTCCGGACCGGGCCCGGCGGACACGCCCCCGCCCCGCCGCCGCCGCCGGCCCCTCCGCTCCCCGCACACGACCCCCGGCGCGGCGCGGGGGCTCCCGCCTGCCCGCATTGTCCGTCCTCGCCGCCCGCCGGCTGCACCTGCCGGCTCCCGGCCCCTCCGCCGCCGCCCCGCACCTACCAGACGGAACCGTAGGCGCCGGAGCCGACGGGGGTGAGGTTCTGGTAGCGCTGGGGCACCTCCCACACCGTCTTGTTCAGCTCCTGCCGGTAGAAGCCGCCGCGCTCGGACATTTTCCCGGAGCCGCCGGCAGCAGCGGCGGCAGCAGCGGCAGCCGCCCCTCAGTCGAGGCTGCACGGCCGGCGCCGGCGGGGAGGAGGGACCGGGAGGGGAAGGGGAGGGGAAGGCGGAGGCCGAAGGGGTGGGGGCAGCGGCCAGGGCCGGGGGAGCCCGGGTGGGGACGAGGGGGGGCTTGACGAAGCGGCCCAGGATCCCCGGGGCGGCACCCGCTGTCTTTCCGCGGGGCCACCCGGGGGGCTGCGGGGAGTGGCGAAGCGCCGATCCCGCCCCGGAGCATCTCAGCCGGGGCGGTGACGGACCGGAGCGGCTGCCTCACCGCATCGGCCGCCCCTGTCCGAATGTGCGGGGAGGGCCCGCGCCGCCGCCTCTGCTCCCTGCGGGGACGGCGGTGACGGGCGGACCCGGTCATCCCGCCCTTCGCCCGGTGTCTCTCAGGTTTGCTTTGCTGACACCTTTCTTACTTTGCCACGGCCACCTGAAGTTCCCTCTGGGCTCGCCAGGCTCCCCCCTTCCCCAGCTCGAGCTGCAGTGACAGCGGCGATGACCCTGCGCCAGCGTATTGTCCGCGGGGCAGTGCGGCCCCCGCTCACTGATGGAGCCCCGGGCGCGTCGCGGGTTTTCTCGGAGTCCTCTGGTGCCTAACATTTCCCCTTACCCCACTGACTCCCGCATGCAATCATCTGAGTCCTCTTCCTTTTCATCAAGGAAGACTCGAGCCCTCAAGGCAACAGATAATCTTGAAAACTTTAAAAGTCCAAAATTCATGCACCAGTTAAAGGTTCTCTGACTTCTTTACTGCATGTTTTCTTCTCTCCAAAATGTACCTTATACAATATCTCAGTGACCTCTGAAATCATTGCAGCACTACTGCAACGTTACCAGTATATTTCTTTATGTATTGTTTCCTTCCATGGCTTCTTACGCTTCTTTGAGCACCTGTAAGTAACTTCTACATAGCCTGTTTGCATAGATTCAGTGTACTGGGATACTTGCTTTACACCTGCCTTTTAATCACTGTGGAATATAAATCCTTGCTTTTCAGAACCTTCCTATACCATGGATTGCTGTTCGCTTTGGCAAATAGTTGCTCAGTTTGTGCCAGGACATAATGTGAGTGTAGAGAACATGTATGCTTGAATAGTTGTGAGCATGGTGAGACAGAAAACAAGTGTTACGGATGCTCCAAACACTGGATGGTTCAAGTTCCAGCTCTGAAACCTCAGCCCGTGTTGCATGACAGGACTTCCATACTAGGACTGTTCAAGTGAACAGCAGCAGCAACCTGGCATTTGCTGGGTGCATTTCAAATAAAAAATACACAAATGGTACTACTATAGCCATTTATCTGCAGCCATCCACTCAAAGAGCACTAAGTGCTCCTAAAGCAATAGTCTAGTTCTCACTTCTACCCTTCTCCAGTGCAGCAGACCTCTCCAGTTCTCTCCAGACTGCTCCTTGGTCCCACTTGAATTTCTATGCTGAGGGCATAGAAGGAAGGAAGTGAAAAGTGCTGAAGGAAGTGAAAAGTGTAAAAAATCCAACAATACATTAATTTATTTTATTTTTCTCAGCACCACTGTATGGAGTTTTAAAACCGGAGTAACAGTGCAGTGACACTACACCAAGCCAAGAAAAATATTTCTGTCACTGCCATCCCCCATCTTATTTACCCCTAAGGTAAGTGGCCCCAAATGTTTACCGTTGCTAAAATGGAACAAATATTCCTACTTGCTAACTTTTATTGCACTTTGTCTCTAGAGGTGTTTTGGTGTATTAAATTATTTCTTTCTAACTGCAGCCATGATTTTTGGAAGTTGCATCTGTCCATGTCTGCCCAAGCTTTTAATAGTGCAATTTCCACAGGAGTTAATTTTTCATATTATTGGTAAATATTTACAGTTGGTCTCAATTTTCTGTCTTCTGTGAGTTTCTGTCACTTATCTGTGTTGCAGTCATGACTCTTGAGACTGTTCTTGATATCCTTGTTTCATTGGATACTACGTACATGGTCTTCTACTGTATGTAATGAGGCAGATAATGGAAAACATCAAGATGCAAGGACAGTGTATTTGAGTTGTCTCAGAGCTAGGTAGGTTCTAGGCCTCCAGAAGCCTCCCGTAAAGCATGCCCTGACAGCTGTCTTTCCCATGGCAGAATCAGCTCATCCATCTTTGCCATCTCTCTGAAGGAAGAGGAAGAGGCAGAGGAAGAGACAGCTCCCTTGTCATCTGGATTCTTCTCTTTTAGCTGCAGTTTTACAGAAGGTGTGAAGGCATGAAGAAAAGCTTCTGCTGTACATATGTTGCCTTCTTAGGAACTTTCACTGTCTATACAAGAAATACTGTTACATAAAAGTGAGCCTGAAGCTGTGTTGGGACTCCCATGGACAGGGAGAGCCCATGAAACAGCTGTGGACACTGCACACCCCTCCCCACCCTGCCCTGACAGCATCCTGTGTGACAGCTCCTCACCAGGTCGAGTGCTGGTGGGCACTGCCCTTTCACAGGACACAGGACTGGGAGGGACGCCCTTGTGCTGCAGCGGAGCAGGCTGGGGCACGCAGGCAGTTTGTGGGGTGGGAGCAGCTGCGGGAGCCTCGTGGCTGGTGAGGGAACCCAGGATTCAGGCATGAGGAGGCTGTGCCCCCGGGCAGGGTGGGATGCAGTCCCTCACACACACAGCAAATCTAGCAGGTACCAAAAGAAAACTTGCTGGCAGAGCACTAGCTTTCTGTTGTGGCTCTTCTCCTTCTGCATACTCAAACACTACATTACTCTCATTAGAATATACCTCAGTGAAAACAAAGGAATTTATTATTTTAGCCAGTTGTGAATTACTAATTTCCAGTTGTTCCTAGTTTTTGAGTTTGACTTGATGGCCCTGATGGGTCCCTTCCAACTCAGTATATTCTATGATATTACCTCCTTTTTTTGTTTTTTTATATTGCAGAAGGCTTGCACATTCCTCCAGGTTCCTTTCAATTCTCATTTATTCTCTCTCTAGTTCTGCTTTTATATCCAGCTTAGAAAAATTTAATATATAATGGAGTTCAAAGATTGCAATTTTCATACTAACAATAAACATGAAAACTCAAAGAAAGAAAATGCCACCTTAATACTGAAAATATATAATTTTCTGGTGGAAAACATAATCATATTACTCTAAACTCAGCACTGATTTAAAAAAAGACTGAAAAACATAGGACAGACTGTTTGCAGATCAGAGTTCAGACTGTTCTCAACAAAATTGCTGTGAATATAGGATATCTCTAACTAAAAATCTACCAAGTATCACTGAGGTTTTAGGATGAGCCACCGTGCTTCTGTCACAATATCTGTTACATACTTAACTTTGTACTTGGAGATGTCCATTAATGGATTTCACCATGTCCACCTGAAGTTAATAACAGTAAACTAAACAGTAATGTGGTGAAGGTGCTTCCTGTGCCACTTTCTTTTGAAAATGTTGTAGGGTATATGGAACACCTTTATAAAAGAAAAAAATATTTTTACTATATTTTATATTTTTCATTATTTATTTTTATTATTTATTTATTGGTTTATTTTCAGGTTCTTGTGAATTTCTGAAACTACATCTACAAATATGTAATTATAACATGGGAAAGCTGCTGCTGTTTGTAATGACTGAAAGACAAAGTACAGACAGCAGAAAAGTCTAAATGAAGCCCTCTGTAAATAGCAAGTCAATCATTACCTACTCCTAACACATTGGTTTCCACGAGACTGCTTTTCCAGGGACCATGTATCTTTGTGACTGAATCACAAGACACTCGTTGCATTTGCCCATGAAATACTCTTGTATTTCTGCTATGGCCTGGCTGTTGCCAAATACCTATTTGGAGGGCTTCATAGCACCCAGGTTTGTTCAGATGGTCTGCCTAAGACTATTTTTGTCCTGTTAGGTCTTTGATGTTTAAACTGGAAAACCATTTTTTTATCTTGTGAGAATATGAAGGGTTTTACATTGGAGAAAACTTAAAATTTAGTTACTCATTTCGAACCTCAAGTTGATAATGAAAAGTCACAGGTATTTCATACCTATAATGAGGTGTGAAATCAAATGAGAAATCCTGCTATTGACTGATGACTTTTAAAATCTGGGTTACATCCTAGTAGTTATATGGCAATAATAGGTTTCTATTCTTTCTGAGAAGAGAGATTCTAATACAGCTTGAGTTCAGAGCTCAGGCTTTGTTTCCTTTTCTTCCACACTCCTTCTCTGTGGAATTAGGATGGCCACTAGATATCTCTGTGCCAGCTTTCCACATTTATGAACTGAGACTAGGATTGTTTCCTTATTTTAAGGATAAATACATAGGACTGATACTACCTGAGATAGTAATAACACTTGTACTAGCTAAGCTTATTGTTAGCAGACATTGATAAGTTTTCCACATACTCCTATCATACTGCTGTTGATACAAGGTGGGAAATATTTTCTAATATCCTGTTAAAAATGTAATTCTGACTAAAAAAAACCCCAAAAAAATCAGCGTTCTTTACCTGAAATTACAGAGGAGTGTATCTTGGCCTCCTGGAGTCTATCAGAACAGGGTGGTAGTGTTTTTTCTTCATGCAGGAGCAACACATGGTTATTCTAAGATCATGTTGCTATTAAATTTCTCAATGTGATTGGGACTGCAAATGTACTGGCAACTGGTGTCAGAAGTCCCCAAAGTAAATTAAATAAAATACAAGATCCTGCTCAGTCATGTCAACAGAGGCTTCTCAGTGTATGTACATTCAGAACAAGGCCATCACCAGAAAAATAGAGATTTAACTTTTATTATAATTCCTAATTAAGTAAACAAAGGTCCAGATATGAGGAAAGGCTGAGATGGGCTATTAATATATAGTGCTATATTTTCACTTGCAATCCATGTAATTATGTTGCCTGCTGAATCACAACACCATGATGCTATATTCTTATGCATAATACAGCATCAGTCAAACACAGTCTAATATTGACATGTGTAATCAGTAGCTGCAGAGAGCCCAGCACTGCTTCCATTCAAGTCAAATTTCATTATGAGAATGGGAGCAAGAACACATTGTTCCAAATGCATTCATTTGGGCTTCTGTCCTGAATATACATCAGCTGTAAATTTTTTCAGTGACTGAAGGTACTCCAAAGATAAAAGCAGATGCAGATGCAGGAGCCCACGTACACCAAGCTCTGTGCTTTTCTGATGCACTTTAAGAAATCACACTCAAGGAAGACTGTTTAACTGACTACTCAGTTGTTTCTTTTGGCTCCAAAGAACACCATGGGATCTTTAAAATGGCTGTGTATTGCAATCATGAATTCCTCTAATCACAATCCAAAAATAATTATGTATTAGAACAATTATATTAATAAGGTGTCAATCTTGCTAAAACTGAGCTTATTCTGCATGCAAAGTCAATATGAAGAAAAGTTGTTACTTACAGGACTTCTAAATGCCATGGGGTTGTAGATGTGTACAAACTTGCACCCACACCCATAGGGCTGCTGTGAGCTTTGGAACACGGTAAACTCTATTACAGTGCTTTAAAAATATGCAAATATTTGCCGTTGAGGGAGAACACTATGAAAGCAATATCTGATTCAGCTTTAACTCTTAATGAACACTTACAGAAAATTGATACGTAAAATGCAGAACACAAATTTCTAGTAAATTAGCCTGACTTAGTATGAGGTGCATGTATTCACATGCCTTCATTTGCCATCTGCTACTCATCTGCAGAATTTCACACTCCAATCTGGTGCTGTTCATTTCCCATAAAGCAGTTATGTTCAACCTTGTCATACTGAAAATACTGCATCCTTCTTCATAGTTGTATTTTTCAGTCATTATTTGAGTTATTGTGAGGATACAACTCAGGCAGCTTGAGAAAAATGGTACAAGTTCAGTTGTTCTATTGTATATAATCCTGTCCAATGTATCTGCAGGGTTTTTTTTTTCTATTAGCATGACTCCAGTGCACAGTGGGCTATTCCACAAAGGTGAAAAGTGGAATTTCTACTTTAATAACATTTTATTCCTCACTGATATTACAATGTCACCTTCTTGGTTTTGACTTAATAACCTGTTTTTGGACTCTGCTGAAAAGACCTTTGTTTCCTCAAAGTAAATGTGTCAATGAGGCTTCAAATAATGGTTGCAATGTGACTGTAGCATGACAAATGATACTGCAGATGTTGAGCAGTGTGGACAATAATGGATCTGATGGCGGCGTGCCCTCTACTGAGGCTTCACAAGGGCTTGATAAACCCAGGGCAATGGCTGTTGTGTGGCTTGGCAGGCTATTATTGGGCACATTTGGACCCAAAACATACCTTGCTTGCTAAATATCTGGATCAAACTTTCTGCTATTATTATTATTATGGCAGGATGGTAGGACAATAATGTGATGTTTTAAAAATCATTTAAAACAATCATTTGGATAAAAACTGTGATCCACATTCTATTTGGGAGCTGCTATCCATAAAAGAAGACAATTTTTTCACAGTTTCATCATAATTCAGGATGTATTTGATACACATTGGCTTTTTCAGGCTATATAGACCATGCATCTACTGAAATCTAACTATAGTTTTATTAATGAACCTACACAGTCTCTATGCTGTGAAAGAGCATATTACTTATTACTCCTTAGTTTTTCTTGTACTTACAGGAGTTCTTATGAACTGAACTACAAATGCTGTGCCCACAGCTTAACCAACTTTCTCATATATGTATGGGCATCTTAAATTAAGCCATAAACCTTTGTATGTAGAACTGTGTAGACATATGATATACATCTACTAATATTTCAGAAACAAATATCAGGTGTTGCCTCAGTTTACTTGTTTTATATTATTGTACTTGAATTACACAGTTAAATCAATGGATAAAAGCAATGGCAAACATAAAGTGTTTTTGAGGAACAATTAATTGAGGGACTTGAACCTATGGATTTAAGCCTGTTCATATCCCTTTTATAAACTTGAACTTAACAAATGGAATACTGAATCACTGTAAGATCAGAGGCCCTGGAAAGGAGTGGGGTTATCAGTAGTTGCAAGGAATAAGTGAGACAAATCCTGACTGCAACAAGCATATGACCACACAAAAAGGGGAAGGGAATTGTGTTGAAAAGAGTTTTCAAGGGAAGGCTGCTACACTGATGAATAATATCAGATTGGAGGTGACTTCCAGTCATTGAATTACAGGTGCTACATTCACCATCACAAACTTACTGAGTGCCAGTTAATAAGTATTTTCACTGGCCTTTTCAGAAAGTTTATATTAGGCTGTAGACTACCAATGTATATTTTTGATTATGTCAGTGCTGATCTCTGGCCTTTCTTTGGCGTTTCTCTTTCCTCCATTGTATTTCTAGACATCAAGTGTCTAGAAATAGACGTCTGTGGCAGCATTAAGTTCTGTGAGCTCTTTTTGTCTCCTGTGGTAAGACAGGCTCACCTCTTGTTTGTAGGATTCTGAGGAGAAGGCCAAGCAGAAACTGTAACAGCTCCTCTCGTGGAGTTGAGTATTTTATGAAAAATACTATGCAACGGTTCTCTGTGGCCACCAGGGAGTTACAAACTGATCCTTTTTTGTACTAGAGTATGTTGTTTAAAGAGGAATTAATTATTCCCAATTTCCTTGGGGTTTTACTCATCCCCTGTAGTAAAACACAGACTGTCCTGTTTGCTGCTTGCTTACAGTTATCTCCTCCTTCAAATGGCAAAATAATAAATAGGTTGAGATTTTTTATTGACTGAGACTCTCAGACATGAATGGCATAACTGGGCTTTCAAAAGCAAAGGTCACGTTCACTGCCTTATTTTTGTGAACATTTAAGTGACAAGACAGTGACCTGTGGCAAAACCTTTTAGATTCCCAGTGTGCATTTGGGGACTCTTCAATATAAATTTTTCATGCATACCAAGTTAATGTTTCTGTCTGTAGTGATTTTTAACAGTAAAGGGAACTAATGAAAGATTTCTTTGCTGGCAAAGGCAGCACATTTGTTCTAAACACCAACCTGTTTTACAGCAAAATCTTGGTAAGCTAATGTTTCTTAACACTACATCTTGTCTTCTTCAGTCTCTATTTGAGGTGGAAGTAGACTGAATATACCTTAAGAAATAAGGCAAATATGTCCTTAATTGCAGCTTACAGATGGTGATTTTTATGCCATGCTACAGGTGTTCTTGAAATTATTGTGGACATGGATGTGAGCCCAGCTTTTTTTACTACCACAGTAACTGTTTCATCTTACTCCCTTAGATGAAATACTTCTGTATCTAGTGGTCTACCACTTTTTTGCAGTAGTGTGGAACAGTGGATGAGTTTGTAAGAAGCCTCTTTTTCAAATATAATTTTATGTTTTATCTGTCCCAATATATTCCAGTTTCCTTCTAAAAGACATCAGCCAACTGCATTGTCCAGCATTTTTTGCATAGAGGTAGAGCTTATATTTTCTTTAAAATCTTGAAATTATTGGAAGCATGGCAATTGAAACCAATTCTCTCTTCCTGTCTTAATCCCTTCATTTCATAACATAGAGGTTTAGCAAATAGTGTATCAATTTTAGGTAATTCTAAAAAGCTCAGTAGAATGCCTTTCCCAGTAGGGGCTTTAGAAGCACTAGGTTTTCTGTAACTTTTTTTCTTTTATTGGTTTTCATAACTTTTTCTGCCTTGAAATATAGATGCAGCAAACCTTGGATCAAGCTTCATTTGGAAGTGGTTTTGTTATGTATTGTAAAATTCAAGTCCTTTACAGCTGGTCTCCTGAACTTAATGGATGCCCTTACAGACTATCCATCTACTCCTTCTGCCTGACCTGTATCTTGGTCTTTTGTGTGATGCTGCTGCACCTACCTGAAGTTTTAGTAGGTCTCTCTGCCATGACTCAGCAATTATTAATGTATTTTGAGGCTCAAATCAATGTCTGGACTTGCCTCAGTTTGCGTATCCTACACTAACATGTATTTTGAAATGAGGATTAGCAACATTTAAAGCACCTATAGTAGACTATTTTTTCCTCCAATTTAGATAACAAGCATGTTACCAGGAACTCAGTGGGATGGTAGTGTTTTGTCTTCATACAAATAGAGGCTGCTGGGTTTTGAACCCAGTGAGATCCCAGTACCTGTGAATGTTATTGATATCTCCCCCAAGACACAGCATGGTGCTCAGAGTCTGGTTCTGTACCATCTATGCCATTCAAAAGAGCCCATGTTATTCCTGCTGCAGTTTCTGCCCCTTGCTTTGGTGTGATGAATTGCTAGCTGCATACTGGAAAAATAAGGACTTTCTATTTGATTCTGCTATGGCAGCAGAAGAACTTTGCAGTCACTGATGGTTTTGTGGACAGGTGATCCTGCAAAGTCATTCAATCTCAGCACTATTTTGTGTGCTGACTTACAGAAATTGCTAGCTATAGAGTAGCTCCTTTAGTCTTAGAAAATCAATAAATTACGTCATTAGCTATTAGAACCTCCCACACTCCTTACTGCAGGTGGAGCAGTAGATTTTTTGCAAGCATCCAGCCTCTTGAAACTATTTTGCCTCCTAGATAAGTGGTTTTCTCACACTGCAACAGCTGCAATGTCATCACAATTAGTCTTTTTAGTTTAATTCAGCTGGCTTCTTCTTTTCCCTCATTTGCAGTTGAGGATTCCAGACTCATTTCAAACTGTCAGGACTCTCACTCCACAAATAATAACTGTTTGTTAAGAGTGGACACCATCAAGTCATTCATACTGCAAAGTGTGGCAGTCAAGCCTGGACTTGACCTATGACATTCTTTCCCAGTGCTGTGATATTCCTATTGCAAATCACACCAGCAAAAGATCAAATGGCAAATAGAAGGAAAAGCTAAGTCATTACATATAGATATGAAACAGCACAAGAAATTCTCTGTGAAGGCACACTCCCCTACCTCAATCTCACTGTCCAGTGACTCATTGTACCTCAAACTGCACTACAAAACGTAATTACACCAGAGCTCAGATCATCATAGCTGTGTGAAAACCTGTTCAGACCAGGAAACATTTTTTTTGTTAAAAATTAAAGATGAGAAGGCTGTATTCTCCTTCAAGAGTAGCTAATTTCAGTTATTCCTTTCTATAGTCATGCATGCATAGTTTTCAGCAATTCTGCTTTAAGAGGTAGAACAACTTACCCTAATTATTCCTGGACATTCCTTTCCTAGATATTCATGCCCACTCTTAGTGTGAACATTTCCTTCCTTCCTTCCTTCCTTGGTTGCTTGCTTTCTTACTTTCTTCCCTTCTTGCTTTCTTGCTTACTTTCCTGTGTCTTAGACCAAAACAAGCCTTACAGATATTTCCCACAGTTCCACATATGAGAAAAGAAAACAAAAAGAAACTTGAGGCAGCTGGGTTGGCTTACATTAGTCCCCACTGCTGTATTGATTGTGCATTCTCTCTCATTAGCCTCATTACCTAGGATGCCGAGATCTGACCTACTCAATTCTGCATGATCTCTTTCTTCCCTTATATCTACTTTTCACCATTCTGTTGATAGATTCTGGCTGTGTGGCCTAGCAGGGAATTTTTTCCTCCAAGGAGGGATCTGTAGTGTAAGCTATGGATAGTACGTTTATGTGAACAGCCTGGAAGGTTCATTGTTAAGAGGGTATGAGGAAAAAATTACTGAGATTGGGCTCAGTGACCTGCTTCCATTCACGAGATATGCAGTAATCATAACTCAACCTGCACTAATATTGTTAAACAAACAAAAATAACGTCAATAACAAAAGCTTAACCAAGGTTCACACTTGCTTTCTGAGGTACAAATTGGTAGAAGTGTAGCTTAGACAGAAATAACAGTTTCATTTGACCTTTTGGTTAAGGTGATGGCCCTTCGCTTAAGGAATATGACAGGTGATGCTTTAAAGGAAAAGGCCACAGATGAGAATGCTTACATCATAAGTGTTGTAGCTCTCCTGCTTTATTTAATGAAATAACTGTAATCACAGAGAGGAAAGCAGACAAATGTTTCACACATATGGCAGGCTTCAGCAATTCCCCCAACACAATGAATGCAATTTTTCCAGCTCTAGGCCTTTGCCACAAAGCTAATAGCTCTACTGTTCCGGAAACCAATCGCATGCTCCATGCCTCTCCCTGCAGGTGCAGCTTTCCTGGGCAATTCAGCCACAAACACTGTATTTTTGCACTCTCATGTACAGGAGTAAGTTGCAATCCTGTGATCAGGAAATGCTGTGACCAGAAGTCATTACAGTGAATTTTCTGAAGTAATGCAAAGGCACACAGGAAATAGCTTTTCATGATTTAAAGCCTTTTCACACGGGCTGCTCAATTCTCAGAAACAGCAACTAGTGACCGAAGACAACTGATGGGTTATTGCTTTCTCCCCCGTCCTATTTTTCCATCAAAGCAGGAAAGGAAATTAAAGATAAATCTGTTTTTATGAAACAGGAATAGGTTTTTTATTACAAATAAATCTTGGACAGAAACAGAGCAAGTAAAGGCACTGCTGTTTCTCTTTTTTTGGCAGGTAATTTGGTAAGGTATGGGACAGGTGTCTTCAGGAAGTAAAATACCCCATGCCTCTGCACGTGTTTGGTGATCTGTTAAAATAGCAGCTGTCCCACTCTCATCTCAGTCATAATGAGAAGGCAATTATTACAGCTTTAATTATCATTATAGGTAAGCAAACAGGCTTCAGCACAACTTGAATGCTGGCTCTTTTGCTCTTGTTTACCAGAAGCCACACACTGCTCCAGGCAATTCACATAGCAAGCAGACACATCCAGTATCAGCCAGAATGAGGAAGGCTGTTGACCAACATCAGCAGTTGCTTTGACCTTAAGAAATGCAGGTCCAGTTCTCGGGCTCACACAGGGTTTTGATGGGATTGTTTTGGCATACCTTTTCCAGCCCAAGTGTTCCTGGAGCTGTAGGCTCTTTGGCTCTCTCAATCCTAACTGTAAACCCAACCCTAACCCCAGCCGCAGCACTAGCCCCAGCCCTAGCATTAGCCCTTATCCAACAAATCCTATGAGTTTTCCAGATCAGAAAGATGTTGGAGCAGCAAGGAAACCTATAGTTTTTGTTTTGTGTTAGGGCTAGGGATAAAGCTAGGGTTAGGCTTAGGTTTAGGGCTAAGACTCAGAGAGTCAAAGAGCTTACAGCTCCAGGAACATGAGGGCTGGAAAAAGCATGCCAAGGTGATCCCAGCAAGGCCTCAACTTTACTGGTCCTACATCTTTCTGATTGAGAAAACTCACAGGATTGGGTACAGGCTACTTCTAGGCCTGGGGTAGGACCAGGGCTGGGGTTAGGGTTATGTTTTACTGTTAGGGTTGAGAGAGCCAAAGAACCTACATCTCCAGGAATATTGGGGCTTGAAAAGGCAAGCCCATGGGTTCCCAGCAAGATCCCAAACTTGCTGTTCCTACTTTCTGATATGGAAAATCTATAGTCTTGGGCTTGGGTTGGGGCTAAGGCTTCATTTAGGGTTAGGGTGAGGTTAAAAGTTTGGGTTTGGAGTAGGGTTAGAACAGTCAACGAGCCTCCATGAACACGGGCTGGAAGTGGCATGCCAAGGCCATCCCGGCAGGGCCCAACCTTGATACTTCTACTTCTTCCTAAACTCCAGTGCTGCTGGGGACTTCAGGCGTAGGTTTAGGAGTAGGGTTAAGGTTAGGCTTGAGTGAATCAACGAGCCTACAGCTCCAGGAACATGAGGGCTGGAAATGGTATGCCAAGGCCATTCCAGTAGGGCCCCAACCTTGCTGCTCCTACATCTTTCTGATCAGGAAAACTCAGGATTGGGTTAGGGCTTGTGCTAGGGCTGGGGTTAGGGTTAGCCTTAGGAGTCTACAGCTCCAGGAACACTGGGTCTGGAAAAGCAATCCATGAAATTTGCCTTGGCAATATGAACTGTAATTCCAACAAAGAATATAAGATTTCAGAAGAAAGACAATTTCCTTACAGCACTTAACTTGAGGCATATTTAGCTCATTCTGGCATGTCCTTGTGTAGGAAAAATTAATTCTGAGGCCTAACACCTTCTCAGCTGCACTGTGTCATTATTAAAGTTCATCACAAGTATGCTCTATGTTGGCCATGGCTTTCTGGTGCAAGCATTGTGAAAAGGATAATCAGTGTCCAAGAAGAAACTCTGGAGAATAGATTGTGATCATCTTCTCAGCCGCTTGTCTTGTTTTCCCTTTTTCTTTTCACTCTCCAGTAAAGATTCATCAGCATTTGTTACAAGTCCCTATTGCTGGAGACCAATGAAAGCAAGAACATAGGATGCAGTCTGTTGCTTAGTGCTGAATTTGTATTCGTGCGAGTTTGATTTTGTTTTCACTACTGCTACGGGTGAAAGGGACATATATCACATACAGCAGGATCAAAAAAAGGATAAACCCTCCATTACTATGCTTCACAGTGTTTGGCATTTGAAATCAAGAGATAATGTTAAATTCTGTCATATTGATTATGCACACAAAAAAAAAAGAAAAAAATCAAAAGCCAATGGTCAACTTGTGACACAGGAGACTATTCTGAATGGCCCACAGGGCAATTTCAGACAGTGCTGGGTAATTCTACGACTAGAAAATTCATTTCCAGAAGTAAAAAGTTTCTAGTTTCTTCTGAATCCACTGAAATAATTTGAATTTAGAGAACACAGGCAGTCCCTGTCCTTCAGAGGCAAGGTACTGCCAATTGATTGATTGGTATCACCTTTCTGTGAGGTAGCATCCCTCTGCTCCCATTGATCTTCTATCAGAGCTGTCCTTAACCTCTAAATTGAGAAAGAAAATACAGCTTGGCATATGCTCTAGAAAAAGGTTGCTTCTCCAGCTTTAGAGTACAATTGTCTTTGAGGATGGTGCATTTATTTGGGCTCAAATACAGTTTTTAATTGAAGCTGTTAAAGCTCCAGACTGAAAGTGCTTTTAAAATTTGGTATGCCTCCTATGAATCACATCATATCCTGAGATCTCTGTTGTCTCAAGTTGCCTTTTTACAGCTCTAGGCTAAAAACTTAAAAGCAAAGCATTTTTAAAAGCTGAATGAAAGAAAGGAAACACAAAGAGACTTGTCTGGCTCACAGCCAGGCCAAGGTTGCTATCTGAAGAATATTCTCAAATATAAATCACTAAATATACAGACTTACCGTGTCATCAGTTATTTTTAGCAGAGTGAAGAAGAACTAACTCAGTTTTAAGAAACATGTAATAGAAAGATGCAGCCTTAAAATTAACTTTGGTTTAAGTTTCTTCCTTGAACTACCGGTATTGAACATTGTGATTTGCATTTTACATATTCCTTGTAGATGTCTGCTGTTTTGTTTCCTAATTCAAAATACACCACGCTTTTCTATAATAAAAATATAAAGCTTAAATAAACAACTATGGATCTAAAGCATAATATGAAAAACAAGAGCTAGAAATGAATCTAGAAATAAAATAAAATAAATAAATAAAAAAAGCTAAAAGCTATTTATTTTTAAAATAAATAAATAATAAAAGTTAGAAATAAATTTCCCAGGTAGCTGCTGGGAGAAAAAGCAGGTCTACACATTTTTAAAGGCTTTGCATTTCTATACCTCAAGTGTCAGCTTACCTGATACTCTCCTAACATTTGAAGGGTGATAGCCAAAGACCAACTCATTCAACAAGCACCTTGCTATGTTGTTAAGCCAAATGTATTTCTGGACTCTGGCCCTAATTCAGAAGACATCTATTATTTTCAAGTGCTGTAATTCTTAATCTTGTACATGCTTTAAACTTCAATGGATCTCAAGTTGTGATAACGTTCATGATGGTACTTCTATGCTTATGTGAACACTCATGAGCACATGAACTAGTGTCTATAAGTCAGCTTTACTGTGAGACACAGAATCAAACCTACTAATGTGGGATGCAAATAGTGATGACAGCAGCAGCACACAGTTATGCCAGCTCATGATGGGAGGGGAATGACAGTCTGTTAATCTGTTCTAGAGCTGCAGCCCACGAGTTCCCTTGCTTCATCACACTGTAGCCAATGTAACATTATATAGTTATTCCGTTACATTTACTGTAGTCACCTTGCTGACTGCAAAAATCCCTGCAGCTACACAGTCCCAATCTGATTGCGAACTGATTTGCTTCTGACAAGTCACACCACACTGTCCAGGATGTTGCCTTTCACCAGAATGGGTATTTCTCCATTAAAACAAAGTAAGTAAAAACTGATGAAGAACCAAAATTCATCCTGGGCGAAAGAGCTGTTCTGTAAAAGCAGGGAAATGTTTTTGACACAAACAGGGATTCCTGATTGCTGAATCACACACGAGTGTGGCCACCATGTTAGTGGAAGGATTGGGAAGCCACTCCTGTACTCATGACTGGATGCATTTGTTAATGAGTACTAATAGGAAAGGGGAAGGAGTGGGACAGGGATCTACAGTTTTCTCAATTATTTGGAAATTCATACTACTCACAACTACAGTGCTCAAAAGTGATGTCCCAGTATGTATGCAGGTAATCTACAGGCTCTACTGGCACATTGAGGGCCATATCCTCCTCTCTTTTCCTCACACAAACTGGGAATAACTCAACTGCAATTCATGTTGCTGAAACAGGGAGAAGAGTCAGACCTCAAGCTTTGTCTTCTCTTATTTTTAATGAACCTTTTCTAGCAAGCTATCACTTCCATGCAATGCAAGATGTCCCCATGCAGAAACTGTAAGTGCTGTTGACAGAAATATTCCACTTTAATTAAGTTGCTAAATGAGACTGCCACTTTTAATGTAGAAGAAGGGGTACTTTCAGGGAGAGATGCAGCAGAAATAGCTGCCTCCAGAAGAAATGAAATAGCTGGGGGAAAAGAAGCCAGCCGCTGTACACAGTGCAAATGGTGATTAAATGGAACCACAAAGGAAGAATAAAGAGCAAATCAGTGAAAAGAGAGATGAAGACCTAGAAAACAGTGTATGAGTAATAGTGTTAAAGAAAAATGACTTGTTGTGCAAGAGTAATGAAAATGCTAGACTATGTCTCTGAAAATACTTTACTGTGTAAAGAAGTAGTGATGATCATGGGAAATGATGATTTAGAAACTGGAAGGGAAAAGTGCTAACTTAAAATGCAGCCCACATGCTTAAGAGGTCTGAGAGCTCAAAAAGAAGCTATTTTTAAAGATTAAATTGGAGATGCACAGGATGAAAGAACTGTATGAATAAGAGTTCAGAAAAAATTAAAAAAAAAAAAAGTTAACATCCAAAGCATATCTTTATGGCTTTGGAAGCAGTTCTTCAGACTGAAGTAATGAGAAACCTTCGAGAAATTGTGAAAGGCTTCTGGTGCTATACATTAGATTTCTGCAACTTGCAGTGAATTACCATGTGTGTTTAATAAAAATCATCTTGAATGAGAGAAAGAAGGTCAAGCTGAAGAGATAAATAAAGAAAAAATATTGAAAGGACAAAATGAAAAAAGCATCTCTTCAAATTAATGTAAGAAAGGATGCATGAAAATGAAGTTTGTCAGAGGGGAGGGAGACGGAAGAGTATGATGGAAAAACCTGACAGTTCATATATACAGCTGGTAATAAGGCAGTTCCTGGGTGTCTTTTCCCTACTCCAGGATGAGAGGAGGTCAACTCCCACTCAGATTAGTCAACGATCAAAGACTTTTGAAAGCCACATAAAGCAAATTTTTATTTCTAACATGGTTTGGGATGCCTCTGAGCTAAACCTGTGTATGCAACTGGAGTTTAAAGAAGAGAAATGGAATGAAAAGACTGAAAAGGAGGAAGAGGATTGCCAGGCAAAATAAAGTTATTTTTAGCTTTTCTTTTCTTCCAGTACAGTGTTAAAGTGATGAAATGTAATTAATATTGATCCTCTGTGATTCAGAAACTGCCTGTAGTATTTTTGAGTCTATCTGACACTTGCACAGCTGCTGTTGGTTTTCCAGGGGCACAGAGCTGCACTGAGCACCACAAACCATGCAGAAGAGAAAAGGTACCTTTGGGCATTACTCTGATAGGGAAGGCAATGGTTTTAGCAAATGCATTTAAATAGATGCCTATCACAACTTTAAATTGTTAGCTGTTGGGAAAGAGTCATTAATTTGATGCAGCAGTTGCTTACACAAAAGGCCACATTTGGAACACTTTTGTAGATGGGATATACCATAACTACTCCAAGTTGTGGCGGTTCATTGTGAAGTTCCTAATCTGTGTCACCTGTGTGCACCCTCATACAAAACCTCCTGGAAAACGTGTATCCTGCAAAGCTGTAGGCAAGAAGAGCAGATCCTCCAGGCTGCCAAAGTGCCGTTGTTGACACATTTCTGCCAATCCACTTTCATGACAGACTCTTCTTTCCAGCCATGGTATGACATTGCATGTCACTGTCTCCCAGCCCATCCATCCTATCAAACTGTCTTCTCTCCCCCTGGTTGTTTTGTGTTTCACTTATATATGCAGGTTTTAATCCCTCCATCCGATTAGTTAGGAGAAAAAACAGTCTTAATCTGACAACAACAGGATAATGTATCACTGCGAAGATAGGATGATTACATTATTGAATTTCTTTTTTATTTACTAATGTGGTTTACAGCAGAATACAATGAGGGTTTTTTTGCAAGAAGCTAAGAAGTTGTCCTGAAAATATATTGGATTTAAGAGTACTTTATGAAATACTGATATCATCCACTAAGAAGAGTTATCTCTCAGTTCATTTCAGCAGTAGGTTTTTATGCTGATGTTCGTAGGGGACTTAGCAGATCTTTGCATTGCCCAGTTCTTGGCTCAATTTGCCCCACCTGGGAAATTTTGTACATTCAGAAAAATAAAAGCCAGGCATATGTTCCCTTATTATACAAAGTAGCTGCCCTCCAAAGAAATTTCCTTGTAATTATTTCCACAATGACCTGAAATAACTTGTAAATTTCAAGGCTTACATTGTCAACATATCAGATATTTGTGTAAAACAATTGATTTATGCAGGCCTCACCATTTCAGCTATTGCTCACTGTTTGAGGAGATTAGCTGGGAATTTGGAAATCCATTTTGTTAAATTTTTCAAGTAAACTTATTAGACATCTTGTAAGACTTGAAAACAGTAGCTTAATAGAACCTTTTTTTTTTACTGAGGCGTGTAACCCTACTTTTTCACATCAGCAGGCACACATCTGGCACATTCAGGTCAAGGAAATGCACATCTGGATTACATGACAGCAGTGAGCCTCCAGCCTGCCTCTCAAGTACAGAAAACCCCTCCAGAGGTCTGGAACTTCTCCTCTGATAGCCCCCCTGGTGACTCCAGGTGACCACCCACAGATGTCTAATGACAGAGGCTCCCACGGGCAGGGCGGCTGTGGAGGACACAGGCAGGGAGAAGCAGCTTGTCCAGAGTAGGGAATGCCTGAGGCAGAGCTCAAAGCACAGTCAGCAGCTGGACTAATTCAGGTGCAGATCAAGGCCATTGCCACTGACCTCAGTCAGACTAAATTTGCAGAACGCTTTCCAGCGTCTTTAGCTGCTTCTGTTGGCAATACTTCGGCCTTTACATTTAGTAGATTAAATACAAAATAAATATATATTTTAACTTGTTTTGCTGAGTCAAGTTGGAGACTTATGCCAAGGAAAAGTTGAAATCACAGTGAAAATCTTTACAAAGAGGTAAAATCATGTTGTATGTATGTTACAAAGTGAGAGGGGAGAGCTTAGGCAAGTGGCTGCCTTTGACAGGTTTCTGGCAGTAGACAGCAGCTTTATTGAGGCAGCCAGCACCCCAAAATTCACTGTCACTCACAAGTTCTTAATAATGACAGATCAGGCCTACAACAACGTGAATCATTTATTGAGAGACCAAAGAAAACAGACATAAGACTTTAAACAGACTACTTACTACACAGGATAACACAAAAAGAGCTACTTGTAGATAAAAACACACGATATAAAGGTACCTATGTTACAGCTAGCAAAGAAATAGTATAGATTAAGAGTCAATGTCACTTACCAACACATGATAGTGTGTGTGCAGAGAATCTCCTAATTTCTGTCAATCCTAGAGAAGCCTCTTGATGCGGATGTCTCCACGCTGAGGAAATCTTTTATACACTCTCTGAGGGGAAGGTGCCTGACAGCCAAGAGAAGATTGTTACTAAATTTCTGGTTTTGTTTGTTGTTGCTGCCATTGTTGTTGTTTGTTTGCCTTGTTGTACACACAAACTAGTAAAGAACTGTTATTCCTTTCCCCATACCTTTGCCTGAAAGCCCCTTCATTTCAAAGTTATAATAATTTGGAGGGAAGGGTGTTATATTTTCCTTTCCTTTTCCTTTCCCGCCTTCCTTGGCAGACACCTGTCTTTCAAACCAAGACAAATATCTAAAAGAGAAGATTTTAAAAGTTAAAGTTTCAGAAATAAGTAATCTAAAACACTACATCTATTACAAATCAAAACTACAGATCAAGAGAGATGAACTGTCATTGAATTTACACAGAAGAATTGTAAATGCAGCTCTCCTTTTTAGAAGCTTTTAATAATTGATTCCACTGTAACCTCTTGTTAACAAGAACTTAAGTTTTCCCCCTCTGCAAAAGAGATTATTTTATGCAGAATATACAAACAGTACACTTTGGTATGATTAAATTAATATTTAATTAATATGTTCTCATATACTTAATCATATTTATAGTCTCACCAAATGTTAACAGTTTTCTTGAAGTTTCCTTGTTGAATATCTTATTTGCACTGAAATTTCAATTAGAAAATTTTGTAAAATGCAACAAACTCATATTTTACAGTCACATCTTGCTCTGCCGTGGAGCTGTGCTGGTTTCCTGGGTAGGTACAGTTCTGGAGATGTGAGCTGGTCGTGCTGAGTCCCACAGCTTTGTTGACACTGTTGTTCACTTCTGAGTGAATGTATGTAATTCCAGTTATTCACAGCCTCACCAGAATGTTTTAAGAATCCTCTATGCTTTCTGAGCTCAGGAGAGATATGTAAATAATCTTTTATTTCCTTTATGCCTGGCAGGAGGTTCCTTCTGAAGGTCTTTGCCTCTCCTGGTGTTTTGTCTCCAGGTTACTGCCTTTGAACCCTGGAGGTGATGATTCATGCGTTGGTCACTCACCAACAATACTTCTCAAGAGCAATACCTCTCAAGCATCACAACACCACATATTCAAAGCAACCCTCTTCCCCATGTCCTCTATCCACACATTGCCTCTTTGTCCAACCACATGTTCACAGGATGTCCTCTCTGACATCTGGAGTAATATGGAGAGGGTTTAACTGAATAACATGAAGAGTTAACTTTAGGTTTACAATGTAACTTTAGGTTTACATTGAGAGTGCTGGTCAGAGGGTGACTCCTGGGCCTGGTAAGGCATGCAGGCAACTCAGTTCCTGAGGTAGAGCCATGTCATGCGGCTGGCATCAGGGCTGTGCTAGCTGCGAGGTTGAACCCCCCTGTGATGGGAAAGAGGAGGTCCAAAGGGGCTGCTGAGGCTGGCTCTTAAGAGTACCTGGGATCCTGCCTGGTCCTGTGGCTGAGCACTGGAACCTTTAGATGCAAGTAACACATTCTTCTTACTCCTCTCAGCTGCTGTGTCAGCCATGGGAAGATTTGAAATAGCTTCTGCACAACCTACTGGTGTCAGTAATGGCAGTGGCAGGCACTTCATGCTGAATCACAAGCTTTTCTTGCTGCATCTGGCAAGCTGGCAGTTTCAATGTTTGGACGGGCTACAGCAATGTTTTTCAGCAGGTTTCAGTGTATCTCTTTCCAAACACTATCGTGCAGAGCTCATACCTGCCCCAGATAGACTAAGAATGATGGAGAAAACACCTGCTTCCTGAGTAGATAATTCCAGGACTCAATTATGCTCACTGTGAATAATGTGGTCCTATTTCTGTTCTCATTTCATTTGGCTTAGTTTCCAGCTAAAGAATCTTCCTGTCTATTAGACAGGAAAATTCTTTAGCTGGAAACTGACTATTAGAAATCTTCTACACAGATATTCAATTGAATCAACTCTGAGCTTCCTCTTCAACAAATTAAATAATTTGAAGCTCTGTTATTAGGTTCCCTGGGCTTTATATAATTATTTTAAGCCATTCTGGAAGTCCTTTCACATTTTTCAGAGTTCTTCAAAGAAAGCAGAAGTTAATGTTGGGCAGTGTTCCAGGTACAGCCATAGAGTCTCCATCTCAGCTGTGGTGCAGGAGTGCTCTAGGGTGTAGTGTGCATTCTTGATCTTCTAGCCATTCATTAAATTAAAGCCATTCTGGCCATGATTTTGTCATTGCATAAACCACCAGGTAACAGAAATTGTATCATTACTGCTTTTTCTGAGTTCAGTGCTCCACAAGCCCCTCCACGTCTCTCTGAAAAGTCACATATATATTTTCTGCTCTAACTTAAACAATTTAAAGTTCAGCTCATCTCTGGAAACAAAAAAAAAAAAAAAACAAAAAAACCCCAGTTATTAGAAATCTGACTTTCATAATTTATTTCCAAGCCCAGATACCTATATGAGCTACAATGTTAATTCTGCTGTTTATTCATTAAGCAATTTCAGCTTGTTTGTGAACTGGTTTTGTTGGTCTTTGTCTATGTTACTGTATTTTAACACACAGCATATTCTTAAGGCTGATGCATTAATCTGCTTAAGAAATCAAAACAGGTATTTCCAGCGTGAAAGGTTTCGCTTGTTGAACCCCCAAGGGAATTTAACTCTGTACTGTGGATTTTTGACTGTTTTAATTTCAATTGAATCAGAATTGTTATGCTGGGGATAAATTTTAGCTGGCTTGTTCACTGGCTTATTTGAATGATTACACAATTGTCACACTCTAGGAAATAATTCTGCTATTCAAAGCATAGGGTTAATCAGAATTTTCTCCTTGGAAATAAAAGATTATGGGTAAAAAGCATAGAGGAGAACAAGACTATATCATCTCATGAAAGCAATCAACAAACACTAATCCCTTTAAGTGCTCAGTTTTGAAGTAGAATAGCACTGTGCATAGTATAGAATGAAAAAGAATCAGTATGTACTACCGGCTAGGCAGACAAAATAAGTAGAAAAATATTCCAGTTTGCACCTTTCCGAAAGAAATGCTCTTTCCTTCTGTTATCCACTGGATTGTGTAAATGTTATTATGTCAACACTAGTATTTCTGTTACCTAATTATCACTTTGAATCACCCTATGTGAATCTTGCTTGGTTGTTTCCCTTTTTCCCCTACCCTTTTTTTAAATTTTTTTTTTTTTAAGTTTGAACAGAAGGTTTACCCGATTACAATAGGTATTTATTTTAGTTTAAAAATGCCCAAGAAAAGACATGAGGCTGCACTTCAAGAATATGAAGGAGACCTGGCTGGGGATATTCAATACCCCATCATTCATACAAAGTTTGCTGATCTTTCTTATAGTTGCCCAGCAACAAATTGTGCAAGTCAGTCCCTTTTAATTAATGACAAGGAAGCAATGGGTTAATAATTAATGCAAAGATATGGGACTTCTGAAGTAAGGTCTTGACAGCTCATGTCTTTAACACATGGAGCTGGCTTTTAACCTAGGAAAATTATTTTTCTCACAATACTTAAATAAATGTCTCATAAGTCTATTGAAATTTAAACTGTGAATTAAATGCCTCTCACTTTCAGATCATAATCAACATCTGGATGATGTATATTCTACCAAGTAAGTTGAAGAAAAATGGTTTTGCCAGATACGTTAAAAATTATAGGGACAAAATACTGTTAATGCATGGATTGCTGTATAAAATGGGATTGTCAAGGCATTAACACTGTCTTAATTTTGTCACCCCTTCTCCATTCTGGGCTTATTCATCCTAATTGATCCCCAGCCACGTGACCTCTCCATAGAATGCTCACAAGTACTAAGGTCAGTTATTCAGAATACAGCTCTTAGTAGAATTGTAAAATAGCTTGCAGGAAAGCCTTGTCTTCTGAAAACAGGCTGTGACAAGGAGGTTGCAATTGTCTTTGAAAAATTTTGCCAGAAATGTTTATTGGCCCTGGTACTGCCCTTGGTCAGGACAGGGGGATGTTATCAGCACTTGACTCACAGCAGCCATATCATTTAGGTGAAGGCAAAAGCGAGGAGAAATATTTCACAGTGTTACCAACAGATGAGCTTCCTTGTGAAATTTATTGCCCATGAAAACAATGGATTGTAGAATTAACCTGTCACGCAAAGAAACAGATAATGTGGCCTCGCTCTTGCTGCTCAATGGCTGTGGCCAGACTGACTGGGGGTTATTGGCAACATGGGTGATGCTGAGGTACTTGCAGTTTCTTGAAATAATTGCAGCAGAAATCTCCCATTTATTTATTTATTTATTTATTTATTTTTAACAGTGCGAAGATGCATGAGTTAATGTCTTCAAGATGTCTTTTATTACACCAGGGCTGGCACTACTCCCTGGGCGATGGTCAGGCCCCGGAGGTCACGGAGCCGTGTGGTGGAGGCTGGCCAGCCTTTCCCAAAGAGAGAAGCGTCCCCAGAGGAATGTCACTAATGCCACGGCCCCCTGGCACGGCGCCTGAGGGCTGTGCAGGTGTATTTTAGGTGCTCCCTCTGCAATCAGTGCAGAAATGGGGAACACAAAAGGAGAGCCTTCTCCGAGAGACTCCAAGTAACTAGAGGCGTGGTGGGAACTGAAGGCCCTGGCCATTAAAGCTCAATACGTGGTTTATTGGCGCTGCCCGACCGCCTGGTCGGCGGTCAGGCCGCGCGGCCCCGCCGAGGCCGAGCACCGGAGCCGCCCCCGCCGCCTCGCCGAGGCCGAGCACCGGAGCCGCCCCCGCCGCCTCGCCGAGGCCTCGGGCCGAGCGGGGCCAGGGCGCGGGCAGCCCCGCTCGCCGCCAGATGGCGCTCACCGCCAGATGGCGCTCGCCGCCAGCCGGAGGAGCCGCCGCTGCCCCGATGGCGCCCGCGGGAGAGCGGCGCGGCCCGGGCCGGCCTTGGCCGCCCCGTTAAACTCGCCCGGAGAGTCCCTGTTTATTTTTACGCGAGTGTTTCGGATTTTGGCAAATAGAGGCCAGTGCCCGGAGATTTGCAGGCAGAGCTTTCTCGCTCGGGCAGCGCTCCCGCCTGCCCCGCAGGGCTGGCTGCGGGCCTGGCGCCCTTGGGTCAAGCCCCTCGGCCTCGGAGCATGTGGTGGCCGGGAAGGCAGGGCACGGTCATGGAATGACCACGGCTGAAAGGAACCCACAGCGTGCGATTGACTTCAAGTCTCCGCCAAAGAACTGGTGGTGGCTTTTTTTTTTTTTTTTTTTTTTCCCCCTGCAAAGACACTCCAACAGGGTATTTTGTGCTGCAGTTGCACTACAAAAGGCAGTAAATTGCAATAAAAGCATTTTAACCTACTTTAAGCACAATTTCAGTTGTGTGTGACATTGTTCAGAAATTTTGAAATAATTTGGATTTTTTTTTTTTTTTAAACTGGAAATCACTGTACTTGAACAGTATAATCTTAGTAATGTCTATTTTTCAGTTTGTTGGGAGAGAGAGAAGAGTTTCCTAGGAATGCAGGAAGCTGTTTAGTCTACTGGTTTATGAGAATATCCACTGGTAATAGTTATCAACTTGCAGTATTTTTGCTGTCTCATCTGGAGGGGAATTCTAGCCAGGGAGTTTGGGAAGTGTGCACAATTTATTTTAGTGTTTGTAACACGTTTGCAAGCTATGTGCTGCTCATTAAAGAAGAAAAAAACCAAGAAATGGACCTAAAATAACAGTAATGTTCCAGAATGTAGTAATTTTAATTTTCTTAGCATTAAACTAAGGCTTCAGGGAAATGATGCAGACTTTCGGATAGAAGTGATTTAGTGTCAGAAATCTGAGATAAACGGAGTTTGTGTGGGTGGGAAATAGATGGAGGTTTAACTGGAGAACATTTCTTGTAAATTAGGACAACTGAGCAGAACAGCAGCAAGAAGCTACTTCTGGTGGTTATGGTTCTACTGAAATACTGAAGGTTTTTCCTGTAAAGGCACAAAAAAAATCCTAATTTATTAGATTTATTTACAACAACTGGGTTTGGGATCGAAATAATTGCCTTGAGACTGAAGTGCAGCTGCAACACACATTCCAGATGTGAAATGTAACACTGTGTTGTGGCTGACTTTATTTTCTGATTTTAAACCCAGAATTGGTTAGAATTACTAAGTGAATAAGTTACTATTGTCCTCTGAATTAATCCAATGCAGAGGTGCTGTCACATTTCCTCAAATAATCAGATGTGTTTTGGGAATAGGCCGGGAAATAGCTTCCTGCCAGATGAAAGGTCACCCTGAGAAAGATCATTCACTTGTGTCTGGGAGGTAGGAAACTCCTACCTCCTGAGGCATGCATGTTCACTAGGTTTTAATTTGCATTGCAGTTTGAAGCTTGGATCAGCAACAAGTTACCACCACACCCCTCACGTGGATCATGCTGCCATCTTCAGATGGGGGAGTTCACCAGGAATACCCCCCTGCTCCTGGGAAAGCAGCCAGGTGTGTGCTGTGTCCTGCTGCACTTTCCCTGCAGACACTGTGTGCTTCCTGCTTGTCCTCTTGTTTTTATTCTTCCAAAGCTCAGACCGGTTTTGTATTAGGCCACTGAGCAACATCAGAGTCTATGTGAACAGCTTAGTGAAAACAAAAAAATGATAAAACAAAAGAACCTGTGGAAAAGATAAGCTTTGCCACTTTCAACAGGCAGCTAATGAGACCCAATGTTTGCAAGAACATGGAACAAGCGTTCCCTTCACTCTTCCACCTTCTTTTCAAGCATACCATGATGACAAGTGTCTGTTTTCACAGTAACTTTTGAAGGGTATGCTGTTCCATGTTTAATGCTTATTTCAAAGTGAGAAATTATTCTATCTAATTAGACTGATAGATGTAATTTTTTTCATTCCTTTCTTACTCTTTCCTTAGTATAGCTGGGCAGACATATACAAGCATGTGATTTACATCTGCAGTCTGCTATGATGTTTTTACCTGTCAGAAATGGTTTTCTTTAAAACTCCATCTTGTTTAATTTTACTGGAGTGTCTTTTTACATCTCTTTTGGGTGTTGGATTGAGATATGCTGAATAGTACAGATTTTTAGAGGCACAACTGTCTCATTTCTAGGGAAAAAGACAGGTTCCTCTGAGAAGATTTTGTTTTGGAAGCAAAATTCAGTTTTCCATAGGAGGAAATTTCAGCCTTCCATAGGAGGCAGCCTAGGCTTATGTTGTTAGAGTGCAAAACTTCCTACAGTTCGTTAGGTTAGGGAAAACTGTACAAGGGACTCTAAAGTTAAAAAAAAAAAAGTACTTTATTTCCTCTTAATTTGTCAAACTTATTATAACAGGAAGTAATTTCTTTTGTACTCTGTCACAATTCTGTAAAAATTTCAGTGCTGCCTGAGCATCACTGAGGGCTTGGAGGAGCAGTGTTTGGGCATGGACTTTCACTAGTGGGTTCCATAGTAGACAGCCTGAGAGGGGACAGTGTCCATGAGAGTCAAAACAGCCATCTTGAGCACTAACTAGCTAATGCTCCTTCATGGAGAAGAAAAATAATTCTTCTAAGTACTAGTCCAGGTGCCCATGTTACCTACCCCAGCATCTGATTTCTCTGAGTAGAAATCTTAGTAGAAACGTTAAGCAAGCTTGAGATGTTCCCTTAGGTGGTTTTAAACATTAGTTTTCTGGCAGCAGCCCAGACTAGGTTGTAAGGTGGTGTACAGTGCTAGGAGATGGACCAAATTCCATCCCAAGATAGACAAAGATGTGCAAAGGAATGGCAGTGTTTATCCTTGAATAAACAAGCTTCTTAATTTGCTCCTTCATGTTTCAGAAAGGACATACTGGGGACAACATAGGAAACAGCATAGAAGCAGTGTCACACTTGTAGAAATTTAAATATCTCCTAGCAGGAGAAAATGTGAAATATCATTGTTCTGTGTGAGATATGGTACTTGTCTTGTATTCATTTTTCTGCTAGAAATACTTTTATCATGGTAAGTTTAGATATAGAACTCAATTAATGCTCTTCATGTAATGTTTTTGCATTTGTAGATAGAGCTTAAGGGCATGGGTATTCAAAACATTGGAATTAGAGTTTACCTGACAGTGGCATCAGAGAGTTAGGATGGTTCCTGTGTCCTCTGTGTCTCTGTCTCACCTATGTCTGTGCTGTGAGCTGTGTTAGTAACTGGTTTTCTCAGCCAAAAAATAACCAAACTTAACATCAAATTAAGAACCTTCACAACACTGTATAGAAAACTTAGCCCAGTAGCCTGCATGTCACTATGGCACTGCAGCAGTAATGCTCAGAGAAAGCACAAGAATAGTGAACAAAGAATGTGAACAGTGATTTCTCCTGCCCTGCTTTCTGAGTCAGAGGTTGAATTAAAACTACTGTTTTTAAAAAAATTTTATTGATTTTTACCAGTGGACTAGCATTCACCGAACTTCTCTGACTTTTTGACTTTATCAACACTTTTGGCCTGCACAGAAGCCTGTGACAATATAATTATGCAGTGTGTGAAGAAATACCTTCTCTCTCCCCCTAATTTGTCACCTAATAATTTTAGTGGGTGCCCTGTAGGTTTTGTGCGGTGTGACACAGTGAATAGTCATTACCTCGTCACCTCTTCAGCACCATTCATTGTTTGTAGCCTTACTCATTTGTCTTTTTCCTACCTGGAAACTCCTCATCCATTTGGGTTTCTCTTATACAGAAACTGCTGCCTTGGATCATCCTCACTATTCTCATCTGTGCTTTCCAACGTCTACCCTCCCTGAGGTGAAAGGACCAGATTGCACACAGAGACTTACCCAGCAGATTTTTGTAAAAATAAACTATGAGAATAGATTTAACCTTGTTTTGATTTGTTTCTGAACAGATCTAATAAAATCAAATCGCAGAATGGGATAAATGGTAGTGATGAATGAAAGGAAGGATTTTCATGAAAGGAATGAAATCTGAGTTCAGATCCTTTCTGCCTAACTTTGAGAAGGAAACTGAGCTACAGGCTGATCAGAGTAGTCATTCTTGGTTTTGCTGCTCTGGTTTTGCTCAGAATTCTTTCAAAGCCACTGGAGTAGGTACCAAACCCCAACCACTTTGCTTCCCAGGCGTGTGCCTTTATTGTTTAGGGAAAGAGTTCCTTGTTCATGCTCTTCTCTGCACGCCTTTGCTATGAACACCCTTTATAGCCATCAGTTTATTTTCTTGAATAAGTTTGAGCTGATGTCCTGCAGGACACATGAGTTCAGAATCCTGATGACTCAGGGCTGTTTTATCAAACAAACAACTGCAGTTGCTGAGGGTGCAAATGTTAATTACTGAGCTGTTATACACCTACCTAGGCAGTACAAGAAGTGGCTGCTCAGGAACAGCATAACTTTACGGTGAAATAGTCATGGTCTTCGCCTCACTTTGACTATTCAGACAAATTTATTTGGAAGTTGAGGAGGCATGGCTGGAGCTCAGCTCGTCTGCCCATTCACTCCTACCATTAGAGCTCAGAGAAAGGACGTGTTTTTTAGACAATACTAGGCTGCAGTGGGCCTATCACCTTAGAACTTAATCTTTAAAACTAAAGTTGTAATATCTTCTGGGTATGGAATCCAGAAGATTTGAGTATGCTTCTGGTTCAAGCAACACACAGCTTCTGTGATATATCTGGCCTTAGTGTAAAGCCTTACCCATCCTTCTCCCTGATCTCCCTGATCTTTTAGGCTTTCGGAAACACAGCCAGAGAGGTCCCTTGCAGCAAAGAAGAATAAGCACTTTTTAACCTATTGCTAAGACAAAAGAAAGAAAAAATGCACGTGGCCTATTTTGACTGTACAAGCCTTTTAGGTAGGTGTAATTAGAGATAGCATTGTTTGCCTTCATTAATCTTAATTAGATGTGGATTAATAGGCACCTCGCACTCTGGTCAGTACCTCTTCCCCATGGCTCTTCCTGCTCTGGAAGTATTCAGTAGCAACACTTAGTGCTGCTTTCTGGCCCTTTTTAAGCCTGGAGGTTTTCACAAAATGAAGGTGTTTGATTGCAGTTCACCTCATTAAAAAGGAGCTGTTACTGTATTGGCCTGCCTGAATGATCTCTGGTCACTCTAGCTAGCATAAAAGGTGCTAGATCTTCCAGTTCCAGTTTTATGTGTCCTCACAGCAGTCTTTACTAACAACAAACACAAATCAGTGTTTGCAGTGTGAAAAGAAGGAAAAATAAAACCGTTTGCAGTTTTCTTTCTGCCTCAGGAAAAGGTTTTTGTTTGTGTGTAAAAATACAACCTTGTCTGCAAGCCCAACCACCAATGCATTATCATGGGTTGTTTGGGGACACAGCACTTGCTCTGTACATGACTCAGGGTTCACATGCAATGCAAGAGGAACTAGCAGAGGTTTGCACATCACCCTGACACATACCCTCTGGACACAGTGATTTATATCTCTGCATCGGCTCTATCATCCCTAACTTGGCACATTCATCTGTACAATGTTGCAACGTGTGTGTTACTCTTTTCCTCTCCTAAGAAAATCCTTGGCAAAACAGAAGGTTCTAGACAGTGTATAGGTCAGCAGTGTGAGCTGGTCTGACCTCAGTGCTCTGTAGAGACAACTGAAAGCCGGGAGCTGAACTTATGACAGTCATTTCTTATAACCTCTTCCATTATTAATAAAAGGCCCAGGCTCTGCTGATCTGGACATTTGAAATTAATTCCTTCCCACCAAATCTGTTTCAATAGTTGCTGAGAAATTGAAACGAGCACTTCCCGTATAAGGTTGATAGCCCATGCATAGCAGTGGCAAAATCAGATTGCCAACTAATATGTGCTGGTGTTCAACCTCCAGAAGTGTTTACTCTTGTTGCAGGAACATGATAATACTGGTCTTAGTGAACTTTGGAGCTTGGTGTAAATAGCTCGTAAGAGTAGAGCTGGTGTGGATTGCTGCTGTGACAAAAGAGGAAGGATTTGCAGGACAGGTCAAATAGTCAAATCTCTTTGAATACTCCTGCTTTTCTCCCTATTGATTGTATTTTTAGCAAAGGAAGCCATGTTCCTGGTTTAGTGCCCTGGTGAAGTTATCATGGTCCTCCTCACTGTTGCAGTGAGCTCTGTGCTGAAGCCAGCACTGAAGTAGGCACTGAAAGCACTCATACCAAGGTGGCATTTAAACAGAAAGAAAAGGAAATAAAGCAGTAACAATTCTAAGATGACAGATTGATTTGCCTACCTAACAGGCCAGCACTGAGTGCTTTGTAACTGATGAAATAAGTGATACAGTATTGCCCAATGTGGAATAAAATTATTCTTGTGATAGATAATAGCTTTCAATTGATACAGTGACATGAAAACAGGCCATGAAAACCTGACACTCAGATGAAGCCCAGAGCCAGAGCAAGGAGAAGGAAAGAGATTGAGAAGAGGGGGAAGGAGCAATGCAGAAAGGAAATAACATGGCAAGTGGAGAAATAAAAGCTTTTCAGCTTTCAGCAGTGTTGAGACTTTGATTCAGGTTGTTCATATGATGAAACCATGCCCTCAAGGATTGTGCCTGAGATGTCTGTACCTTCTGTCTGCACTCATGATAAACATTTACATGAGATTCCCCCCCTCACCTGCCAAAGAGAACAGAATAGAGAAAATAATGCTTTTTATTGATCTAGAAAGTCAAACTACAGACAACATTAAAAAACTTTGTAGACGTTTAATATCTACACTAAGGGTTATCTTATTGTGTATTTTTTTTTCTGGGCAGACATAATAGCTCTTTTCCTGTACTTTGTTGTAAATTCTGTCATTCTGAAAATAAAATGCAGCAATTTGGAGAAAATTATGACATTGCAATGCATAGACAAGAGCTTTTCAGATGGAGAAAAAGTGATATCCTAACCCTTTTTGTCCCTAGTATTTCTTGGTCTAAGTTATTTGTTTTACCAAGGGTATTTTTCCATAGCTGTAATCTCTATATATATGTTTGTGTGTCTGTGTGTACAGTAAGTAGTAGAGGAAAGAATTATAAGCTTCTGTGAACAAATTACAGAAGAAAGCAGGTGGTTGTTTACCTGACAGTAGTGCATCCAAGGCTGGAAATGCCACACCAGAAACATGGCAGGAACATTGTTACTGTGAAACTTTCAATTTGTGCATTGGAAGCAAATGTACTTAAGATTTGTAAAGACCGCACAATATCAGTTTAACTGCCAGTTTTGAATAAAATTTAGCTGTGGAGAAGGAAGAATGTTTTTGATCACAAGATCGGGGCAGTTGTGCTCTAGAAAGTCTCTCCATCTCCTCACCCTGGGACTTGTATTAAGACTTGCAGGTGATTAATTTCTGAAGTGACTAAAGTTCCAGATGTAAATAAGTCAGTAAAAATGGGAATACAATAAGACTATTTATATGGAAGGAGAAAGCAGTCAGCCTGGGAAGCAATAGCATCTGTATCACATATAGTCTGATAATAACATTACCTTTCGGATAGTTACATGTATGAGTATTCCTTTACACCAGTAATTCAACTACTGCCTTGTAGCAATGTAATTACCCTGCTTTCTCTTTGAAGGCTGGCTGTGGTTTCAGTTAATTTCCATTCTAAAGAAATCTAATTTTTTTAATAATAAAACAAGCCTTCTCTTAGTAGGTCATTTTAGCAGATCTCTGCTAGGCCAGTCTAGAAACTTGTCTGGGAATTGTGGACAAATTTGATTCTCCTAAAAAGAGCCAAACAGGTAATTTAAGTCCCTCATCCAATCCACTGAAGCAGAGCAACCTTCTACAGGCAGCCGTGCAGATACTCACAGTCAGATATAGTTTTGTGAGAGGACAAAACATTCCAAATTGCATGTATTCAGCTTTCTTTCACAGGTGTTGTAGTTCTCTGTCTGACTGAGCACTTGGAAGATGGTGCTGGGTAACAGCATTCTGCCATCAGCTGGTAATAAACTGTTGTGGCTGCTGTTTAGGTTGGGGACAAAAGCTCTGCCTTCCATTAGTAGGTTGCTGAGCACCTAAACATGATTTAAGGCTTCTCCTCTCAAAAATGCCTACAGCTCCAGTAATGAGGATATGAACAATCCAACTCAGTGTGGTTTTGGATGGTGTGCTGCCAAGAAGACCTCAGCAAGAAATGTGCTTTCTGCACTGATTAGAAAAATATACTGAATACCTGAATGCATGTTCAGAAAAGACTGTTCTGGAAGCAGAAAGGTTTGTGCAAAAAATGCAAATGTAAAATATGTGGAATGTGAATGTCCAGAGTGGAAAATGGCTATATGCAAAAGCTGCAAATCTTTTTACCTAACTTGAGCCTTGCAGAAACTGATGTTGAGTCTAAGCTAGTACCTTATCATTCGCTGGGAATCTGTCACCCACCTGGACATGATCTGTCCTCCCTCCCAGTTGCAGAGGGACACAGGAAAGTAAATGCTGTAGAGAAAATTTTAGGTAGCTGAAGTTAGGCGATATGAATTAGGACTTTATTCCAGGAGTCAAATTACTGCTGTTATGAATAGCTCGTATTCTGATATTTCCCACAAATGCTGTAGCACTTTCAAGAAATTTCTTGGATTCATACAGAAATGGTCCTTAGCTACCCAGATTGCCTCAAAATAATTTACACACTGGCTGCACAGAATGCTGAACTCTCTAGAAATCAGAGAAGGGCTAAAATGCTTCATTTCTTGTAATGTAACATTTCCAGGTGAAAAAATAAGGCATGTCCACTGAGACTTGATAACCTTAATTGCCCAACAGTTTGAGCTCTTCTTACTGCAATCTCTCTGTTCCCTCAACAAAATTTTTCACATTTGTGAAGGTGTCACAAGCATGATGTGGAATGAACTGTAATATATGATTTTGAATGGTGCCTTTCATTGCCTAGGAACATTTAAAACGAGCCCTCTGTGTGTACTTATGGCAATTGTAGTGAAGCGGACACAATTTTACCAAAGTAAAATAAGAAAGTAAAATCTAGGCAAGAATTCTGTTCCTGAGTCTGAATTACATTTAGTGCTAACTCCTTGCAGACTCTATTTTCACTCTGTCAATAACAGATGTGTTGTTTGCAGTGTATGGCTGAACAAATCTATTTTTGAATGTCTCCTTGACTCCTTCACAATCTGTTGCATTCCATTGGTAGTACAATAAGCTGCTCAGCTGGGAGAAGTATGGAAGATAGGAACAAACTTGACTTTATTCATTTGGAGAAAAAAACCCAGAGACTTTGGTTCTTTTTGTTTATTCATGAATAAGTCAAATTAGGAAATCTAGTTTTGTAACTTATGGCTCCAGGAATGGTGATAGCAACAATAATAAATATTACCTCTTATGAGTAGAGAACTTTCTTTTGATTTTTTACAGCTACTTATTTGCGTGCACTGTTTGTTTAAATTTTACCCACACCATAAGTGCCTTTTAAAGCAAACACATATGGTCTTTCTCAAGGTCTCAAGGCATTGCAACATTTAAAATTATATACCACAAATACATTGATTAATTTTTACTTGGCTAATTATAATAAATCAAATGTTTACTCTGAAAATAGAGAGATTTCAAGTTGATAATTAAATAACTCATTGAAATTGACAAGAACAACATGCAGTGCTTAGAAAAATGGAAAATACTTTCTGCTCAAGAACATTAAAATTTAAGAGACAGCGTCAGTTCCAAGGAATCACTGCTAAAGGTGTTGGTTAATGCCAGGCGAGGATGCGGCTAACTTTATTAACCCTAAAAATGCAAAGTTATGTTTGCCTAAGGACAGCATGGGTGCATCACTGATTGTAAAGTCAGTGTGGGCAGGCTTGGCCTCTGACACTGAAGTTAACTGGTATGGAAGAGGCTATGTCCATGCCAAAATGGGTCAGCTCGCACAGTTTGCCTCTTGGGAGTGGTGTGCGAATGCCTAAATTATGGCCTAGAATTATGTGGAGGAGTGTTTCTTGGCCCTGGCCAGCAGTTTAGTTTGTGCCTTGACCTGGCCATGTCCTCTCATCTGCATGCTGCAAAAGGGACTGTGCACTGCATGTTCTGCTGTGCCTCTCAGGAAAGAACAAGGACAAAAAGGATGGGACTTGACCTTGCCATGATACAGAGTTGCTTCTCAGGCTCCCTTCCGATGCTTGGTACCATAATGATCAAAACTCCCAACTGGCTGCTTAGCCCCCACCCTCAGCAAGACAGTTGTCAGGGAAAACAGGAGTAACAGAGTGAGTAAATTCATGGGTCATGGTAAAGACATTTGGTGTCACCTCAGCTGTTTCTCACACTTTTTGCTCCCTAACTGTCCTTTGCCTGTCTGGCATTTCCTCCTCTTTCTTAAATTAGTTATTGCACATAACATAACATAAAACACAAATATTTTGTGGCCAGCAGAAGACAGTTTTCCTGTGCCATATTTTGAACTTCTGCCCTAGACCACAAAGGCAACAAGCTTCCTCAGCATTTAATCTCAAAGAAAACACCAGATAATTTTTGCCAGGCATGAAGTGAATGTAAAGAAAAGGAACCATGGAGGCTTTGTTTTTTTTTTTGTTTTTTTTGGACAGCTGTGTGGCAAAATTTAGGAGAAAATAATGCTTAATACAAGGTTTTGAGCAAGTCTTTCTTAACCGTTGAACTTAGTACTTCCAACAACAGTTTGTTTCTTGTATACCTTACAGGACAGGAGAGGTGCTCAGACCATTTGAGGTAGCTTCCCATATGTCACAAGTGGTTAAGAATACCCTATATTGCAGTGTTAATTGTTTCTTTATGAACATATATTTTGTTTTTCACTGAATGCCATGTTTGAGAAAGCATGTAGACTTAATCTAGAAACCCAAATGATGAAGAGTAAACCTTTAAGTTTGGTAATTAGAAACCCAAATGATGAAGAGTAAACCTTTAAGTTTGGTAATTTGTTTCAATGTTTAACCATCTACTTTTAAAATGTGCTTCTATGGTTTGCCTACTGTATTGCCTCCTATCCCTTGTTCCTCCCTTCATCCCTCCTGTTCTTCCTCCTCTTCCCTCTTCTGTTTCCCTTCCTTTTCTATCTTTCAGCACTGATTCTTGATAGGTTTTTGACTGCTGGAATTAAAACTCAGTAGTTTCT
Organism: Onychostruthus taczanowskii; assembly: GCF_017590055.1. Taxonomy (NCBI): domain Eukaryota; kingdom Metazoa; phylum Chordata; class Aves; order Passeriformes; family Passeridae; genus Onychostruthus; species Onychostruthus taczanowskii. The sequence goes on from NW_024499573.1 coordinate 10,029,929, forward strand.
TCCTTTGAAATGCTTACTTAGCCACTCTTTGGTCATCATTTTGGTCAGCTAAAAGAGGCCAGGCTTCTTATCTTTTCCACTCCAGCTCTCAAATAATTTAGTTGCTCTATCTTTTTCTGTTTGTCAACATTCTTTTTTTAAAATAGGTTCCAAACCCCACAGAGTATTTCAGTATTCATTCACCAGTACCTATAGCACTTAATCAGTTTATTAATCCTGTTCAAACTTCTCCTAGCTGGGTTTTGTTGTTACACTTTTGGTCTATCATAACATCATTCTTTTCTTGTATCTTTTCCCTTATTCAGTAAGTCTAGACTTCCCTTCATCTTTCTAAAAAGGAAGAATATCCTTTGGCTATACCAATTTTTGAATGGGTTACTCAGGTTACCAGGGAGTCAGAGGGTTTTCTGCTCTGTTCTTTATTACCGTTTGCTGTATTTTCAGTCTTTGTCCCTGGAACTGCAATTTCCTCTTTCATCACTTCTGGAAACAAAGTCTGAGTAGTGAAACTTTTTTACTGATGCTCCTCCATTGGCAACGATATTTCCCAGAATTTGCTTTCTACCTTATTGCATTTATGTTATATAGCACCAATTTTTAGATTAGTGTAGTGTTGTATTAATTTAACAGATCTATATAAGTCAAAGATATTTGTGCAGCTACAACACAATCAAAGTTGTAACATAATTTTAGAAGCAATTCAAGTGTTTGATAAGAGCTATTTCCCTAAAACCACGCTGACAAGAATTTCCTACAATCCTGTCCTTTAAATCTTTTTAAGGTTGAATGATGAAAAATTATATTTACTGATTTCAGAAGAAAGAGAAGAGATAAGTTCACAGAAGGAGGTAAGTGGATGCTCTTGGTACAGGAATGACTGTAAATGGCACTGATGGTTTAGAACAGAGAAATAGAGCAATACTTCTTTAGCAAACTATATTCTGGTTCTTTTTCCTAACTGCAGGAAAGATTTATAGAAGGTGAGGGCACAGTGATGAGAGCTTTTTATTTCAAGACTCCAAAATAGAACAAAAAATCAGAGTCAAGCCATTATCCATAACTGTTCATACAAGTAAAGAAAGTGTTATGGAAAAAAAAGATCGGAGTAGCAAATACCAAGATCCTCATTACTATCCTCCAAAGGCTGCATTTGATAAATAATACAAATATGCAATTGGGAATTAATGAACAAAATTTTATGTGCTGCATGCTGGATCTAATAATGAAAGCATGGGTGGCTGGGCCTATACACATTTGTGGGGCTGTAAATATCAATGACAGGAAAGCAGATGGACTGAAAGGAGCAAGCTTTACTGTGGTGATTGCCACATTCCCACTTTAGGGCTGTGGAACCCACAGTGACAACCATATGCCCTCGGAAGCCCAGAGGTGTCACCTGCTCAGGCGGCCAGAACATGGCAAAATCACATCCACTGTTTTGTTCCTGAATATCCCTCTTTTCAACTTCCTTTTCTTCTTTTTTCTCTTTTCTTATCTGGTTGTTTATATATTTAATGGAAGTCTGGTTCAGATGACTAAGCTTGAATCCTTTCCAATGTTATTCTAACTCTTTGGTGAAAAAGGCAAGTAAAAGAGGAACTTTAAACAACCTGATGATTGTATACATCTGTGTCTGATAAGGCTATGCATGCATCTGTCATTCCTCAGCAGAGTTGCACCAGAACAGAGGCAGCATTTGTTATCTCTTGCTTTTATGTGACTTTGTCTAGTTTGTATTCAGAAAAATCAGATCCCAATGGAATAAAAAAGCAAGATGCCTCCCAGCTCACCTTAAAGTTTTTCTCCCATTTCCACTTCCCCTTGCCTCCGTACACAGACAGGTACATTCAGTACATTTATACTCTGGACCAGATAATACTCGGGAAATGAACATGGATTATTTTTATTGACAGCTCCCTGGCATGTTACCTGGGAGGTGGAAATACTTTTTCATAAATCACAAACTCATGGAATGGTTTCAGTTGCAAGGGACCTTTGAAGATTGTCCAGTCCAACCTCCCCTGCTGTGGGCAGTGATATTTTTTCCTAGTTCAGGTTGCTTTGGGCACCATCCAACCTGGCCTTGAACACTCGTGATGGGGCATCCACAGCCTCTCTAGGTAGCCTGTTCCAGTGTACACACTGTTCCACTTCCTGTGAAAAATCAGTTTCACTTAGAAATCTATCGCATTCTATTTTCATTCACAACAGACCTGTGTCACGTAGGACTTTTTGGCCTCTAAGTTACTCCAGTTACCCCTTCAGCTAAGTACTGTAGAATACAGCTCTCTCAGATCCAGATAATATTTTCTGTCTCACATGCACTAAGCTGGAGAATTTGACAGGGGAAGTAGACATCTGTACAAAACAAAGTAAAAAACCATGCAAATGTGACAAAGTTCCTTTCTGAGTGGGATTTTTTGGATGGGCCTCTGGTTCTGTAACATGACAGTCAAGGAAAAGGTGCCTGTCTAAAGGCTTCACACTCCTCCTCTGATCAATCAGCAAGGCTTAAAATGGTCTGCTAGGAAGGGCTTTCCAGTTTGGTCACATCCCTCTCTAAAAAAGAACAGTAGAGACCACCACTCTAAGAATCACCTATTGGAATCAAGAAGGATCATCACACAGCTCCCTCATGGGTATCATTATGGTTCACTGCTGTCTTTACTTGAAAATACAGCAAAAATCTCATTCTCAAGCCTCTTGTACTGACAGGTATTTTTTTTTCTCTTTGACTGTTCTCTAATGCAAAGCATTCAAACCACAATTGCCTGCCAAACTTGAAGGCACCTGAGTCTGGAGGCAAACAGTGAAAGGGCTTCAGGGCATACCCACCTTGTACAGTAGCACATGTATCTTAGGCTACACTTCATTTCACAGTCTATTGCCACAGCAAGCCCAGCAGTGCTGAGAAGGAGGGCAGGGTGGCTTGGGCATAGTGCAGGTTCAAACTAATGTTCCTTATTAATGTCCCCTAATAATTTGTCTCTGTAGTGATATCTGGCTGTACTCAAATGAGTAACCTGCCTTCACATCCTAGATCCCACAGGTGCTCATCCTAGAGCTCCTTTGTAACAATTCAGAATAATAGACAGTTGAAGAACTATTTTACCAGACCTCAGAGAAACATGTCAAAAAGAGCTGCAGTACAACTTAAAACAATATCAGTTTGTTGAAGAAGACCCAGCATATATTACATGTCTTCAAATTTCTGTTAGAGAGATTTAGAAGCTCTTTAAAGGACATCAGAAATCCACTAGGGCCAAATAACCTTGCGTCTGCTCTGCGCAGGGCATGAAAACAGGCAATATACGGAAACTAACTCCCAAGTTCAGGTTCTTGGTAAAGCTCATCTTTTACATTTAATTGGTGCCCTAGGGGAGCATGAAGGCCAGAGTCAACTCTGAGGACTGAAGTAACCAGCTTTTGGAGTTGACCTCCCTAACAATGTGTGAAGCCACTACTGTGATTTCAAAGTCTCATTAAGTATTAAATATAGGGCAAGCCAGAAGTGATTTTGCAGTAGATAAAAATGTTCATCCATTTAAATAATCAGACTGTAGTCTCATTACAGCTGTATTGCATGAAACATTATTTGTAGAGAAGACTTCTTAATCATCCACTTCAGTCAAATTTATAGAGAAACCAGCTTTAGTGAGTTAATTTCAAAGAATAACATGTTTGGTTTTGGATTATTCTTTCACAGCTGAAAAGAAAATCAAAGTGTTTTGAAAATTACTCTGAAAGAACAGAAAATTATAAACAACATTGAGTGAGTGACTAGTAACTGCCCATTTGCAAAACAGAGGAAAACAAGATTTGCAAAACATAGCCTGCCTCCAAATATGAGAAACTGTTGTGTGGATACAGCCCTCTGCCCCTCCTATCCCATAGGAATCAGACACCAAAAATTTTAGGGAACAAACCCTCAGAGTTTCAGACCTTCCAGATGGAGCATTTTATTCAAAAAGCCTTTTACCCACAAGACAGTGTTGACATTGCTAATGAGAGATGGCAAATATCCTTTTAACTCTCTCTGTGATCTTCTGCATTGCTGTAAACAATATACCTAATAATAGAGAAAATTAAGTCTTTGATGCTCTTACTACTGGGGGGAGGGGTTTGGGTGACTGATGTAGCATGTTAAATATTTCAACATTAATATGTATAGATCTGTAGTCTTAAAAAGAAATATTTTTATTTTCTAAACAATGCAGGCCAGGGAGTGCCCTCCAAACAAAATTGTATTGTTCTTCTGGCCATAGGCTCATCTGGGAGTTCCTGAAATAGGTGTTGGCCTATGCCTAATACCTGTTGCCTTTCTGTCACGCCACACCATGAAGAGCCTGGCTCTGTGCTTCAAATGACTTCTTTTTAGGTAGTGGGGACTGTCTGAAGGCAGACTTCCCTCTCAGGGTAAGTGCTCCAGCATGCAGCTGGCACCATGGCCCTACACTGAATGTGTTCTGGTTGATGGATATTTTTCTTGTACTGATTGGGACAAACAGACCAGGCACAGTACTTGAGGTGAGGTCCAACAGCTTCTACAATAGAGAGAGGTAATGTCTTCCTGAAGTCCTTTCCAATATGAATTTTTACATGACCTAATGAAATTATTGGCTAGTAGGTCCTGAAGGTATAAACTAACAAGGCTGCAGGAGGTAAATAAACTTCATGTGAGTGTAGATGGGCTGTGAAATGTGATTGGATGGGTGAAGATGAAAAGATGAGGGGTGTTAAAGGAGGGAAGCTGTTGTTGAGGCAACAAGGGAGAAGTTAAAATAAAAAATGGGAGAACAACTCACCTCCAGAAGTTCAGTTAAATGGTCCAAGGTTTTACTAGAAATCATGGAAATCTACAAATGAAGCTGATGAAGTGATTAACTTTGGAAGAAAATTCCTGGAACAGAACCTGGTGGTTTTAGGGTATAAGATAGTGTTAGATCTCTTTTCTATCATTATTGCTTGATTAGTCATTAAAACATTGAGAAGAAGAAATGGATGCAAGAATGCCTGTAATTTTCCTTGTTTCTGTTCATTCTGTAGGGTGACAGTACATGGCAAAAGCTTTTCTTTTTCTCTTTGCTGAGAAGGGAACATGAAATTACAAAGGGCAGAGCAAGCTTGTTGCATCGGACTGAATCCTAAGACTCAGGATATTTTGTGTTTTCCTAAAGTTCTAGTTTCTAGAACTGAGAAGTGAGCCCTTGAGGTTTTATTGAGCCTCTAGAAAAAAAAATAGAGGACATTTCAAAGTTTAGGGCCTAGAGAGCAAATACTGCCAAACCCTCTGTTTCATAGTTTTCTCTTTTTCATTCCTTGCTCCTGGAGTAGTTGGTCAAACTGGCCACCGTAAGTGTGTTTCTATCTCCTGGAACACTGATGATGGAATACACAGTTAAGACAAACCTGTGGTGAGCATGGGACATGTTGTCTCCTGGTTTTAAGCTCTCTTTTTACCTGGAGACAGTGAGGAGCTGTGGACTCACATTTGTGCATTACTCTTGTAGGGATTTATCCCTGAGGAGAGAAGAGGAGGAATGTGACATGTCCCAGGTCTGAAGGGTCGTTAGTGCAGCAACCTCCATGTACTGATTTCAATGATGAATGTGTTCGACCTGAGTCATACAAAATCCGCTTTAAAAATTCATCTTCCCTTTTTCCTCCTGGTCCCAGAGGCTCAGTGTACTCTTTGAAAAATGACTCACTTCTCTCCAAGACCACTTGATATTCAAACAACTGAACTACTGCTTTTAACCAATGGTTTATTGAAAGATTTCTCCCCCGGTCTTGCTAGCTCTTTTGGGCAAACACCTTTTCTGCTTTGCCTTGCAGATGTATTTATGAATCCCATCAAAGAGCCCAAAAAGGTTTCAAGATAAGTCTTGTCAAGCAGCAGAGGTGAACTTAAGTCGACATCAAAGTCAGGCCAGAAGTGTGTCAGGCCAGTCAGGCCAAAGCCCTGGTGTGCAGAGGGTGACATGTCCTGGGCCAGCCCAAGCATGGTGCAACTGTCTCTTCATGCAGTGTGCGCAGCAAAACCACCCAGCTGGAGGAAAGGCATGCTGCTACACTACAGCTGATGGCGCTGGAGGGGGTGGGTATTTTGGCTCCTTTGGGTTATATTGTTGTTTTAAATAGATGCTTAGGCAATTTTTATATTCTAAACAATGACAGCTGGAGACAAAAAGCTGCTGTGAGTATGTCTAAGAGCTAGTGTGAAAAAGCTGTGATCACACAAAGAAAATTTTATGCCTTGTTACTCCCTAGAACAGTTAGGAGTGGACAAGGTTTATGTTGATCACAAATATTCATAGATTTTTCTGTCTTTCCTGCAATACCACTATCTACATTTACTTCTGGAAAATATTCGAGATGCATGGCAGGGATGTTAAATTTTAACTAAGATCTTTCTTTCATGATATAGCTGTTCTCTTTCTCATTTATATCTTGAGTAAGTGTTGATGAATGTTCACATTTGCAGTAAAATTCAGAAGAAAAGACAGTTTCATCTTGGTTTTGCAGTGACCATATCTGAGCAGAGATTATTAATATTGATCATCACAATCTAATTCAAAGCAGAGCAAAATACAGGGATGTTAAAGCCTTGGGCAATTGTCATAATTTACTGTTAAGGAGAAAACTTTATGGTTAGCTGCCCGAATTAAAAATCCCTAAGAGTTTTCCACAGGAAAGTTTTATTAAAGTCATGTGGTATAGTTAAAGGTAGTTATAAACACTTCCTCCTCACATATAGTGACATGTACATTTATGTATCTTGCTCCTGTTAAACGGCATTTTACAGAATTTCATAAAGAAAAAAAAATTAAAATACCATATAATTCTTTGTATATCTTATATTGTATTTTTATATCTTCTGTTTCCTTCAGCTCAGACAAATGCTTTCTCCTCAAAAAAAATCTGCCAAACCAAATCCAGAAGGACCAGTCAGCTTCACTCATTCCTGCCATCATGTGCATGGAAACTTTTATCCAATCATAGTCAGTTTTGGACCATGACAATATTTCGCTCAGCTTGAGAAAAGCAGTTTGATGGCCTCAAACAGCAGTTTGGTGCTGTGAGCTGGGCTGGGGCTTGCCTTGCTGCCTGGGTGTCTCTATTTGGTGCACTCAGCTGCCCGTGAGACAGGGACTGTCCCGGGAGAGACACAGGATTCCCTGCTGCCATGTCCTGGAACATGGCAGTGCTCAGCCTGGACTGTGCTGTGTGGTGATGAGCAAACTGGAGCTGACAGCAGCCCAGAGAGCCTGCACCCTGTAAATGTCTGGCAGAGGGGCACAGTGCAGGGCTTTGCTCTCTTCCTGAGGTGGCACCGAGTGTCCTGCAGGCCTTTGCTCACAGCTGGGGCACCACAGGACCCCTGTTTGTGAGGATCAAGGATGTGTTTATGCATTACTGGGTGCTTGGTGAGGTAGAATGAGAGATGTGACTTCTGCAGTTCAGGCAGGGGTGCCCAGGTCGAACATCAGCGTAGTGAGGAGCACAGCCAGAGCCCTGGGGCTGCAGGGGGGCCGTGGATGTGGCCAGACAAGAGCTGCATTCATCCCTAGGCAGCAGCAAGGTCTGTGCCACGGGTGGTCTTGTCCAGCTGGCTGTCCTCTGGGAATACACACTTCACCTACAGCTTTATTCCACAACATTTTAGGCAAGCATAGATGGTGGCAAAGTTACACTCTTTAACTTGTTACAGGCTGGCAGAGTTACATTGTACCCACATTTAAAGGATGGGTCAGCCTACATGCTGAGAAACTCTAAAAACCAGGCCTCACACATCCTTTTCATAGACGCTAAATCTTCATAGCTTGCAGACTGAAGCTTGGGCAAATGTATTTTCAACAAAAAGATGTATATATTTAAGCACAGACAGGAGTTTTTCTTTCAATGATAGATTTTGAACACAGACCACCCTTGCCAGGCTGGTTTTTCCTATCCACCTTGTGCCTGTATTTTTTTATTTTTTTTTTCTCCACAAAGCCATGGAAAATTGTAACATGGAGATAACAATTTAGCTGGATAAATTTGAATTTTTCTGTATGTAGCACTGCCAGCAGCTTAGATTTAGGATCCAAGGATCTGGAATCGCAAGTTTTATTCCCAGTCATGCAATTGACTTGTGCTCTAACTTAAGGCAAATTGGTTTTCCCTTCATTTTTAATTTTTTCATTTTTTTCATTGCATCAACAGGAACAGGATACAACCTCACGTATCTTCATTAGCGTTTGTGAAACATTTCAAGGTTTTTGGATGAAGACAGGATTCATTCCATATGATAATCCTGATGTCTAATAGCCAGCTCAGGGACTGCCAACCTTCTGTGTGCAGAGCAGGCACTCAGGCCATGGTATCAACCTGATAAATGTTCTGCTTGATTCCCTTCTCTCCCTGCCTCAGCCACCTGCATCCACCTCCAGTTTACTCTCCTGTGCTGCTCATGTTAAAACACTAGCTGTATTGATTTTAGAGCAAATATAATTGATTTTAGAGTAAATCTCCTAGATATTGCAGGAGAGATTCAGAGTCCATTTAAATGACGAGGACCCCTGATATGCTTCATTAGATCCAGGGTGAGCAGGGGCAACCTCTGCAGTATAGCAAGAACCAGATCAAAGCTCCTGCTATGTTAACACATAAGACCACGTTGAAAAGGGAATGCAGATGGACCTGATCCCATCCATTCAGCAGCTTCTTTATTGCTTAGTAATTTGGGTGTATTTATTTTCTCATTACAGGCATGGGTGATATGGCTGATAGCTGTGTTGTGTGATATGATAGCTGTGTTTGTGTGACATTCTTGAATCTTAGATCCAAGCAAAATACCCAGTAGTTCTAATGAGAACATAATTGAACTCCATTTGGAGAAATAAAATACTCTGGATTGCAAGGCTAGAATGTTCTTAGTAAACGAATTTCCTGTAGTGAAAACAAACCAAACCAAAAAAAAACAAGCAAAAAAAGTCATAGTGAAGTGGCACAAAAAATTAAACTATCTGGTTTGTTATCAAGGAATGCAGATGTCTGGGTTTGGGTTTTTGGTTTGTTATTTTTTTTTTTCCATGCAGATAGCCCATAACAAAGCCCAGCTATACATTGCTGGAATAACAGTGTCTACTTCAGGCTCTGTGGAGAAACTTGTAAACAGAGGAGAGTTGCTGGGAAGTTTGGAAAAAAAACTACTATAACATTCAGCTCTTGTGGAGCATAGTGTGACTGGTGAATATGATACACCTCTGTGGTTCAGCCATTCATCAGTGAAGATAAAACAGTCTCAGAGCTTTAGGAAAAAAAGAGAAAGGGGGCAGGAAACATATTTCCTTAAAATTGTAACATGTTCCTGTTAATTTCTGCAGGAGCACCACAATGGTCAGAGCTTTAGAAATACAGATACTTCACAGATGATCTCCTTGTGCACCACAGAATTTCTAATATGGCTACTGACGTACAAACTAGTGTTTCCCAGAGCTGTTGGTAGCTGCAGAAAGTGGGTGTGAACTGGGTTGTTTCTAACAGGATTTTTAGATTAGGTTGTGTTTATACCTCTGGAGTTCAGAGCTGATTCTGACTTGAGGTTTATTTATTCCTCTGAGCATTGTTCTGCATTGTTTTGACTTTCTGTACTCCAAATTAGTATTTCAACAAGCTTTTTCATCTGGGTGCTCCTAACAACTAGCCCTGTAAGCCTCTCATGTCTTTAGACCCATACCTGGGAGCTGAGAGCACAGTGAGGGGTGTCTGAGCATGGCAGTGGCTCTTGGTGCCAGCTGTACAGAACCATGCTTGGCCAAGGTCTCCCTACCGTGCCATGTGGATGACCAGCCATACAGATGCAGTCCCACAGTGTCAGTGCTGCAGGAAACTCAGTGGAACAATGCTGCCTGCACCAGGCTATAGTGCAGTTCATATCAACCTCAGATCCTTGGTAATCAAAAAAAGATGGAGATCTTGGAAGCATCTATGACTGTCCCACCTGAGAGTCAGTCTGCCTTATGGCTTCCTTGCATGGCAGCAAGGCAGAAAATGGTGCATTCACAGTGATCCCAACTGAGGAGAGTGTCCTACAGGTCACTCTTGTAGCAGCCAGTGTTCAGAGCAGCTCCTGGTCTTGAAGGCTATCTGCCTGTCAAATCAACTCAAAGCTTGGCAAGGCTCAGAGATCCAATCCACTCCCTGGCCTTATAACACAGGCTTCACAGTGAACTTGTCTTTGGGTTTGCCACTTGCTGGCAGGAGGCTAAAATTAGCATCCTTTCCCAGCAGATAGTTAACAGAAATGTTTTGGCTGCAGACATGTCAGTTGGGTCATCACTAGTGGAGCAAATCTTCTGATGAGACTCTTAAATCACCTGTCTGAGAGCAGTTTGACTTAAACAGGAGCTAACCAAAACCCAGCCTGTAATTTGTTAGACTCAATCAGTTCCTAGAAAACCACAGGAGCCATTAGCCCTTATTTCCCCAGCAGGTGGGGAGATAGCCTCGTCTGACAGACCAGCATAAGGGCCCTGTGTGCAGGGCAGAGCCTCCAGCCCAGCTGGCAAGCCCCAGCTTACCCCAAGCAGCACATGGGTGCAGGCCCACAAAGAGGAACTGGTTAAATGTTTAAAATTAATAATTCAGCTCTCCTTTGATTTGTTTTAACTACTGCAGAATGTGTGTCCTGCCACATTGCTTCAACCTTGGAATAAAGTACAAATAGATGTGATTCATACTCTAAATATTTAAAGCCAGAATCTAATCTTAGATACATTGTGTGTGCTGTCATCTCAAAAATCCGCTAAAGAGAGACGATGATGGACAGCACAGATTGAAATTAAATTCAAGCACTGTATTAAAAAACTTGCCCTGCTAGTTGACATGAATGATTAACCACAAAGAAACTTATGTCTGTCAGTGACAGCAGTGCTCAAGTGTTCTTTGTCATCACTGTCTTTGTTAACTATAGAAAAGAATAGTCCAAAACCACCTCACAGGGAAAAGACGTCACCTCCCCTTTCTCCCCATTTTCTTAAAGAGATGCAGCTAATCTATTAACTTTTTCTAGTTAAATGCCAAACAAAACATTTCTAATCTTCCTTCCACTGAAAAGAAAGATAAAATCACAACTGTAACTTAAATCAAAAGCCATAATAGTATTTGGGCAGTTACAGGTTCTTACTATAGATAGGCAGGTCAAAGCAATCAGCAGATGAATCTTCACACACAGCCAGCAAACCCATAACTTGACACAGCTCTCTGCCGAATATTATTCTAAGAGGAGTAAGCACACCAGGGCATGACCCTATTAAATACCAAACCTGTAGATCCAAAATTGCACAAAACCTAGATGGATGATCTCATCTTCAGCAGTAATGTGCCAGAATACAAATAGAGGATTGTCACTGCTTCGAGTGCGCAAGGAAACAAAATAAGGCCATGCTAAAATAAAGGGTGGCATATACATTGACAGGTGAGCAGAAGAACCTGCTGCTGCTGAAAATTATGGCAGTCTTTCTGTTCCTTTTGCTGGACATTAAGGCCTCATTATGGGACTTTTGGATATCATAACCATATAGCAGCTTCCCAAGACAAACTTTAGTCCAATAAAAGAAGCAATGAGGCTAAACACCCACACCAAGCAAGTGAGCTGTGGAAATCTAGCCTTGTCTAATGGTGAAATGATGTTAATATCTACGTCACTTTCTAGTTTAGGGCTAGCATAGTGCAGCCTCCAGTCCGGGGTAGAGTGCTGCAGAGTTTAGGTGGAGTTCAGGCCAACTAAGAAGGACCATTCATACATCAGATGTGAATGTATGCACATCAGATGTGAACAGTAATGTATGTGTAGGGTACATTATTAACAAATGTCTTTTACCTTAGACAGATGGAGATGTTTTATGTTTCAGTAAGAAACATAAAACATTGTCTGCTCTAGCATAAAAAAATCTACTTCTATAATTTTCTAGTGAGCTGAGCCTGGGAGGGTCTGAATGCCCATGGGGTGCTTTGGGGATGAAAAGTGCATAATTAATTCAGGCAGTGATTGTTTCCTTCCTTGGGATTTCAGAGGAATGTAGCATTGTGGTTCAGAAAGTGCCAGTGAAACACAAGGTGAAAACTCATACGAAGAAGGATCACATGAAGGAAGATGAGGAAAGCAGCCAGACCCATGATAATAGTATTTCAAATAACATCCTGGAGGCAATTTTACAATTGTGAGCTTTGCCATGGACCTAGATGTAGCTGCAGGAAACATGGATTTGGGTTTGTTTTAAATCCCTTGGATTGGCATCCAGGCTCTGCAACTAGCAAGTATGATCTCTTACTGAATAGGAGCATAGCCACAGGAGAGAAAAGATTAAGGGTATCAAAGGAATACATTTTTTCATTTCACTCCTTTCTTATTACAGTAGATTAAAAGAAAAAAGTGAGTTTTGTTCAACATTCAATTTTGAGGACAATTAAATAAGCCAAAAACATTGTTCAGAATTAGAGCACTGAATAAAGGATTTCAAAAACACAGTGTGGGGTTCATGGTGGGATTTTTATTTCCTTTTAAGATGATCCATATACATCTGTATGAGATCTATTGTCCTCTGTCCCACTGAAGAAATAGTTTCTTTCTGAAGCGTCCAATCTATTAAGACACATAGGTCCTTTAAAAGCTTAAAAAAAGACGGGAAGCACTCAAACTCTCTTCTGGTTCAGATGGCAATTATCTGAGAAGCAGCAGAGAAACAGGAATACATGGGTAAATGAAATAGCTTTTGATAGCCTGGCTATGAATGACAGTAGGATTTGTCCTCTTTGGTAATGACATGCAGCAGCAAGCAGTATGCACCAGCAAGACAGAAGTCAGCCCTGACTGTCTGGTACAGCAGCAGTGATCTTTCACAGCATAGATGGTTATTACAAGCCTGCACAGGGGAAACCACTTTATTCTCTAATGGATGGAGAAATGTTCCTTGATACTGAGGCAAAAGGGGACACCATTTAAAGAAAACAAAACCTTTGAAAACTTCCTTGTAACTGTGGGTCTGGAAAGTCTCTTTCCCTTTAGTTCTGCAGGAACTGTCAAACACCAAGAATTCCACCATCACTTTTGGGCCCCATCAAGACAAAGCCTAACAAAAGAGGGAAGCTAAAAGACCAACTCTAGTTTACAATTCCAGCTTTCCAACTCATCATTCATCAACTGAAGGAGGGTTTCTCAAAATAAAAAAAGACTAGGTATGTAAAGTCTGAGAAAAAAAAAAAATCACTGATCATTATTGCTTGTGTGCTGCTATCATTCATTCTTCAGGGAATCCTGTGCTCCAGGCAGATCTGGCAAAACAGACAACTAAGAGAGGAACTTTGTGTGATGGAGAACCTGGAATGCTTCAGGCACAAAGTTTGACTGTATTGAGCTTGGAATGGGGGATGAACGCAAGTCACAAGGGCAACAGTGATTATGTTTCCATTGCATTAACTCTAGTGACTGGAAGTGCCAAATTTCAACTCCTCTGACTGTAAGGCAGAATTACACAGGACTGAAGTCAAAGGCAGGTAGACATCTTCCTTTAAACCTCTGAAGCTGACTGTCTCACTGCTCTGAATGGTATCTCTTAGACAGAGATAAAAAGGAAAAAAAAAGCCCAAACATTTTCCCCTGTAAGTTTTTTTCTAAGAGAAAACAACAGACTTGGGAAAAGTCTTAAGCAATCTTTGCTCAAGATCAAATTATTTAGAAAGGAACTCCTCAGAGAACTGTTACACCTCATGCTTATGTGCATATGGGAACCCTGACTAGAACAATTATCAGAATAAATAGAGGTTTTGGAACCCTGGGAAGCATGTAGAAGGGGGGTTTCCCTATCAGATTCAGACACTGGGTTTTTTTAGGCCATGTAGGTACATATCATCAAGGGCATACTATGGCTGAAAATGGTTGTGTTACTAATAAGGCTGGAGAACCTGGAATGGTAAAGTACTGGCCACAAAAACTCATCACTGCTGGTAGGTCCAGGACAGCTGAATTTCAAGCTCAGAGCCATTTTAAATCTTTATGCAGCTGGCTAAAAATCCTCCCGTGTTACGACAGCTTGTGAATTTGTGAATTCCAGTTTGAATTTCTGAATTCCCTGTATGGTTTTGTTTATAGTGATGGCTCTGTTTATTTTCAAAAGGTTACCAGAAAGGCCAACTTTAGAGGGTGCATGTAAATACAGCTCAGACACAGCAGGCTGAGAAATGTGTCCAACACAGCAGGGTGCAGAAGGGGGAGGATCAAGTAGGGTGTAACAGACTGATCAGAGAAGTCATCTTCAGGAGAAATTATGAATGCCTTACACATGTGAGCTAGCTGACGTCCTCTCCACCCATAACCACTTGCTTATAAATCTATAGCATACAGAGAGCAGCAAAAAGATCAAGTATGGTGTCAGAGAGAAATCTGGCACTAAGGAATAGAGTGAATTCTTGGCCAGAGACAAAAAAAACCCCGTTCCTGTTCAGTTGGGTGAGTTACTACATATCAAACAAGCAGGCACAGGGACCTTGTCCTATCATAAGAGATCTCTATTTGCATGTTTGCAGGTAAGGGGGCAAGTCTCTCTCTCTCAGAGAGACTGCTGTCAGCAATGGGATTCAGACCTGCTGGTGGTGCCTGTACCAGCCTCCAATCTTGGTCTGGGAGATGTCCAAGCAAAGGAACTTCACTCACAGCTGCTGCTATGGAATAAAGTGATTTCTGTTTGGCATCTAGAAGGTTCTTGTGCTTTAGGAAATGCCAGTTAGAGGAGCTACAGAAGGGTGAAAAGGAAGGCGACCCCCAGTGAGCTTTTTCCTTTTATATTGTAGATGAATCAGGTATCAGGAGCAGCAGAAACTAAATGAAGAGCATGAAGGTTTTAAGAATCAGATTGCTAAAATGAAAACTGAACTAGGTCTGGACAAAACAAGCACTGGATGAGCTTAGCCAAAAGGGGAAATGATAAAATAAACAAGCTCGGTTCTTCAATTCAAATTCCAACTTTGTGTTTCAGGACAGGGGACTTGAAGAAATTGAAGAGCTGGCATTAAGTTTCTTTGTAGCTGCAGCTGCTCACAGTTATCTGCCTCTGTGTTCCCTGGCAGGCAGCACTGCAGCACTGATAGCCTACAAATTTCCCAGGATGTGAGAAAAGGGCACCAAGAATGACTAATGGTTCCAAGATGAACTGGCACATGCCAGCAGACACACACGCCAGTTGCCTCACAGGTAGGATCCAGCTAGAGCACTGCTGCATCCTACAGCTGCAGCCTGCAATTGCTCTGTGTCAAGTCACTGCTGATGGGGGACTTACATGTTCCCTCTGAGAGCCCTACTTCCTCAAGCAGGGCTTTCTGGTCTCTCTGGAGAGATGCTGCTGAGACTGTATTTTAATTGGCTTTCAGGTCCCAAGACACATCAGGCAACAATACCTCACTCTGGTATGTTGCGCTACATCCTTGCTTCTCCAAAGTACTGTCATTTTTCAGAGCAAATGCCAATAAAAAGGGCATGATGTCAGGCATTCCATCTGCACGATGTGCGGCGCTCCTCCTTTCCCAACCACAGACTGATGGACGCTGCTGCTCCATCAATCCCGGAGGGAGCATTACAAATCCTTTCAACACCCATCCCCCCAGTTTCAGTAAAGATCCACTGACACTTGGTGGAAAAAACAACATTGTATTTGATTTACAATTAACAGGATTTACAAATAATGAAAAAGAAACAGATTAGCCATGAAATTAGGATGCCTTTGTTGATGAAAGAATAACTGGCAAAGCACCTTGCTGTCGAAGTTGTATAGCTCAGTCCTAAACAGTATAAAATAAGTTACAGCCCAGGCAGGTTCAGGAATGATTATAGACAAATGCAAGAAGTTGAGTACAAAGCAAACAAAAAAACTGCTCACAGCCTACTGGGCAGGAAACCAGTTCTGGTGAGGCTTTTGATTTTCAGAAACTGAAGGAAAGGCCCACTGACAAATACTAGGAAATTTTCAAAACGGGAGAAAAAAAAAAAAAAATCAACAGACAGTAAAAGTCAGCGTGTGACAACCTACCAGGCAGGGAGAGCGGGCGGCAGACACTGCATTGGCTTGCTGAGAGTCAGCAGAGTCCGGGTGCTTGGCAGGACAATGAACGAAGGAGTACAGATGGCAGCACTTCATTAAAATGCTACTTTACTGCCAAAAACTTGCAAGACAAAGAGAAGTAAAGTTCTCTGATGTGCAATACAGCAATTTAAGAAGACGTACCTAACTTTTTGATTTGTACGGCGCTTACCTATGTTGTAAACACACACTTTCTGACAAGTTATTTCAATTTTCTTTGCTATGGATTATAGTGTGTATTCAATCAAATGCAGCATTCCAAGGCTCAAAACTGACTGAGTGGTTTTCAATAGATGAGTATATGATTTTTTCCAATATCATAGTAGTATTTTACATCACAGATACAATAAAAACAAGTGATGGTATTTCTAGGACAGTTCCAAGATTCAAATAAAAAATCATCAGAACCATTCTAAAATAGGGTATTATACATAATCAAATCATGTTAAACAGCACACTCTCGGCAAGCAGCTAATTACAAGCATTCTGCTGGTCATGTTTTTCACACAAAAGTCATTCAATAGCACATAAATACTTATTTTTCTGATCTGCTTCTTTTTACAAAACCATTCATCAGATTCACAGAATTAGTACAAGTAAGGCACATTAGCATATATCATAAAACTCACAATAATAACAAAGAGTTTTAAAGTTTTAAGGACTGATTCCTTCTTCGCGGTGATTTCTGAACCGAACAAGACTTCATCAGTAGAACTCTTCTACATTGACATTACTCTTATTTCTCTCACGGCCAACTGTGGTGGGTGCATCACCATTGAGATAAATAATTAAATTTAGAACCATGTGCGGTAGCAAATCCGATTTTTAGATCTTGCAGAGAAATCGGACACTTTGTTCACTATGTTCATTATGAGCACAGACCGAGTTTTAGAGCTCTATGGAAGTCAATTTCCAGTTATCAAAATAAAAGGGGATATTGCATGTGTCTCTGAGTATGTTATTGTTTTCCTAGTATAAATATTGCTTAAGGTAGAAAGGATGCTTTAGTATTGAATTTACTTGCATAATGAATTCTAAATGCTGATGTCTCAGATTCCACTAAATCAAATGAACTATAGGTTTTTCTTCTTCCACCCCCCACCCTGCCCCAACCAAAGGACTCTCTTTCCCACAGAAGATTCATTTACACACAACACAGCTTTTAATTAGAAGCATAATTTACAGTAAAAATTCTTTACATTACACCTCTGCTATCAAAAAACCATGAAATCTTTCATTTAAAGTTGTAATTATACATTAAAAAATAGAACACTATTTCCTTAACAGGAAGAATGAATTTGAACATCTTCAGATCAGATTTCTTTATTGCGGCTTTTGAGTCAAAGGTCAGTCACTTTATTCTCTAGCGCAGCTGCTATTTGCTGTAAACGGAAGGCAAGCTGCATTTTTTGTGCAGCTGGATCCTCTTCAAGTGCATTTATAATCTGGAAGATATAAACACAGAAAGTTTAGAATAATTTAGCTTAATGTATGACATAGTTCTGAGACCAAGTGTTTGATTCTACTTTGGTTGTAAGGAGTCTTTTGCATTCACTCTGTACCAAAGTCCATCTATTAGGCCTGATGTTCTATTTTTTCACAAAGACAGTAAAAATTATTGTCTCTGTTACTTTATCTAAGTTGCTGTAATGTTTCCCATTATGTTGGGATACAAGCAAATTAATAGGTAGTACTTTGTGTTGTAAAATATTACATTCCAAGATGGAGCAGGCAGGGGAAGAATTTCCTCAGAGCTATTTAAGAATAAGAAACAGTGCTTTTACGTACAGTGCACCCTACAAGTTAAGGGTCATTTACCATCAATAATTATACCCCATCCCCATGGGCTGTAGTTATGAGAAGCTCCTGGGTGGTCCATGCACAGGCATGTGTTAGGACAACGCGAGGTCTCCTGTGTCTGTAGGCAATATGAGGAATAAAGCCAGCAGCTCCCTTTTGGCTCTCACCAAGAAGTGCCAAGACTCTGGCCCAGCACAACATAGTTCAGGAAAGCAAATAGCTCCTCAGAGGAGCCTCCAGCATCCCACAGCCTCTGCTGCACAGAATATATATAAGAGGATATGACTCTTAAGACACAAGGGATTTGAAAACAAGAGCCAGAAAAGGTCAGCTGTTATGAGAAGGCTTTTCTTCAAATAGAGTTTTTAGGGCTTCCCAAATCAAATTCAAAAGGTTTTGAAAGGTTTTCATTTCCACCATCCTTTAGGAAAACTTTCCCACCAGCTATTAGATTTCTCCATTAGAAAAACGTGTTATGTGACAAAACCATTCCTTTGCTAGAACTGGCTTTATTAATATAAGTCTGACAGTGTAATCAAGCAGAAACCTTTAGCACTGTTTAAATACTATATAAACTTGCAAGTACAAAGATGGAAAAATGGAGTTTGCCTGTCACTACCTGTGGTTCTTATTACTTCTTGAACACCACTGACAATCGAGATGAATGCAGTCAGAATCAATCTAGCCAATAATTTCACTTTGAAGGGCTGGTATAGTGTTTGCATTTCCAACATTGGAGCAAATTTGTTTAGAAATAATTATTTTAATGAATTTGTTTTTAAAGCATGAAAATATTTTTACAAGAGAGACTTAATAGACATTTATTGCAGTATTTAAACTGGGCCTGATTTAATTTGATATTGTTTCCTTAATTTAAACAATTTTATCTAGCTGTAATTCCTCAAATCTAGACTAAATAATTCATTATTATCTCTACTGGTGACTATATCCTTCATATAAATGTGGACAATTAGAATGTACCCACTTAGTCATTGTCAAGCCCTGCAGAGATGCAGAAGGTACAGCACATGCTGGGAACCACTGTGTCAGTAATAAAGACAAGGGCAGCTGCAAAATGTTCCAATTTATGCAAATTAAAACATTTTCACGGAAAATAAATAAGCTTGATTAATTTTACTGAATGGTTCTTGACAGATTATCTCCACAATTCTGAATTAGCAGCCTTTTCATCAGATGCACCTCATTGTTACACAGTGATGTACGTGGAAGGGATGAGCTGCAGCTATGTACTGGGGTGTGCTGGCCTGCCCCTGATGAAGTCCCACAGGCTGGTGGCTCTGCCTGAGCTGGGGGTGAATCAGGGATTTACAGTTCAGCTGTCATTCAGGGTCTCCGAGTGTTTTTGTAAGAGGTCAAACTACGGACATATTTGGGAAGGTGCTGAAAGCCAGCTTAGCTCTGGTGATGAGGGGTGAGGGAATGCCATGGGGCTGGCCTACATTCCTCTGTCTGCTTCTCCCACTGACCATCATTGCAAGACTTCTCAGGGTGATTTGATTTTCCCTGCTTGCATCTGTTTAAAAGCTGTGACAGGCCGGCTGCTCCTGTATAAAGCAGCTACAGTGAAGGATGCGACTCACTGTCTTTAGTGCTAAATGTGAGTGAAAACATGAACTGTGCTGAGGTGCAAGACTAAGCGAATAGAGCTCACATGTACTGTGCTCCTTTTTGATTCGGCATCTGTTCTTACTTGCTTTAATTCTGAGAGTTTTCTGGAGGCATTCATTTCCATGGAAACCTTTGAATAAAAGTTTCCTTCTCTCTTTTTGTCTTCAGATTAAGTTTGGAGAGCCATAGCCACAGCCCAGCTACTCTGGGATATTCTTTGTCCCCCTTTCCACAGGGTGTGAAAAACCAAAGAAACTTTTTAAACTGAAGCTGTGAGCCTGCTTTTGAATTCAACAGTTACTCTGCTTTGGTTTACCGTAGGCAGGCACTTCACTTGGCATGGCAAAACAGGGATGGTACCTCACATGGAAGTTTAAAGAGCATTTTAACTAATAAAAAGGTCATGGATCCAATTCCTACAAGCAAAACAAGTTTAATGGATTTTTCCTAATAAAAAAGCATACTGTCTTGAAACCTGCTATAGCTCTGATGACTTTTGGCTCAGTGACATTGTTATATACTTATTAGGATGGTAGAACTGAAGAGAAATGATTTTTAAATCTATTTATCTTTCAGATCTTGTTAAACTATCCATTAAACTACCCCTACCAAAAGCAGATAGCCATAATGAAATTGTTCATTTATAAGGACATTATCTTGACCAGTGTAATTGCCAGGCAGGGTATATAACTGCAAGGTTTTTGTTCAGCGTTGCTTTTACTTGATTATTCAGTGAAATCCAGAAGTCACTCCTTTAGACTAATGTTAGCTTTCATAACCTTTTACCATTGACATTAAAGCATGAAAACAAAAGCCATAACTTACCTCATCATAGTATTTGTTAGTGTACTGGTAGAGTTGGTGTAGAGCCACAAGCGTGTTTAAGGAATCAGTATGTGCCTGTTAACACAAGCAGGCAGCAAACATGTCAAAATAGGATCACACACAGCTGAAACTTATGCACATGCACAACTGTTGGGTACAGCTGACAAAATTTCCAAATGCAAGCTCTGTGTTTAACTTTTGTTAAATGACACATGGGGCAGAGAAAAGGAGTGAGAAAACTTTTGTTTGGTGATTTTTAGATCAAGACTTTCCCTCTGGTATTTTTCCAGCCTGCCCACAACTCTTAATATTGGAGGAAGAAGACATTTTAAATTCTGAACATCAAACCACAGGCTACAGCTCAAACATCTGTTAGCAGCATGGGTGTGAAAAGGTAAAGCATTTACTCAGTACAATCTACATATTGTTGAGATATTAAGCATTGTTCTGACACGGTCATCATGGGTGTTTGAAATCCTTTGAAAGCTCTTTTTACATCCTGGAAATTATTCATACTCCACTACAGCAAAGGTGTAATTCATGAATATCATGAGCACATGTACATTTGGAAAAAGCCATCTGAAACATGAAGACAGAAAGGTGGGGAGGGTGTGGGGTGTGTGATGGTGAGAAGAGAGAGAGAGAGAGAAAGGACTTCAAATTAAGCAGGAAATAACCCTTCCATTACCTTATCTTCTCCCTGCCCCCACACGTATGACTTATTTAGTGAATGTGCTCTACCTGTCTGAACAGATGTTCTTCATTCAAATGTGTAGGATTCAAGTCTCTAGCTATGCCTTTAGTCTTTTAAGTTAGTTAAGAAAATGAAGAATTGCAAAATATTGCTACTGGCATAAATGATTACCCCAGGGATAAAGCAGCAGAGAAACATCCATCTTCCCTTGCTCTATAAAAGTCACTTTTAGAGCTGGTCAAAATTTGCAGTGTTCAATCACTCCTTCCATATTAATTTTGATCATAATTTATAATGAAAACAGAAAGGAAGAACATATCCTGCTGATGTTAAAACATTATATTGAATTTACTTTTAATCACCAAACATTCTCATTTTATATACATCTCAATTTATGTAATAAATAAAGTGAACCGTAAAATGAAATGTCACTGCAGATGAGTTTTGTAGTGAATGACTGAAAATAGAAATGCTCTCATGAGGATGTTGATCTGCAAAATGTTAGGTCCTAAGGGCATTGAAATAAACAAACCGCAAAAAATTCCCCAAACATCCTCCTTACGCTAGAACTCTTCAACTAAATTAAGCAAATGAGCAAACCAGCCAGTAAATACACTGCCTTCTTGCTCAGGCTAAACAACATCTTTAGGACTGGTGAGGGACTCTCCGGGTTCTCCAAGTTAAATAGAGTGCTTCAAAGGCAAGAGCCTGCCCGAGCTGAGCTGAGCTGCAGAGCAGACAGGCTCTTTCAAGACTGAAGCAGGTTTTGTAATGACTTTGTTCCACCCGTCTCCAACCAAAGTCCCAGACAGCAACCACCACACTCTGCTCTTCTCCACGTGAGGTAACCCAAATAACCTACAATGCCAAATCTGCCACTGAGCAAGCATGATGAACTTCTTACATGCACCATAAAGCAGATGTATTGCCCCTGTATAGACAGTTCTAAAATATGCTATACTTAATGTTCATGCCTCTTCTTTAAATTCTGGAATCTAATTTTTGCTGTGGTAGCACTGTGAATTCAGTCACTACTCGTTATCAGTGTGATCAATGCTAAAAATCCTCTATATGCTGTGGAGAGAAAGCAGAGGTCAAGAGTGCTATAATTTTTCCACAATGGCTGTGAAAAATCCAAACACTGTGCTCTATTCCCTGCATAACTCAGATAGATTAGTGACAATAAGGATTCTTGATTCCATTCAATAATCAATATTTCAAAGGTTGAAATGTTGGCCTGACTACAATGAACAGGAGTATTTCAGAGATTTTTGAAATCATCTGATATTTGCACATACAAAAGACCCCATTTGTTGAGACAGAAAGAGAAGACAAAAAAAACCCAGTATTACACTTGGCTGCAATTTCACTACAAGAAAATGGATTCTATCCTTACCCTAGAAATCTCTGCTAGATGGGTATTCATGTCTTGGTCACTCACTGGCACCATCTGACGAATACCTTTGTAGTAACTGCAAGAGATTAAAAAAGATTTTCAGTTAGTAAAAAAACCTGTGTCTTTCTGGCAATTCTGCTGTTATTTCAAACATGCTTCCTTACTAACACAGGAAGAAGACACAACATACCAATGATTCCTTCAGTAATCCAGTAAGCCTTCCAACATTAATACTTTTGCAGTAGAGGTAAATCTTACCTGATTGTTCAGGAATGTACACAGGAAAAAAAATCTATTATTGCAGATAATGATAATTTGAGGTCTTAAAAGTGTCAAGAGGTTTGGTTTTTGGTGTTTTTTTTTGTTTTTTTTTTTGTTTTTTTTTTTTTTTTTTTTTTTTTGTGTGGCAGATCTTCCGTGATATTAACAGAATTTCCAATTAGTAAATGAATAAAGTCTGAGACAGCATAGAAAAAAAATGTTTCTGAAAATGTTTTCAGGATTTGATCTCTACTGAGTTATGGAAGTGCAGCATTTGTTAGACAGATCATGTGGGTAGCAAACTGCAGAAAACAGCATCATATTTTCTCCTGAATAAATCTATTCATCTGTCTGTACAGACAAGAATATGCACTGGGTCCAAAGAGAGCTCCATTTCAACTCTGCCAATGCCACCACCAAGGGGATCTTTAAACATTTGGGTGTAACATTTTTAATATTTGACAGCTGACTTTGACTACATCAGCATTCCTTTTTCCTCTTACACAGCCTTCAAATCCTATCAACCGAATAACCATGAAAAGAATTGATACTTACTCTTCCACCATTTTCTTATAGTTAGAGATTTCTTTCGCATAAAGTAATTTATTACTTGGAGAATCCTGAAAAATTTAGAATACAGAAAAATGTATTTATTTATGAACATTTCTAGGAAGCAAAAGAAAGTTAAGAATGTAAGATCAAGCCTTTATATTCATATACACTTGAG
Organism: Onychostruthus taczanowskii; assembly: GCF_017590055.1. Taxonomy (NCBI): domain Eukaryota; kingdom Metazoa; phylum Chordata; class Aves; order Passeriformes; family Passeridae; genus Onychostruthus; species Onychostruthus taczanowskii. The sequence continues at coordinate 10,053,376 of NW_024499573.1, forward strand.
CTTTACATATATTAACATTTGGATACTTATTAAAATAGGTGGGAATATTTAATAAAAAGATGATGCTTACACATATTATCGCTGAGTTTTACAAAAGTATCAATGCAAGGTGATAATAAATTATTGCTGGACCTGAAATGATCAGTTCTTAAACATGCTTTTTATAAAAGCAGTCGCTATTTTCTCCTTTTTCAATAGTATCAGTTGGCAGACTACATAGAAATACTGACAGTTCACCAACCTGTTAAGTGGTGAAATGTTAACTTCATTATAAAACTAAAAAGAAACGATCAAGGCTGCATCTCCTCAGAGAATGGGTATTGTCTGTGAGGATGCCCTTTGTCTCGTCAGGCAGGAGCATAGCCAGAATGTAGAATGCAAATCACTTACTCTGCTTAATTTGTGCTCTGTTCTTGTGCAAGCATCCATGAAAGTCTGTGCAATGACTGACAAGGAAGCATCCACTACTTCATGAACATGAACATCAAAGATGAAATGGGGATTTTTCAGTATGTTTACCCAGAACCTAAGAGGCAGGCTACAAAGCAAGGAAAAAGATAAATAATCCTTTTTACGCAATAAATATTCTACAACAAGAAAATCACATGAAATCAAGTATGGGCTTTGCATTTTTATCTCCTCACAACTGTGATGTTTAATTTTATATTTCAATGTTTATACAAGCTTGTCTGGGTTCCATTCCTGAAAACCAACTCTTTACGTCTCTCAGAAAAACTCAAATGAGAAGGATCTTGAGCATCCAAAAGAGCAAGGAAGGATGTATGCATGGTCAAAGAAACTATCAAGTATAGTATTAGATTTTGTGATTTGACAGGTAAATCTAGTTCCATTTGCCTCTTGTTTTCATCTTCTCTGAGGAAAGACAAAAAGTAAGACACGGCAAACCTGACAGTGACAATCCCATAGGTAAACTGGTTTAATTTTTTGCCTCTTCTAGGCTTACAGGGAATCTTTTTCATCACACAAACATATTATCTCAATTAAAATTCTGAGGATTACAAATGACAATTACTTTGATTTATGTAAGAGTGTTAGTATTTACCTGGGAATTATACTCTTATTTCTCTGCAATACATGACTCTGTTCATACCGTACCTGTTTGTTTTCCAGATGTGAATGGTATCTTCATCCTTGATGTCATGTTTTTCTGCTTGCTCATCAAGAAAGTCAAAGAAGTACTTCACAGCTGGTGGCACCACATGGTTTGAGTTGAGCACACTATGAAAGAAGTCGTCTACAAACTGCTGAAGTGTCCCCTAAAAGCAAATTTTAAAAAATCAGTTATAATGTGTTACAAGCTGAACTCAGCATCTTTTATTCCTATGGATATAATCCATACGATGGCCTTTATCCTGAGTGCCAGGAGTGACAAAAAGCAAACAATTTCTTAGAGCAGTGACTTTGTAAATTGCCAATACAGTAAAGACCTTCTAAAGCACAATTTTATGTTCTAGACTCAAAGGCTGTGACTTCACCAGAGTTCCTACGGTTTGCATAGAAAGGCGTTCCTTCTGCTTGACAGAAGCAGAAATTGGTTGCTACATTTTCCTTTCAGGATCATTGTGCACATGAAATAATTTGTTGACACTTTTTAATGGTTTTGCAGCTTCCTACATCCAGTTTCTCTGACAGCAGAGCACAGCAACTTTTACAAAGAGACTGAGAGGAAGAAGTACCAGTGAGCATTTGCCCTTTTTATTTAAGGGCAAGCACATGGGCCTTATCAGACATCCAGTCTGATTCAGCTTCACAGGATCCATGGAGCCCAAGGAGTGAGGTGTCCAGAAAGGCTGTGTTCTTGGATTCTGGCATCTCCCTGGGTCTTAGCAATGACAACCTCAGAGACTGGCCCCTTGTTTTAGAGAGGACCCTGTTGAGGCCACACAGAGCTCACCGCCAGTCAACTGACTGGCCCTACAGACACCTTTGAAGGGCTGCATCCTCTTTCCAACCATGACTCCAGCTGACAGCCTCCAAACAGGGAAGGGACCCAGATGGCAAGGAGCTCTAAGACATTCTGCTGTCCGCCAGAACACACAAGTCCCAGGGCTGAAGGGGTAGCTGTGAACTCAGCTGTAACACCTCACCAACATTTTATGAGTCAGTAAAGCTTCAGACTTGGTAATAACCTACAAAATGGCTATTGGGAATACAAAGCAGTGGCTTTATTATCAGAAGAAATGGATGCAAGCATGTTTTTGGCTCTTCATCCTGAGTCTATGACATCTATCCAAAGACTTTCCTTCATATCCACTTCCACGCTTGGACAAGTGGCCTTAGCTGGAGCCAGACTGACTTCATTTTCACAAAAGGAGCCCGGCTTTGTGGTCATTTAAACATTAATTCTTTCTCCATGGAGAAATGTTTAAAAAAATTATTTTGCTCATTGTCAATTCTTCAGTATAGGCACTAAAAATACTCTAAAAGGACTATTATTATTTTGAAACTTTTTTTTTTTTGGGTTTTACTGGAACATTGATCACATACAAGAACAGGGAAATATAATGGGAAATACAGGAGTTTATAAAGCATTCAGTACAAAAGAAAACCCAACAAAGTATTATCTAAACAGGTGGCACAGAGCAGAATATCCATCTTTGTCTTGCCAGGAAAATCCTTACTTAATGATCACGTAATCATGGTTCTCAGCTTTGATCAGGAGTTGTACGTTAGCTCTTTCCCAGTAATGCTCCTCAGGGCATATTAATCACTTGAAGCTTTGAACACCAGCTTGTATGTGCATGACACATATTCCAAATTGCAGATGAACACATGACTAATATTTGCATCTATTTCCTCAGTTGTATCTCAAAATCTGTAGAAGTAAGGTGTAACTACAGCACATCTGAGCCCTACCTTCACAGAAAGAAGTCTGGTCAGGTAGATCTCTGTAATAGCTTTGGTCCTCTCTTTTTCTTTCACACTGCCCCGCTTTGATTTACCTTCATCCATTTCATCCACTGGCCGGACTAGATGCCAGACCTTATTTTCATCTTCCAGGAGTGCATGCCCTAGAAACAGTAATTGCAAAAATTATAAAAAACATCCAACCCCAAACCAGCAACACAAAAGTAACCATATACATATATACATGTTCCCTATCGTTAACATGCCTGCCCTGTTGCCAAGGGGATCTAGATTACTCTGTTCCTGTCCAACATACACAGCTCAAATACTAAATGTTCAATTACACAGAGCTGAAAAAACTTGCTTTTGTCAAGACCAAAGGGAGAGGAAAGAATCACACAATAGGAAAATTTCTATTTGATCATTGTCCTGGTTCAAGCCAGGACAGGGATAATTTTTGCAGTAGCCAGGAGGGGTCATGGCTGGGACATGGAGTTGTACTAAATCACCTCATGTCATTGTCACAGGTGGGGAGAAGGGAGTTCCCTTTGGGGAGAAGGGGTTCCTTCCAGTGGAGAAAGTGTGGAGGGAGCAGTGGGGTAATGTCACTTTCAAGCTGGAGGGAGCAGTGGGAGTAGCATAACAGAGGGAGCAGTCAGGTACTGTCTGTGGTTGGGGGCTTCCATGGTGACCAATAGTGTTTCTTTTCTTATATCTGCTGTCATTAGTTTTCTTTTCTCATCTCTTTTTTGTTTCCAGTAAATTGTTATCTCAACCCATGATTTTTACCTTTTGTGTCTCCCATTGTCCTCTCCATCCCAGTGCAGGGGAGGGGGAGGGGGAAGTGAACAAGCAGTGCATGGCTTGGAGTGGTAGAAGACTAAATTGGATAATACCATTCCTAAATCACAACAGTCATGTAAGCACAGTATGTGTATGTTTTGAGGTTCACACAATTAAGTTGTTTTCTTCTGTGTGAATTCTCAAAGACATGATCAAGTTACAGAATCTCAGCTAGGTCTGACCCCATAGCCACCACAGAAATAAAAATTGCAGCCTACTCCTGGTACAACTTTTTCTCTAGGTAACACCGTTACAATTCACATCTTTACTCCTGTTGCTGAGGTCAAAGTATGGTACCTCAGTTCAAACCTTCCTTCTATCAGCATTTGATAAGCACCACTTGACTTTGTAGCTGAGTGGAGGAAAAATACATCCCTTCACTGAGATGACATGAACTCCAGCAGCCAGAGATAATGACTGAAGCAAATTCATATGCATTATAATAAGTTTTTTTAAAAATTTGTTTGTCAGTATTCATAGTTTAAACCAGAGGGAGAGACTCACATTGTGTCTGTTACAATCAAGCAGAAGCAGGAGTAAGCACTTGATAATGACAGCTTGTCTGGTTACAGTGCCTCGCTGTGCTACCTGGGGCTTGGCCATGCACAGTGCAGGGCTTGGACCAAGGATCACACAGTGCATAAATGCAGTGTTGCATTTCAGCATCACACTATTGCTCAGACAAACTCCATGCCTAAGGAGCTTCTGTTACAGACAGTTCTAAAAGAGATGATACAATTGTTTTAACTTGTCATTAATATTCCTTGAAAAGGGTTTCTGTGCCACTTTCAAATCTCCTGGTTTTGTTTGTTCTTCCTTTAATCCCTGAACTTTTGCATCTACTTGTCATAGTCCCTAAAATCAGTGGTACTTTTCCAGTGCAAGTTATTGAATCAGTACATTTAAAATCATTGACATCTTAAAAATATGGAAGTTATTTTTCCCATAAAATTGTGATTCAGCCCCACTGTACAAATTATTTTGCATTCTGCTAAGTTTTATGTCTTAATATACACTTCTAACATAACTGAGTCCCAGTTACAGCACAAAATATCAGTTTTTAATTGCATTAACTTTGACCATAATGGTTAATTAACTAAGTTCCTCAACAGCTACATTGAATTTCCCACTTTGCATGTACATTCAATATTTTACATCACAAGGGAAAATAACATTTAAGAGTAATCTGGCTAAGCCAACACTTTTGCTTGAATCTACTTTATATATTCTCATGAAAAGCATTAGTTATGCAGTCTTATGGGACATTTACTTCTTTTTAACAAGGTAGGAAAGAAATATAAATCCCACATTAAATTACATTGTCCTTTGAGAGTCCTTAATTCAACCTGGAAGTTCATGTGAATGAAGCCAGAAAAAATAAAAGCTATCACTTTATTTTGAAGCAGTTGTGATTTCACAATAGATGCCATTCATAGCAATCATCTGCCTGTGCACTAAGAACCACTGCTGGGCATGAAGTATGGAATTTCTTTTGCAATCCCTATTATTCAGTTTTGGAAATTAACAGATCAAATCATGCAGTTGGACCAGAAACTATATTCCAGCCTTATGTCAGTTCTTTGGTACCCTCCTGCTTTCTGCTTTGAATCAAAGGAATTCATTCTCTCTTTGCCCTCCTGATGGTATATGGTCCAGTTTAACTTTGGACAGAAGGGAAACAGCTAAAGTGGTTTCCACTGAGATCACTGGCTCTTACATGCAGCTGAGTTTGTTCTGTGTTTGTTTAGCAACAGCAGAATTGGCTACTAGTGGAATAGTAGTTATTTCATAGGAAAGTAAGGATCAAGAGACTGCAGCTCAACCGGATGAACTTCTGCAACCCGAAGATCTCACTTCATTGCTATAAATAGCAGGAAGAAAAAGCAAGAGAAATTCATGGACCAACAAAACATGTCAGCAACATGGTTGCTAAGAGAAAATAACAGTTTTATGACATAATATTTTCCTGAATGGGAAAGTAGGAAATGAAGAAAATAAAAGATAGGGGGAAATACCTCCTTTTTATCTCCTTAGTTGCACTAAGCATCAAGCTGTAAGCAGGAAGAAGATTGTGTCCAGGGGTCAAATGCTTCCCCCTGAGCTCTTTGTCTTGGTCCTTGGACATTCTTTGGCCAATATAAAATAATTATTGGGGTGTTGGGGGGAGTGTTAATGGCAAAAATTGACTGTGCTGACTAATTACAGTGGTAGGAACCATGATGTAAACATCAGACAAAGTAGCCCCTTTCCCCTTGTGTGACCTGCAGCAAATTATCTTCCTTCCAGTCTCCCCTACCTCATGAATACTGTTCCATGGAGATGGAGGAAGGGCTGCCCTAACAGATCTGCTAATTAGTATTTCTGATCTGCAACCCTGTGTCTATTTTTATTCATAATTAAAAAAGAAAAAAAAAACAACAACAAAACAAACAAAAAAACCCCCCAAAAAATAATATCATGAAAAAACAGCCAAAAAACCAGAATGTGTTGTTTTGGTTTACAGTTCAGTACAGAAATACTAGTATGAAATTGCTGGAACCATTCTCCTTCTTGACACAAATTAGTAACTGCATTTATTGTCTCCAGAAGCAAAAGATGCTGCATTTAATTTGTCACAATCTCCAGCTTCCAGTGTCTTCCTGTTAAAAGCTCTGAATAAAAGCAGCACAGAAGCAATGCCAGGATTTAGAGCAGCATCTCTGAACATGGTTTTACATTTTTGGTCAGTGCAAAGCCTCCTACTTTGGCTGACAGTCAATGGCTTCAGCTGACACTTCTCAATGCAAAAGGTGCAAGTTAATGAGACTGAATAAAAGGAAATCCACTTCGTCACAAGCCTCATTCACAGTCAGGATAGGATTTCTGTTTATTCAAACCCTGTAAATCCCTGTGCCATATAAATGTGTATGTGTGGGAGGAGAAGCCTCTGATCCTCTCCTCTCCCTTTTATACACAGTGTCTCACAAATCATGGTCACAGCAGGCTCTCATTTTGTACCAGCTTTGTAACATTTTATAGCTTTCCAACAGAACAGGTTGGCACCAGATAGCTCTGAGCTCTTTACAGTGCTAAAGAAAGCAGGGTAGCTTGGCATGAAACACTGTCATCCCAAATTTGTACACTACCATGGTGCAAGACAGGTGTAGAGAAGAAACCTGGTGGAAGCTGTTAGCACTTGATACTTTGGGATCTGAATTCTCTTCAGACTTTTCCCTAACATACGAGAGCCCTTATGTGATTGCACTGTCCCCAGAAGTCTGCTTTTCCTTTACAATTTAGTATGCCACACAGACAACTAATGAATTCACCTTGGAGTAGAGATATGCTTGTTCAAAGAGCTTCATCATACTGAATCATATTGAACGATATAACTGCAGAGAAGAAGGAAAGGAAAAAAACCTAACCCAAGAAAAAAAGAAAAACACTAGATCTGGTCCTCTACTGCCTGCCACAAGGGTAGAGAGGTGAAGAGGTGAAGACTGGCAGTGCAGAACAGAAGGCTGACCACTATTCTATATGAAGAAAGCAAAGGTTAAGGGCACCACTAGGCTCCATTCACAGTCCACTCCACTTGTTTAGAGGTGAGGTGACCATAGTCCCAGCCACCAGTGCAGCCAAACTGAACAGGGACTAGGAAACAGCACCTTGCCTGGCTGCACTCCACTGCCTTCTGTATTAAACTGGATGGCTTTTTGAGTTAACATGCTGGGTTGGCACCTGCTGTGACAGAACAGTCACTGCTTGGCCAGCTATGCCAGGCACTTGGAGTAAAAGGGTGAGGATAGAAGCAGCAGTGTAGACATGACATTTAGAAGACTCTTCTTTCTGGTGCAAAAAAGTTACAAAAGAAAGAATGCAGGAGAAGAGAGTAAAAAGTAAACAGTATGTAATTCTGCCCATCTTAATTTCCTGTCCAACACCCAAAACAAATGAAAGTCTGAACCTTTCTGCTAAATAGCTATATATGTCAGAGCTATCAGCTGAGACCCATCTTTTTGAAAAATGTACATTTCTGGCATATTATTTCCAACCTGTTTAACTGCCCAGCCCTCAAAAACGTATTAAATCTAAGATCAGTAAATCTGTTTAAAGGAATGAAACTATTAGGTGAAGTAATGGCCTTTGCAATCAGTGCTAGAGAGAAAAGCAAATGAGTTCATGGGAGGAAGAGTGATCTCAACAATTATTGTTCCATAAATCTAAATTCTACCTCATGTAAAATAACTGAATATAAGGATAAAAAAAAACCACAGAGAAACTGAACATCTGAAGTCAGTAAAGGAAATACATGTGACAAAGAACATATATTCACAATAAATATTGCCATAAAAACCTGAGTGCATTCAAGGCTGTAATGGATATTGTGTCTCAAGATATTTTGAAATATAGAAAATTGGTCTAGAGAGAATACTAACACACAAAAGCAAAAGCTTTTAAGATGAGTTGCAAGCTAACAGGTTTCTTCTGTGTTGCCAAGTCCAGCATACTGTAGCAGACAGCAATACAAGAATTATGCAGCAGGTGCGTTAGTGATGTGAAAGAGAAGAAACATTACAAGGAAATTCCTGATGCTCACTTACATTTGAGGATTGAGAACCTCAAAAAGAGCAAAGGAATTGTGAAAAATGGTGCATTTAATAAAGAGACAAAATGCATGGAACAATCAAAGTCAACTAAAAAGCCCTGGGAAAAAACAAGTTAGCATAGCTGGTGAAACATCACTCAAAAGGACGGGAGACACAAAATCTGAAGGTATAGAGATGAGCTTGCAAGGCAATACAGGTGTAAGAAATGCTACAAAAATGACATCAGATTCATTATGTCACTGAGAGGGGACCTAGTCTGCATTGTGGTTCATCTAGAACACGGCATTTAATTCTCAGTCTAATAAGAAGTGAAAGAAATTTGAAGAGGAATGTGAGTAAAGGCTTTAAAAGGGAGAAAAAGAGATAAAGCTCTTGGAAGATGGAATGTACAGTTTGACTGTAGATGTAGTGTGATTAAAGAACAAAATATGGAAGGAAATGCTTAATAAGAGTGCTTTCTATTAAGTTGGGGCATGGACTCACAGCAATTATGGTTAAAGTCCTAGGGTTTAAGATTTTTATAATGTGGGCAAAGAAAACCATTGCAAGTGTACAGTGGGTAACACAACAAATAAACCCTAAATAGTCTGGTGCGGAATATCGAGCTCCATGAAAGTGCTTGATAAACAAAATCAAAACGGCAGCATCACTATGTGTGTTTTGACTTCTGGCCATCTTGGGAGGTAGGGAAGCCACAAGACACTTACTTTCCCCTGGGACATCTTGCTGATTATCCTCTGGCTGCTGGGAAATCCCCATTTTTGATAAGATGAGCGTGGCACCATCTCGGACCTTTGAAAATAGAAACACAGAGATATTCTTTGAAAGAGCCATGGGCTACTGAACCTCTTTTTTAAACCCTAAACTGGGGTTCTTGTGATTGGTTGCAGGGAATCTATGACAAATGCTAACCTTCCCAGGCTTCTTGGACAACTGGCTCTGCAATTCAGAACAGACTCCCTCCCACTGTCTAAGAGTTCCCATCAACACCTCCTCTGAGATTGCTGAAATATTAGGAGCATTTTTTGAGGTTCCTCAACATGGTGTGGGTGCCCTCTGGACAAAAATGGGGTTTATCATGAAGAATCAGACCTCTCTGTTTTCTTAAGGAAAACTAACCAATTTTTCTCTTTCCCAATCAGGATTAATTGTGTTAGAAAGCAATAAATATCATAAAAAGGAAAGGTAAGTGCGTGATAGAGTGCACAGTATGAAACCTAAACAGACATACAACAGCATCAACATCTACTCTCCTGATTGGGCTTTTGAACAAACCAGACCAACTCAAAATCTATTTAGCAGCACAGCAAGGACAAAGACAATTCTCAGGGGTAGGAAGTGGTGAAGAAAAGAAAAGATGAATATGAGGCCCAGCAAAAAGCTGAATGTTCAAAATGGAATTTAGATTTGGATACTTCAATGCTGAGGAAACCAAGGTACTGGCATTTAGGTTTTTTGTTTTTATATAAAATGCTTAGGCAGAATATCTAGACCCAGCCTTTCACAGTCCAAACCTTTTACTGACTAGACCCAGATCCGTGTTTTAATTTTGATTCTTTATCATCTTCTCTGGGCAACCTGTATGTACCACTGAAACTTCTCTATCAACAAATAAAGATTTTATTTATTACAAGAAAACAGGTAACAGGTGTGAACAACATTTTTGAAACACCTTACATTGTAATGCATTAGTGTGTTGATACGTTTCCATCTGCCATCTCTTTGGGATGTTAAATCCAAGTCTGAGAGGATCTGTGCAGTAGAACCTGGACGCCATTCTAAGGGGCAATTAAAGTGAGAAAAAACAGCTTTTAACCATGTGCAAAAATAACTACTCCAAGGAATTTTTACAGACCCACTGACACATTGTGGAACATCAAAAGAAATAATGTAGCACATGCCCCAGTGTGTGTGTTTTTATTGCTTAATCATTTGGCCTTTATTACAGAAGTTTGCCTGAACTATTCCTAACCATGCATATGATTTCTGATTATCTTCCATAAAAACTTAAATTCCTTCTCATGGAATTCAATAAATATATATAGCAAGATCTGCTATCGGTCCAAAACAGAGTAGGATTTCATGGAATAGAAAAGACATTTTTAGGGGATTTACTAGGATTTTCTGAAGTGCAAGAATTCCATCTTCTACTTTCAGATTAATGCAGTAATGAAAATACTGAAAAAAAAAATTAATTGGAGCTTTAATGCTGAGTCTATTAGACCTTTTAAGGAACACCATTTCCCCTTTTTTTTGTCAAGAAGAGAACAGCTATTTTGAAAGTCTTCAAGGAGGATGATTTTTCAGAGACTAAGTGGTACATCATCTCCTAAAAGTGCAGTTCCTGTAAGTTATAATTCTTTTGAATAACCATCATTAAGGCAACTAAAAATCAGTACCAGTTTCTGAAATTGCATCATTACTTCTCCATCAGTTAATTATCCATGCTGTCATTATCACATTAATTAGTACCTGAGATACTGACTCTGTCAGACATGAATTCATTTGTGCCAATAGTCATTAACAGGCTCTTGCAATACTGATGACAGTAAACCAAAACTTAAAGAGTCAAAAAAACCTAACTCATAAGAAAACATTAATTTTTAAAGCATATTTAGATTGCTGTAAAATGCTGTATTTTTGCATTCAGCTGAACATGAATTGAGCTTTTTAAAACAAAAAAAAACCCACCAAAAAATAAACAAGCCAAACCATAACCGAGCAATAAAATCCTCTTATAGATATTTTTTCAGAAAACATAGAGTCACACAACAGATCTCACCTGTTCAATATAGTATCACAAGTAACTACATACCAAGAACTACACTGTCAGCTTTTGGCCACTGAGAACACGGCAGATTTCGATAGACTTGGTCTATTATCTTTTCCTTTACTTGTGATATGGTATCACAGTTGAGCACTTTCACAGGTATGGAATCATTTCCTCCCTCTTGCACATATACATTAACTGTCTGTGAAGAAAAGAATGTACAGGGTTATTAAGGCAAATCAGTGCTGAATTACCTCTGAATCTGTTTTTCTGGGTGATTTCAATGCAAACAGTATCTGAAATTCACCATGCAATGATTACTGCACAGCAACACATATTTGCAATGGAAGTACAGATTATTTGAAGGTTCTTTTGCTGTTATGCAGCCAACCAGCCATCATAAATTCCAGTTAATTTCTCCCACTATGGCAAGACAGAAAAGATACAGAGTAGATTTAGTCATGTCTAATATGCTAATACTACTATGTCTTGGGAGTTTATTAAAGAGAAACATGCAAGAACAAAGCAGTTGGACCACTGACTCCATACATGCTTTACATTTAACCTGATAATCCTAAACATAAAAAGGCCAAGTATTACAATGCTCAAATTCTATGAGTTTCCAATAATAATTTGAACTGTACTTTGTTGGCCTCCTCAAATATTATGTGCTTTTGCCTTCCTTTATGCTTTCTTCATGGCAGTGGTTTTAAAGATGAGCAGATTACTTCTGTACATATGGTAATTTAACATGGCTCAACTGATGAGCAGTGAGTAGTTCAGCTCTCCAAACTTTACTTCCTGTTACCTCCTGTTCATTAAACACACACACACACATACACATATATACATATAAAAGTAATTTCTATCATCTTACGTGTTTGAATACCTCATTTACTGCCTCCTGTTGTCCCAATAACTCTAATAGCTGCAGGGAATACATCTAAGTAGCTTATGCTAGTTCTAGGATTTTAAATATTACTGTTTTCTGATAGTATTGACACGGTTTTTTTAATGTTAAAGAGAATTTCTTGAAAGCCTGTAATTTGCTAAATCTAGACTGATTTTTTTGAAAGAATTTTTGATATGTAAGTGTCAGTTTCAATACAGACAAAAAACAAGTAAGAAAAGCATGGCCAGAATACCTCCCCAGAGGAAAAAAAAAACAAATCAAAAAACCCAATAAAATACTATGAAAAACCTCTTTCTTTCACTAGCTGAATCAGTATTACAGCTTAGGATCCTTGTGGATCTTTTGTCAGACAGGTAAGTTAGGAGGCCAGGCACACGTGAAGCACTGCAGCTTTCAGACACAGTCCCGCCAAGCACAATGCCTGAATTTATCACATCAGACTTCAGAAATAAACTTGCATAGCTGGTATTTTGAGAAAGTGAAGAAAGGCTATGCCATACGGCAGTCAAATTAAACATGATTGCACTGTCCCTTGACAGAATGCTCAAACTAATCATGAGATTTCACCTTCCTTTTCCTATTAGCTTTATGGTAATTAGACATGATTTTGCTGCTGGTTCAGTATGCAGCATGTCAGTGTAACCAGTGATGCAAAACAGATTCATCTTTTAAATAAGAACAATTATAGAGCAGACAACTTCTATATGCTGTACTTATCCACCTTGTCTCACTTTCAGGCAGAAGTGAAGGAATTAACTCATGCTTTAACCTACATTGGTGCACAAATGCTCCCCAAATGTTCAGAGTTACCACAACATCATCATCATGCTAAAGATCCCAAAAACTAATGGCAATAGTACCCCCTCCATAATCTTTTATCATATATATATACATATATACATACATCTCATCAACTTCCATGCATGCACACACACAAAATATTTGTTTGACGGGATATCTGTAAGTCTGGACCAAATACTGCTTCAGCACAAAGTTATAATGTTTAATATCTAGCTAACATGCATATTGTGCCCACATCTGATTGCATTCGTGAATTTTCTGCTTCACACTGAGTCATGTAGCTTAATTGCAGGTTCTTTTTTTAATGAAAAGAAACAGAGCAAATAAAGAATTATTGCCATTAAGACTTACACGCTGTACAGTGCAAATAAATTTTGCTTTCCATACACAACAGAAATTATAGCCAGCATCGCCAATCAGTGTGTTTTCTCTGGGTGGCATTTATAAAGATGTACCTAAACTAATCCTCAAAATATCAGTTGAACTTAAAATTTCTTCTTGCTCAACATATTCTTCATCCAGATACTCTAGGTCACAATCTGGTGACTTCATGAGTGCAAGTCCTACAGAACTCTTCTTCCATCAGCCCTCCCATCAGCATCCTTTCAGAATACATAATATGGTGATTTTTTCTCCCCCAAGCAAGGACTTACTAAAGCTTTTTATTAAATTTCTTTTGTATGCTGCATATATGTCTCTGCATCTTTCTCAGTTGAAGACAACTACAAATGACTCCTAATATGTCAAAAAAGAAGTTAGAAAGGGAAAAAAATAATGAATTGGTCTCTGAAGGACAGTCTGTGCATCTTTGATGTTCACTACACTGTACCCTGAAGAAAACCAGCAAGACTGTCAGAAAGAGTAAAACTAGATTTTACACTCCCTGAAGAGCTAAAGAGTGGGCTGCTTGAACTTTTCCAAAAGGACAGTGAATCTCTGTTCTGGAGTATGTTTGAAAAGTGGTGGAAATTTCTGACAATGAACAGAATTAATTTAAAGTAGAATTCATAATAGAAAAGAACTGGACCACGGCACTGGTGATCAGATACAGGGGGAGGCTGAGCTCAGAGGGGGAGTTCCCTTGCCAGGAATGTCCATTTCCTCCCACTTGAAGCAACTAACACAGGTCTCCAGAACTGGCTGTAGAGGCACTGTAGGGAATTATTTCCCTGAGAATAAAATAAACAACTTTCAATGCCAGTTAGGCTGCCCACGTTCAGGAGATCTTGACTCACACAGAAAACAATGTAGAAAGAGGTTCATAAAGTGCTCTGGAGATTGCAGAGCCATCTCACAGGACTGCAGAGGAGCACAATCTGGTATATTAATAAAATGATCTCTAAAATGCTGTTCAATATGCTGATTAGCAGCAATCACAAGGGAGAAAACCTGAAGTTCAGACATAATGGCAGTGCAAGAATTCTGCAAAAATCAATTGCCAATGAATTTAGATGGGAAAAGGGTAGGTGCCAAATATCCTGACCACTTTTCAGACTGACTGAAAATTATGAAAGGGATTTATTGAAATGGATTCTGCACTGGCAGGATCTGAATTTTACTTTAGAAGATACTTTACAATTTTGTTTTCCTACTTGGAGACTTGCTTTGGTCAAACTACTGACAATCCTGCCCATGACCAGAATTTTTATGCAGTTCACAGTAGTCTAGAAAACTGTGTACAGACTTAACACTATACGAATTAATTTTAAAATAAAAAAATATTTTATAATCTATTAATCATGCTTTGCTTACCAGCTGTGTGTACTCCACATCATCTCCCAGTAAGCCTGTGTCATTCAGTGTATACTTTGCTTTCTTCAGCACGGCATCCACTGGGCCTTTTTCTACCTGGTGTTTGATAGCCTTGAACAATTTATAAAGAGGCTCCCCAGCATTGTCCTATGTAAAGGAAAGGGAATGAAATAAAGCAAAATCAAAAGACATACTCAGTGAAGCTTTTTAAAGTATTACTGATTAAAGAAAACCGCCACAATCAACAGTCTTCAACTCTTACCTTGAGGTACTGATATAAACAAATAGACATCCAGTTAGACAACATTCTCTCAACAACCGTTTCAGATCTGAAAAAAAAAAAAAAAAACCATCCCTGAATACAGTAAGGGCACTTAATGACAAGGTTTAAAAAAACCCCCACTGCTTGCTTGAAATATAATATTTTTACATGCTTAACTGCATTCAGTCTCCTAATGCAATGATTTCCCTATAGAGTCTTGAAAGCGTATACTTGCTTTAGGATAAGTGCTTTGTATTGCTCATCAGTCCCGAGTAGGTGCCTTCATCTCGCTGCTGAAAAGCACACATCCTTTATTCAAAATCTTAAATTTGGTCTACCCTGTGAGAGCTAAAAACTTAACCCAGTTGTGCAGTTACTGGGAAACAGCCTACAGATTACAAAACTACAACATACACAGAGCAAGATCTATTGAAATTTATTGGGAACAACAGCTGGGTTAAAACACTAGAGCAAGCCCTCACTGAATGCACAATGCAGCTGATTATGTGTGCTCATTATGGAGGTGATGTGTGGTATAAATGCTAGATAATTTGGAATAAAGTCAGATTAAAAAGTAAATGAAATGTTCAGTGTGGTATTTCAAAGTAAGGCAGGTGTTTCTACACTGCAGTATTTGAATAAGCAGTCCTGGCCAGCATCCTTCTGGTGCCTTCCACAGCTGCTCCTGGTGGGCTTGTCTTGCTAATATGCTTGGGCCAAGTTATTTCTGATTTTACAGATAGCCGGCATTTCACCACAGTCACATCACAAAAGAAACACATTTACAGAGACATACAGAAAATATGACAATAATTCAAACCTTCTTAGCATCAGCTTTGGGTTTTTGGCCACAACATACTGCTCCATCAGTTCTAAGAACAGTGTCCTCATGATGTCAGTGTAGTATTCTAGTTTTCCATGTAAAGCGACAGTCAGTAAAGATGCAAAATACACTTTTGCTCGAGCGGAGAACTCCCTTTGGTTTTCCAGTGTGTGAATAAACTGAAAAAGAAAAAAATGTAAAATGAAGTCAGATTACAGGTGTCTGAAGAACCTCAACACTTGTCTGCTCTAAGAAGACAAGCAATATTATTTTAATATTAAATCTCCTAAGCACTGAATCAAAAAGCTTTCACAAGTTTAAGAACTTATAAGAAAATGTTGCCTAAATTTTGATTTTAGATATACAACGTACTGGACCAACCTATGGAATGCTTATATACTTATCTAAAAGCTTATCTAAAAAGGATGTTTTAATTAAATGTAAAATAGTGTTCTTTGACAAGTTAAAAAGAGAAAATTGACTCCCCTCTCCCCCAAATTCCCAGTCCTTTCACATCAAATTACAAAGACACTAATGTAAGTACACCTGTAAATGTGCTCTCATCTGCCATGAACTCTAATTCTACCATTAACTAGCTCAGCACTAGATTCTGATTAAAAAAAAAAAAAAAAAAAAAAAAGAAAAAGCTAGAAGCCTAAATCTATATTTAGGTGTCTGACAATGAGCTTCAGTTTTTGAGAGTGAGCAATTATAAGTCTCTTCAGAGCAGCTGTGAGCACTCATCAGTCTTGTTGAATAGGCCACTTGAGGAGCCTCTACCTTCACTGGGGCAGAGATTCTGGTAGATGGCTGTCCACAAGTGATTCCTGTGAGGAGCCAGGATGAAATCAGCACTCTCTGATCACATTTCTTAAAAGGCTAAACCAATCTTGTAACACCAGGTTTTATGCCAGATTGGGAAATACCTGCTTTTTACAGCCATCGCAATGCTGACTAACTCCATATTACATGATGTGGCACAGAAATGTGAGATCCAACATGGAGCTCTGGCTGTGATGCCACATTATCTGCAGTGGTTACCGTGAAATCAGAACCATATGAAAAATCACTTAATTTTATTAATTTTTGTTCAGTTGTGCTTGCAAGCCTGCTGTCTTGCACACATACACACAGGTATGCCTAGCTAAGAGACAAGGTGCATCTACTTCAGTACTCACGTTAATGAGAAATGATTTGCTGTTGAGGAGGTTGGAGAACTGGTACAAAGCCTGCTCCACGGTCTGACGCCTGGCCTCAGGAATATCCAGCTTTCCTGTAATCATCACATCTTTCTCTCCATCTTTGGAGGGCAAGAAGAAGACTCTGTCTGTGTAAGTTTTGTAGTCCAGTACCGGAATTCCAGCTTCGTTGATATCATTTGTCTGATCCTCCATCTCTATCATTAGATCTGCAATATGCAATGCAGTTTAGTGGTTCAGTTTAAAAATTCTGCAGGTTTTTTAAGCAACACAAGCTCTTTGAGTGCCTTGTTATAATGAAAAAGCAACTCAGCAGCAAAAACTTATTTCATCTGACATTTTCTCTTGCTATTTTTAACAATCATCCTATTAACTATAACCACAGCTAATCCTATGGTGACATGAGGATAACTGCCTTTAGCACTGATGGTTGCCTTGTTGCTGCCTATCTGTAAAAGGACCTTTATGGTGTCTGTGTGAGTTCATATAGATGAATGTAGGATCATAGTACAGAACTAGAAAAAGACATTGCAATATTTTTTGTCTTGTTTTGGTTTAAGTTTTCTTTTTTCCCAATCCATATTCTATAACCTCTGAGTCTAGTTAGTAAAGAAGGTTATTTTAAAAACACAGCAATCCAGGAAAGAGAGGTTTAAAGTGTAAAGCAAGCTAATTTAATAGAAAGGAAGGGGATGGCAGAAAGGCAGAAGGTTAAATGGTTCACTGAAATGGATGGAAATATTTCTGTGGGACTCAAAAGCCTGAAGTTTTTAAAAGGGACAAAAATTAGAGAATCATCCTTTGGAGCAGCTACTCTAGCTGAAGGCTTTCCAATTACCCAATACTGCTGATTGATTGGAACACCATGTTAATTAATATAGTGACCTATTTTCCCAGGGGTTTTATTGCTCATTCATTTGCCTCTTTATTTTATAGCATTCATCAAAGATGAGGGATAAAGAATCTTCTTGTTTCCCTCTGTGTGGTATTACAACTTCCTTCCTGCTGTCTCCTTCCTTGGCTATCTTTGTTCTCGTGTATTTTAGAGAGTTTGCACTTTGTGCTGTTGACATTACTGTTTCACATTATGGAACCAGAATGTGTTTTGACTTCAGTGTTTTCATTTAACTGTAAGTCAAGGTGGATGTAGTTTAGGAACTGGATTACTCCTTGGATGTGCATTCTACTCCCCCAATGCTTGTACTTCGTGGAGCAGAGAGAAAACTTTCAACCCAACAGGTAGGAATGTGTAACTCTACTCTTGCCCCAGCAAGAGAAAGAGGTACCTTCCCCTTTCAGAAATGGGTATGAAGTGCCTGGGGAACAGTGAAGAAAGGGAAGGAGAACCTTGATAGATCCTCTCACAGTTCAAAATGCAGTTTGAAATGAAGCCCGTTTGGGATTGACTCAAACATTTGCTTCTAGTTTGTGTCCAGAATCTGGAAGGAGTTGGTTTTCCAGAGAAAGTGAGCTTGTACAAGTAAAGAACATCCTGTCCCAGAAATGCCAGAAAAAACAAGACTGAGGGAGGCTTCCAGGATGGCTGAAATCTTTAAGATACCCTGAGCTTCTTAAATTAATGTCAAACTCTAACCTGAAATTGCCGTTTTATTCAATCTTGCTTTTTAGCCACTGTCAATATGAAACAGTGTTTTCTCTGTGGCAATAAAGCATGTGGGTATTTTTTTTTAATAGAGATTATTTCAACATGACCCAACAGAAAGTATTATTCAGATAATGAGGTGACATTTCATGGTAATCATTTAGGCCAATATTTGCAAAGTTTGCACTCAGATGCCTAATTTAAGTGTTGTGATGAGTAGTCCAACATGTAAAAATGCTGAGCCTTCACACGTCCTGCTGCCTTCCCTGTAGAGGGATGATGCCTCTACATTTACACAGAACAATTAGCCAGCTCCTCTAATCAAGCTTAAGATTTTCCCATGGTGAACAGGGTAAAATGCTATTTTTTTTCTGTGAGAGTACCAAATTATCCCTTTGTATGCTGATGGCTGCAAATACATTTTGCAGCTCTGAAAACAGTTTTTAATGTGCCGACATTGCACACACAGTCATTGTGCTAAATATTAAGTGCACTGTTAGTCACTATAAAACATTCTTATCTTTCTGTTAATGGCAAATCACATTAATACTTACAAGTAACCCCAATCTCAGCTAGTTTCTACTCCCAATTTCTAACTCTGTTCTTCCTTTAGACTAAAATAATCGAGTTATTTTAATAACCTCAGCTACCTATTTTATTTACTTCTCTCACACATAGTAGCAAAATACCTACTCTATGTCAATGCCAGTAATGAAGATGTATAGATTATTTCTTCCCAGAAGACAGTTTTAGTGAGCTAGCACCATTCCTCCAGCATGTCTTGATTGCTGAAGAGAACTCACAGCAGTGAAAATATCTGTAATACCTGTGAACTCCTTCTTGCACCGGTCTCTCACACTCTCCTCCAGGCCTTCAAGTTGTGATTTAATTTTTTCATACTCTCGTTCTGCTTGTTGGCTCTTGCGTCTTTATGGAACAGAGGTAAGATTAAAAAAAAGTTACAAAATGCAAAAGTAAATAATTTGCAACAGCTCAGAGAGGGAAGCCCAAGGACTGGAAGAAATTTTCATGGCTTTGATTTTTTAAAATATAGCAGAAAGAGAGTGGAGGAGAAAAACAGCAACAGTGGCCAAAATCTTCATTCCATGTAAAGCAACTTGGCTCTGTCATGGGCTGGTTGCTTCAAAGCAGACTTGGGCCAGTAATTTAAAATCCAGTAAGAAGTAGCTACAAATGCTTTCAATCATATATCAAGTACAGGAACTCAGTTTGAGCAAGGATTGCTTGCAACATGTCCTGTACTGGCTCTAAGCCACTCAGGACAGCGTCTGGGATCAAACTCAGAAGGTGTGATGGAGGTTCTCAAGAACTGTATAGCACATATTTCAGCTGTATTGATATGTACCATAAGAGTGAAATCCACCCCTTCCTGAGAGACAGTATGAGGCTCTCATTACTAACCTTAAAATTGGACTAAGTAGGTTTTAAGTAGTTTAAGAGATACAGACATATATTCTGGCCCTTTATGAAGCATGAATTCCAACATTAATGATCAAGTTTGTGCATAGGTAATTAGTTGGAAAAATGAAAATGACCCCTTAGTCAAAACCAACCAGCTCAAACCTACAGTGCTGACTGAAGCCGCATAAATGTTCTTGGGTATTTATACAGAATAAGTTATCCATAAGTTATCTCCTCCACAAGTGCCACTTTAGCTGCCATTTCAAAAGGGTATGCGTGCCACTCAGTCTGCAGTTGTTTACTTGGGAAGCGTGGGACCAATTGTGTTTATATATAAAGGAGGGACTGGGCTGACTGACACCAAGGAATTTGGCATGCGTGAGAGGAATAAATTGGTGCTCATACATATTTCCAGCTGTAACTCCTTTTCTAAACTCTGCAGCTCATAAAAAAGATGAAGATAGTTTCTGTAGACTGAGATGAAAACAATCAGATAGTACCTTGAAAGCTTTAGGAAAACAAAAGCACCTAATTAGAAGAACTTACCTGTAGCAGATGATAGAAATGCCGATGATTACTATCATAGGAATAAGTACCAGTGGCAAAATTAGATTCAGTGGGATATCAGTCACACGGTTATCATATTCCACCCTTCCAAGGATCCATTCCCGGAGTCCAAATTTTACCTAATTAGATAAAAACAGACATTTGTCTCAACAAGTGCAAATGTAAGGTCGTCCACTTCTCAGTTGTGCTCTAAATTCTTAGTAATTTTCACAAGTGAATTTCTAGCTCAAATGTCCAAACAAAGGAAATATTTCTGAATATTTCAAACTGACTTTGGGTCACTAGCACTTTATTCCATGAAGTAATTTAATTTTGCTCAGCTGAGGAAGAAAAATCCCCAGTCTGTCTGGCTAGAGTTCTACATTTCGATATAATGAAGGTATTTGGCAGCCTTGAGACTGCTCTTTACATGTGACATCTTTTATGCAGCAGGCAGAAGCTGGAGGAAGAGAGAACTGCAAAGAGTTTCTTCACAGTACTACAACAACTTTGGAGAACAAATTACTTCAGTCAAGAGTCATTGTAACAGTGTTACTGATACGTGAAACTAAATTCTACAGAAAACGTAACGTACAATGAATTCGGGAAGGTTATTGATGGTATCTCTCTTCTGCCGTTTCTTTGGTTGGGGTTGTACTTCTGGTGGCTCACAATATAAGTCCGTTTCAGTTAGAGTTTTTATATTGCAAGGCTCATCTCCCACAAAAGCCTGGGCCTCATCTATCGTCATGGCTTTGTTCAGGTTACTGCCCTAGACAGAAAATAAAAGGCTGAGTTATCGTCACAAAGTCTTGGGGGACAAGAAATCCTGAAGTGCAACCTTCCATTTGGATCACTTTCAGCAGCAGATATGATTTGCACTGCAGCCTACAGAACAGCAGAGTGATTGGGAATTGTGTGAGTCCCCTCCCTTCCTTCCTGGTGTGAGATGAGATGTCCCTTCCAGGTCCTGGGAGATCTATTGGGGAGGGCATTTCCAAATGCAAATGCCAGACTCAGCAGGAGGGGGGCACCCTCAGCAAACTCAAAGTACAGCTAAAAAAGATAGGAACTCTTTCTGAGAAAGGGTGTGGGGAGGAAAGAGGAGCTGTCAATGTTCATCATCCAGTGGAGGTAAGGAACTCTACCAAGAATTTGGGGTATGGCACAAAACATCTGTTAAGGCTTTGAGAAAGGAACGTAAAATTTCATACATGCTTCAAGGACAAAATGAGCAAGCACCAACTTTTGACAAGTTTACCTTTGCATTAATAAGTTTGTTGACTTGTTTTTTGATGCCATCTGTGAAGTTTTCAAAAGTTGGGTCTGCAACATAGGCAAAGGAGTGGCTCTCATTTTTTACAACCAACTTATAATGATCCATTAGAATAACAGTGGTAATGTTATAGTTTTCTGGGTCTTCCAGTATTGGTGGGGAAGAAAAAACCACTGTCGTTTCATTAAGCCTTGTAACATCCTTTCCATAAAACTGTAAGAAAGAAGACAAGAAGAAGAATATGTACATTTTAGAGTCTGATTCCTTTCTGTGCATAACTGCAGAAATAAAACTACTGAATTTATATCCTCTCCATACAGCAGAAATAACACAGTATGAAGTATTTTTGAAAAAAGAAGATGAAATAAATTTGTTGATGGCAATAAATCATTGATTCACTATATTCCAGCAGCAGCTTGCAGAAGAAGCTTGGGCTACAGGTCAGTTTCCATTGCTTCCAATTTGTAGGGCTCTTTACCACTGGGCTGATACTGTCAAGTTCCTCTCAGACTAGGAAGTCAATATGTCACCCTTAATCCTGATCATCTTCTATACCTTTGAGTAGCTTGGGTTGATTCTTTTCTGCTTACACCATATAACACCTCACTGAATTTCAATACAATCATTAAGTGAAATTTTGGAATAAAATTCCACAGTTGTCACTTAACTACTTAAGGTAGCAACTCAGTTCATCTGTCCTCCATGTCCAATTCAACAAATGTTTTTAATCTGACACTTTCAGTCATTCAGTAACATCAACCACAGGCAACAACACTAATAGGAATCCTCAGTATTTATTCTATCACCATTTCTGTTTCTCATTTCATGACTCAATGCAACTAGAGAGCTTCTCCCCAACATTCCTGATATTGTCATATAAGTGAAAGCAAACCAAAAGATTAGAAAAGCTGCGTAGTTTGCAAAGTCTTAAAAAGAATGTGTGCTATAGGTAATGCTGACTTAAGCTAGCGAGTATACATAAGAGGAGGTGTAAGAAATGTTGATAAACACTGTCAAGAATGCTAAATAGACTTTTAGATTGTCCTGGGAGTCAAGATTATGAAGATAATTACCTTTTGAAGTTTATGGCCTAAAAATGTAGTTTTCCTCTTAAAAATCTTTAGGGATAGGGTTCTAATGCATCCCAATCCAGCTGAATTTGGCATTCTCTAAAAGTTGAGTCATGCATGTAATACAAAACATGCACATTACAAACTCTTTATGGATCACAAGACAAACTTACACGGAAGAGCCAGCCTTAGCAAAGTCTTATAATGTTCTTACTGGAAGATCACTTTTAGGTCTAAATCAATTAAATTGTGATCTTCACTAGCAGAGGGGGAAATTGATGCTATTGGTAATGTCAGTTCCTCTTAACAGGAGATGCAAGAAGGGTTTTTTTAATGCTATTTTTCACAACATTTTGTGATCTGTTGCAGGTGGAATATGCATGAAGCAAAAAAAAAAAAAAAAAAAAAAAAAAAGAAGACTTGGTTCATTGAGATGTCATAAAATAAAAGACACTGATTGTGCAAAGCTGAGTAGTCTGCATTGTCTAGATTTACATCCTGCTAAATTCTGAAATACATATTTATCCTTATCCATATTGAATTAAATTAATTTTAAAGCAGAAGATTGCAAAGTACAAGTGAATGTAAGGCAAGATGGTAGAAAAGTCGAGATCTTCCACAGGAACACCCTGAACAGACTCAGAAATCTGTTCAAACCTTATTTCAGTCCAAGCCCAGTGAAGTCCAGTGGGAAAGTTTATATGCAGTTTTTGAACAGATTATATGTTGTACATCCAGTGTTATACCTTTGGAGGAAAAGAAAGAAAATTACCTTTTTTTGATTCATCCTCCCTGCTTCTGGACGCTCTGCATATATCACCAATGAGAAAGACTGGATGAGCTCAAAACCAGTTCCAGTTACTGTAATATTTCTTCCTCCACTGCAAGGCACAATTAAAAAAGAAGTCAAGTCATTGGCAGACTACCACAGCTATAGGCTGCTTCACCCGGCACTGCTATTGCTTCCACTGAAAAACCCTATGTGTAATGCCTATATGACATCAGATACCCTACAAGAAGGACTTCTGTTAAAACTATTAAAAACAAAAGCATTTAAAAGATCAATGTCAACTTAAAACTCTTTTTAAAACAGCAGAATTGCAAAAAGTACAAATTGCTTTGCCAGGATTTTTGGCTGTACATTGATGCCAATCTTTGTGTGCTTTACTTCTCCAATGTTACTGTTAAAATCACTCTGCCTATGATATACACATAGAGACAAAGCTAGGAGCATATTTTCCACAGGTCTGTGGGGACCTGGCTTCTCTATTCCCTTTTATTTGCAGCACATTGTTTAAAAAATAATACATTCACATAAGAAGAAGAAGAATGAATGCAAGTTGCCAGTGGGAATTAAAGTCATTGAAGTGACATGGATTTAGAGTGATAGTAAACCTCAAAGCAACCCATAAAAATAGGCTTTAGTTTACATAGAAGAAAAAAAAAGTAATTTGAATTCCACGGGGTAAATCACTATTGATCTACCAAAGAAAAATTCCAGGCCCCAAAGTCACCCAACCAAAAATGAAAAGGAAACATTAAAAACAAATCCTGTTTTACATAAGTGATTACTCAATATTACTCATAAGAAGATAGGTGCTAATATCTCCAAGAGAAGTCACAGCCAAATTTATTTTTAATGTTCTGTTATGTCATGATGCTACACTTTTTACACTGACCTTTGAAAAGGGATAAAAATTTGGAAGTAAACAGAATTCTTTCAAACATCAATTGCAGTTAAGACCACAAGCCCTACCTACCTAAATTTGTGCATTGATAGTGTATAGGAGTTTATTCCAAACAATTCTACATTTAATATTTTTATTACCTATTACACATATTTTAAGCCAGTTGTGAAGTAAGTTATGACAAACATTTCATTACCTGCTGAAGCTGTTTACTGGCAGGAATTTGGTGACAGTAGGATTCTCACTGTATGTGAACAGCTGTGGTACAGTAATTCTTGTGCCCCCATAGTTCATTGTGACTAGAACAGGTTCAACCTTGTTGTTACGTCCTGTAATGCAGATGATCTCATCTCCAAATTCAGTACTAGATTGAAGAAGAAAAAGAACAGGAAACATCTTCTGTTACTAACATGATGGAGTTTTGTATTCTCTTACTGTATACTCCATAACAAGAATACCAGAGCTCTATTTTTTCTGGGTACAGTAGTTATGAGAGGAGATAACATTTCCATCAGTTCACATAAGCTTTTAAACAAAAGAGATATAGGATGTAACAATGAACAGTGTACAAACACAGGAACAATGCAATGTCAGCACACTTAGTGTCCTTCCTTTTTTTTGAGAAAAGACAAGGGCAACAAATAATAAAAGGAAAAAGAAGGGAGAAGAACAAACCATGGGAGACTAGAAAATTAATATTTTATAAAGAACCACTGAGGACATACTGAGTGAAAGCATGGGTGGGTTTGAAGCAGCCAGTCTAGCAGAGAAAGCCAAAAGTGGAGAAATCTTTGGACATCTAAATTCTCCCACTTAAGGTGTTTTTACAGCTGCTCCTTCCACTGAAGCCTCTAAGTGAGTTTCTGTCTGAATGTTACATGCAGAACTCCATTGCATGGGAGGAGTCACAAAGATATAGACAAAGGAGTTGTTTAATTTATAAAGGGCAGAAAAGGTTGGTGCTTTTTTAGGACACAGCTCTGTATTGTTAGTCACTCAGGCTACGTACACATTGCAAGGCTGGCTACCGACTGTAACTTGAACATCTTTCTTGGAACCAGTGGCCAGATTTATACCAGAGATGGTAAGTCTGGTTCCACCTGCTTGTGGACCACTTTCAGGTCTTATTTGAGAAGGATGAGGTTCCTGCAAAGAGAAGATGGTCAAACTAAGTGAGAAAATTGAAACAAAACTTATACCATTATTATCTAGTTTAATAGGTAATATAAGTTTAATATTAGTACCCAAAAAAGAATAAAAGTAGAGCAATGACAGACAAATATTCTAAAATAAAACAAAATCTTTTACCATTCATGTTGAACTAAGTAACAGATAATGTGAATGCGCTTTTTTTCTTTATTGTATTTTACGAGGTTTTATACAAGTTTCAATTCCTTATCACAAAATGTAGAGTTAGCAGACATTAAGTTTGTGAGAGTTTCCTGTTGGATTTCCTGATTTCATACTTATTTTAAGATTTGTCTCTTCTTTATGGCTGAGTCTACCTTCATATTTTCTTACCCTTTCCTATATTCTGTGTCAGCTACAGGAGACAAAGAAAAAGGTTTTCATAACTTGCACTAAACAGAAAAAAACATAAAGATTCTCTTTATCCTACAAGGCTCTCAATAACTGTGGTAAAAACTGTTAACCTATCCTTAAGCAATAAACTTGCAAAGAAAGGAAATCAAAAAATGCTCAAATTGTCTTAATGTAGTGGGTTCCTTAAAACCAATTAAATCAAGCAGACACATTTCAAATTGTTATAAAATTTGTTTTATATTTAAATTTCTCAAGAAGTTCCCTCCTTTTGTTCTCAGTTCAGTCTTTGTTTCAATGATTGTATTCTGGGAGCTTGAACGAATTCCATAAATTAACAGTGAGGGCTTTTCATGAGCAGTGTGATTTAATTACTTTGTCACTAAGTAGTTTCTGCTTCCAGTCGAGAAAAGCATCCTTATTCAGGACCACACTGAAGCTGCTGAATCAAGAGGATGATGGAAGCTACGTGATGTGGGCCTCCAGCCGGCTCCGGGTGACACTGCCTGCTGACCCCACGCCTCACCACGCCTGCAGATGGGTGACACTGCCTGCTGACCCCACGCCTCACCACGCCTGCAGACGTGCCACAGCCCTCGTGCCCCTGGGGACACAGCTGCTGTGCCTGCAGGCAGCACTGTGCCCTGGGCTGGCAGCACCATGTCCTGGATAGGCACCACTGTGCACTGGGCAGGCAGCACCGTGTCCTGGATAGGCACCACCGTGCACTGGGCAGGCAGCACCGTGTCCTGGACAGGCAGCTGCCCTGGGCATTGCACACAGAGACTGGATGCCAGGTCTAAGTGCATGGCTGGTGCATTGCTATGAGGGAACCTGATGCTGTGTTTGCTGAAGCATACTAGATCAAGACCTTAAGGCAGGCTGAGAATCGGTGATGCCTTTTCTGATGTACAGCTGTACTGCTTCACCACACTAAAACGGACTTTTCTTAAATGAGTCGAAAAAAGTAATAAGCTTATTTCCCAGACTCATGTATATTTGTAAATGACAGCTGTTCTCCTCCTCTTGCATAATCATGCAAAAATGGTTGACTGATAATAAAGTCCAAGCTTGGGGCTATTTCTTATGAAGGACATGCAAATAAAGAAAGAAGAATGAAGTTTGAAAATATCCCTTGCTGATGAGGGTTTCTTTGATCACTATCACACAGCACTGAGCTTCCACTTGAAGGAGGAAAAGCCCTTCTCAGAAACAGAGAGCAACACGTCCTCCTCTTCCCAGTCAAGGAGCAAAACCCCTTCTCTCCCATTGTTTTGCTCAGGCACAGACCATCTCTGTGACAGCTTACAGCTACAAAGCCAAGGGCCCATCAATTGCAGGGAGGAAGGGATTGATATACTGCATTTCGGTTCAAAGCTCGGTGAGTCATCAACAGGTTTGTAACAAGCAGCAGGAATCCATAAAAATGCATCCAGCTGACTTCATGGTTACTTTGCAAATTTGTTTTATTGAAGCTCAGACATTATAGAAGCATGGAGAACTCTTACGTGCTCTGCTTATTTTATACTTTCATGTCTAAGCAACTTCCCTCTGAAGGAATGTATCATGGTTCAGCACACTTCACAAATCCACAATGACAACCGTAATTTGCTCTCGAGTCATTGAGCTTTAGGAATATGCTTTAACTAATTGGGTGTCAATTGCTTTTCTTCCCCAAGAGAAATCTGTTTGTAAACCCTTCACTCCTCAAGAGTGAGCATATGACTGCTCTCATGCACTACCCTTTGATTTAGCTTTAATTTAATACATCACTCAGGTTACAAGATTTTATATAGGGAAGTCACTCAAAGTAATTTTAAAGCATTTTAAAAGCTCATTTAGGTCTATATAACCCTGTCTGTTCATCTTCATATTTGGATTTAATTGCTTACTGATTTAAGCAAGATTGAAACAAGACACATCAGGGTAAATAAAAAGTTTTAGGGGGTCAGTTTTAAAAATCACATTTCAAGTTTAACTTAGAATAAGTCTAGATATGCGCTTTATAGGAAAACCTCATTTGTGCTTCTTTACAACAGAATTTTGTTGCTAAAAAGATTACAATTAGAACTGTATATTAAATACACAGTTAATAAATACACAGATCATAAAAATGGGTTAAATACTTTAAGCATAACCTTACCACATGGACAGAAAACCCTACCTTTTATTAAGTTCAAATTAAACCCTAATTGCTATAAATTGCTAACCAGGCTGGACTTCTATATTTTCCACAGGAATTATCTGCTGCATATCCTATGCTTAGGATAGATTTCAGATTAAAGTTTTCCTCAAGAACCACTAAAGAAACAGTTTAGGCAAATTCTTTCTCTATGAACCTTTGAAAAAAATCTGTTTAAAGTTTGTAGCCTTTTCCCTAAATACTACCTTCACTGGAAGGTTAGGCTCCAAGGACAGGCTTAAAAAGAAGATGAACAAGAAACTACTGAAAGCAAGCCTTTAAACATAGACTAAGGAAACCAAGAAAGAAAAAAAAGGTTTCTGAATCATCACACACACTATTCTCTGTAACCTCAGCATAACGAATGAAAGGAAGCTTGCTAGGAACTTCAGTGGACAGCCATACTCCTTTCTCTTAGCAAAAGTGGGAGTTACAGCTCTGTTGGGTTATCTGAGAGGTCCCCTTGGCAGGGCTCAGCTCTCTCTGTTGCCAACAATCAGTAAATGCAGAGTGTGCCACAAACTTGAAGTCAAATCACTCAGCATCATTGGCTTTGAGGGACCTGTTAGTGGTTCTCTGCATTTGTTTCCCTAGGAATAGGGATGCAGAGGTAACCAGCCACCAAAGTTATCTCTGAAAAACACAGCTCTAAGGGGGAAGTGAAAGAAGTATTTGTTCTGTTTTCCACAGAAACAGTTTGGGTTTTTTTTAGAATTTTTTCTTAGAAAGGCATCAACTCCACCTCTTGGAATTTAAAGCTCAGCTACACCAGACAGGAGAACTCAACACCCACCCCTCATGCATCCATTGTGCAGACACATCTCAGTTCCACTTCAGGCTGAATGGAAAACTGGGGCCAAGAACCACTCTGGGAACTAACACAGAGAGCAGCCAAAGAGGAGGTGGAATAGTTATGGATAACCCTTATTTTGTCTTAATTGCTGATCGTGCAGCTGTCCCTCAAAGGACTATTTTTAAAGTGCTTAATTCAAAGTATTCATATTTAACACATTTAAAGTAATTCCACAAATACCAGGAGCTCTCAAGGGAACAAATAATGTGGACACTTCATAAAGATGATCTAATAAGGAGAAACTGAACGATGCTTTGTGTGCAGAGAAATTCTTCAGGATGACTGCTAACACTTCGTTACTGTAAGCTTGGAAGGAATATTATTTGATTAATTTTAACTTGCTATTTTCTGTTTCATATTTCCCCTCTTTCCCTTCCTCTTAAGGACCTGCCAGAAAAAATAAGCAGCTGAAATAAATTATCAAGAATTTTAACAATTTTAATAATCATTTTATTGCAAAACCAATGTGCTATGAATAAGTTTTATTGCTCCTCTAAAATATTCAAGGATGGCTGAAAGAACAAAGCTCCATCGGCCCACCTGGCAGTCTTCTTAAGAGTACCAATAAAGAAAAAAGTAGGGTCATGCAAATGCTCAACCAGAAAGCATTTTTCAAAAATGCAATTAGATAGATAGGATCAAGAGGCGAATGATACTTTACTGAAAGCCAAGTCAATTTGAAAGAGTGCCATCAGTGGTGATACAAGACTTCAACAAGAGCTGTGTTACCTAAGGAGAAGGCAGCTCCTTCCCATGGTACTCAGTAGTCACAGACACATAGGGACCCTTGGAAGGTGCCAGGTCTAGTCTGATCTTACTGAGTCTTATCTTACACAGCCTGGCAAAGCTGCACCTGACCCACAGCTCTATGTTGCTTACCAAAGTCCTACATGAGATTCCTTCTCCTTGCAGGGGAAGACAAGGGGCAGACAGTAAATCTGTCTGTGCAAACCTTCTTTGAGGGATAATAAAAATGCTGCTTTTTCCAAGAGCCCTTTAAACTGAACTCAACCTGAACACTCAACTGTTACAAATGGGACTGATAAGCCTTCAACCTCAAGTGCTGCAGTATCAGTGATGCTATTTTTTTCCAAATCCCCTCAAGGATTTCTTCTCTCCTTCCTTCTGCCCTTTTGTCATTCCAGTCTCTGAATCAGAAGTGCACCTGCTGTCATGAGAAATACCTCGCTATCTTTTTCAGCCCTCTGCACCTTGAGATCTTTGTTGGCTCCCTCAGAAGACACCCGGGGGAACTCGCACTTGCTATAGCATCACTGCAACACCACACTGCAGTGCTCAGTGCAATTATGATGTTAAACAGAACATTTGATAATGTGTCCTGTGTGGAATTTGTAGTAGTCCTGTAATAATTCTTCTGGAAAACATCAGCCCTTGTGAGGACTTGGCAATATTTCATTTCTCATGGACACAGTAAAATTTAAACAACCCTGCAAATGATGATTTAACCCTTGTTTTATAATTTCTTTAAGTGTAGAAAATAATTCAAACATATTTCAGTTTTTCTCTTATTTTGCTTGAAATGGAGGAATGTTTTTTTCAGGTCTATACTTTTTTTGTCACCAGGAAAATATTGTTCATGTCTTCCAGGTAGTTCAATGTTTGAGCATAAATATTTTCTGCAATAACAGGCTACCTTGTTATGAGGGCTTTTTGAAAGTCTAGTTTGAAAAAGCCTGTTCCAATGTATGTCAGCTGTTCAGTGGCCTGGTTTTTGAAGAGTCTGGTAAGCCATCTCCCAGGAGAGGGACTTTGTGCCACCAGGACTCCCCACTGCCTTTCATTCTCACGATCATGCCCTGTATTTGTGGAAAGCATATTTGCAGTTTTGATAAAACCTGTGCAAATCCACAGCTATGCTGTTCAGAATAAAATTCAATACAATCGTTCAGTTGGGACTGATCTTCAATCACCAGGTGTAACTTGCTCCCTACTGCATGATTTATCCTGAAAAAATTATTTGATCTAAAGAGGATTTCTTTCTTGTAGGTCCAGCCAGAATGTAGCCTCTTTGCAATGGGAAATTTGAGCACTTTACACATAAATCTTCCTTAAATCATACCTAGATGTAATAATGTTGAGTTAAAGATCCCAAAGTCCACCTGCAACCAACTTTTCCATCTTGAATCAGACTGCTGGGTAAGTATTCCTGAACTGATAAGCAGTTTTCCCAATGCTTTGATAACTGCAAGGCTATTATCCTTATTGGAAGGATAATAATGCTATAAATAGGTTATCTCTTGTGCTTTTACACCTGTGGTTAGTACCCATCCAGTTGCTATGGTTTACCTGAAAGCAGTGGTTATCTGCTCCTAGCACTGAGACAACACTTGTACATTGCTTTTGGTACCTAATGTTCGAATAATGAGAGAATGTTTAGTAGCAAATTTATTTATTCTCTTTGTAATACCAATGCAAATGTGGCATTTACATTCCTGTGTGCCACTGTCTTATCCTTGCTTCATCAGCACAGAAGTACTGGAAAAAAACCTAAAGAAAAATATTGACAAAAAAGCTCCAGCTGGCCCAAGTATATAAGTTACTTCATGTTCAGGCCATTTTCCAGTGTCCTGTATTTTTCATCACAGCCAGAAATCTCTTCTTGGCTTGCTTTGTTTTTATCTTCTGCCCCTTACCTAAAAATCTCTTCACAGAAATGCTGTGTATTTTTTATTGTAGTTTCATGCTTTCTGTATGCTAGAGGGTAAATTATCTCCATGTCTGTTCCACTTATAATCACATTTAGACATGAGCTTGCTTATTAGCAGTGTACATGGCTGCTGCTCTTACACAGCTACTGTAGATGCTCTGAGCATTCACATTTAGCTCTTACATTTTTTATCCTGTTTATTAATCTACAATGAACTTTTAAATCTTTAATATTTTATGAGTAGCAATTAGTCTTTTTGCAGAGTTAGGAAGGCAATATCTTATTTCTTCAATTTTTTTTTACTTCTATTTTAGTAAAAAAAAAAAAAATTCATACATTATAGTCTGAAAATTCTCTGAGAGAGCTCCTAGCATTTCATATCTCTGTGGTCTGCTGGTGTCAAATAAAAGCCCATATTTTACCTGGCTAGCAGTGGGTTTATTACTTTTTTTTTGTTTCCTGTTTTTTCACAATTTTATTTGCAATTAAAGATATAGAGGCATAAAAGAGAACCCCCAGCCTCTTTTTCACTCACCCATTTTACATCTGGGATTGGATTTTCCAGACTGATTCACATTCTTTTTCACTTGTTTTGTTTGCTCTGCAGCTTTCCTGGTTTGCACTGTCATGTCCAGCCAACTCACTCCTGGTCCCTTAAAAACTATCCAAGAACAAGAGGAGTGCACACCCATGGAGCATCATCAAAGTCCTGCATGTCTTCTTTATCTATTTCTTTGCTTTTCCATTTGTCTGTCATCAAGCACAACCTCATCTATACAAAGTTTCCTTTCCCAGAAGAATTCCTGGACATGACTCTGTAAATAAGGGATACTGTCTACCATGGTATCCATCTGTGGTAAGCAGTTTCTAGCCCACGAACTACACCACTGAGATAAAACTTGTTGCCCTTTATCCTTCATTAATATAGAAAAACAAAGAGAGAAACAACAAATCACCAAGGAGGCTACTGGTGGATCACAAGAGGGGCCAGAAATTGAAGAACAGTTGGACAGCAACAGAGGAGAGGAACCTAACAGAGATGTACAGAAACCTTAGCATGAAGTCTGTGCTTCAGAGGGGGATGCTGGAAAAAACACAACTGTGCCAGAACACAAGCAGAGAGACAACTGGGAAGGGAAAAGAGGATGGTGTCAGAGTATGGCCCCGTGATGCTGAGAGATGCCAGCTGCAGCACAAGGGGAAGCCAGCAACAGATGGAGGTGTTCAAACGGACATGATGGGCAGCAAATGGCAAAGCCACCTAAGCTCCCTTCTGTTGGCTCCTGCAGCCACTGACCTCCACTGGGGGGTTTGCCTTTGATGCAAGTGCACTTCTTCACAAGTAGGAATATACTTCCACACAAGCAGAGAACAGGGATGCTGTTTCCAAGACCTGATGACAGTGCACACAGATGTGGATAAGATTTTCACAAATGTACAGGCCATGTTGTTGCTTTGCCTTTATCACAGCCATCTTTCCTTCACAAGTAACTCTTCCCTCTCCTCATGCTGGTTCCAGCTGCAGTAAGTTCTGGCTCTTGAATAAGTAATTTTTTACCAAAATTATCTGACTCACACTGAAAGCCAAATTATTCTGCCAACTCTTGCATATTATGCACACAAAAATAAAAGGCATAGCCTGTGAAGTGCTGTAGACACCAGTCAGCTTCTTGGAGGTCAAAATGTCATTTCATGGACTATAAAGGTAACCACAGGAGCTAAATTAAACCTCTGAGTGGGGAACTCAAGCCATTAGGATCTGTTCTTTCCCCCTCAACTTCCCCCCTTTCTCAGACTCAAGGGAGCCTGTTTCTTGTTTCTTCAGACAAGCCACCCACTCACAGGATATTCAACCACAGAATTTCCACTGCATTCTTGGCAGTCTGGTGCTCACTGCAGTGGCTGACCTGACCCTCTAGCTCGCCTCGTCACAGCATCCATAACACAAGTCAGTTCCTGGGTTTCTGCAACAGCAGAGAGATGAGGAGCTGAGTCCTGCCTTTCTGGGGCTCCTTTGTCCAAATCTTACAGCACGTAAGCTGATCAAAGGCTTCCAGGCACTCCAGGTGCCCAGGCAGAGCATTTGCCTGGCAATGTGCATTGTGTGTTGGCTGCTGTGGATGGGACACTTAAGCAAAGGGCTGGTATGTTAAACAACTTATTCTTTGGACTGAAAGCAGCATCTTTTTATCATGAGGCAGACACCACATGATTTTCTGAAAAGACCACAGAGCTCTTCTGACAGGTTTGATGGAGAAATGGAAGCACGCATGACTGGAAATTCTGTACTGTCATACATCCAGTGTTTACTGGCAGCTCTTGAGCAGAATCATGACTACTGGATGGTGGGACATGTATTTAAATGTATGGCTCTGAGGACAGAGAGTTAAGACTAATAATAGCCACATGAATAAGGGCCAACTTCACTAAAATTCTCAGCTATCCAGGAGTTCTCCTGTCTCCCATGCAGACTGACACACAAACAAGATGTACTGCAAGACTTAAGAATAAAATAAGAACTTCTGGAAGCAATTGCAGACTTCTGTGGATGTGTGGTTTATCAGCATCATTCATAATGGCAACAAGCATGTAATTTTTCCCACAAAAACCCCACCCAAAGGCCCCAGCTACAATGTAAAATGAATGTATTGAGGCAACGACTCAGGGTGAAGAATGAAGGAGTGAGCTGAAACCCTTCAGGAAAGCCTTGAGGCACTGATCTGGTGAGAGCTTCCAGTGTAATTGCTTCAAACATCAAGAAGGAAAGCAGAGGATGGATGCAGGTAAGAGGAAACAGCCAAGTCTGGGGGAAGATTAAGGTGGAAGAGTGCACCTTGTTAAATGTAACTGTGCTGTTCATTTCCCATTCAAACTTCCAGTATGGTGAATAGTGATGTTCATATTTGTTTTCAGGTCAGGCTCCAATTTATCCTCCCTTCTCCCTCTTTTTGGTTATTCATCTCATTTAGATAAACACCCTGGTTTACAAGAAGTCATTTTTTCCAAGCCAGTTCCTAAACTACCTTCAGCACCTCAGAAATGTATTACACTTTTGCAAAGTTCTACCTCTAATTTCACCATTGTACATTTATTTGAGCTTTAAGAAAAGTCATTCTAACTTGCACAGCCTAAACCTCACAAAATTGTTCCAACAAATGCTGGAGATGCCAGAACCAGCCACAAGCTCTTGTCCTGGTGCCTTGAGTCTAAAGAAGAGGTGTTCTGAGAAAAGAATCAGCACTTGTATGGGATCAGCAAATCTGGGCCATACACATTGGAAAAGCTTAACTCCTTCCTTTGAGACTGCTTCTCACTGCCATAGTAACAAGCAAATCAGATAAAGTTAACAACAAATGAAAAAGCAGGACTGGCCTTTAGCCATGTTACTGCTCCACCTGCTCAGAGACCAGCCAAGCTGTCAGTGCTCCAGATGTACTGCATAGCTGGATATTAAAATTTAGCAGAAGTTCATTTCTAGTTCACTAAACAGGAGAATGGTTATTGCCTGAGCCCGCTTATAGTGAAACAATAGAAATGTCTGCAGAGGATGACTGGGTTATCAGAATTTAATTTCATTGGGACTGTACTTGAACTGAACTCAGGCTGGATAGAGAAATTGTGATGGGTAGGGAGACATAAAGCTTTCTTCTCCTGTTGTCCAGCAAATATAGGTATTTACTGTACAGCACAGACACTTGTGGACCAAGGCATTTTTGTTCAGAAATAATTTTTAATTGAAACTATGGCTTCCCTACTAACTGCATTTTTGACCCATTTCATGAAGGTCTTGCACATTTGTCAGTTCTGAAATGCTCTGTGCTGGCAGACAGGAAAGAAGCATGAGTCTGAGCCCCAAGTTGTTCTGACTATTGATTCTCATCAATCCACCTTTAAAAATAAATCACAGTGTTCAGACTGGGTGTCAACAAGAGCCAAACATAGTACTACTTATAGAACCACAGAATGGTTCGGAATGGAAGGGACCTTCAATGCTCACCTAGTCCCACACCCCTGCCATGGACAGGGACACCTTTCCCCAGATCAGGTTGCTTGAAGTCCCATCCAGCCAGGCTTGAACAGTTCCAATAATAGGGCAGATACAGCTTTTCTGGGCAACTTCTTTTAGTGACTCACCATTCTCATCATATAAAAAATTATTTCTTATACCCAGTCTACTTGCTAAGTGCTGTTGATGGTAGATACTAATCACATGTACAAGGCTGAGACAGTGGGGTATATGGTGATACCTCTGGTATACACAGACACATCAGGATGAGCATCTCCAGTGTCTCCTTGTGCACTTCTGCCCTGCCATGCCACACACTGCATTTACAACAGTCACTGTTAAAGATGAAACTATTCTGCTTCATGTGGTCAGAGTAAAAACAGTAGTAGTGACCAGCAGAAGGGTATCCATCCCATGTGCCAAAGAAACAGGGAAATACATAACAGAACATTTATTTTAGGAGGGATCTTGGAAAGAAAATTATTTTCTTTCCTTTGTAGAAGAGGTTTTACACAAGGCATAGATTTTGCATGTCTGCTCAAAGAAGTCTGAAAAAAGCACTGAAACAAGACTGCAGCTTTTAAGCCAACATTAGCTGGTGCAACTGTCTGCTCTGATTGTCTGTTCTCATGCCAAAACATTCACGTCACACTTGTAGAGGTGCACATCAGTGCAGCTCTGACTTCAATGCAAACTTCAGTGCAAACTGACTTCAATCCTACAGTCCAAAGCTGGATTAATTTTCTTGTGGAATTAAGAGAAATGAAACTAGAAACCACCGGTTTTAAGGTGTGAATTGTATTATTTGTCAGTGTTTTCCATATTGCAAATAGGGCCCACATGGAAAGAGTCTTGCAGTAAATAAAAATGCTCTTTATCAGCAGTTGGCTTAGGCATCTGATTTTCAGTTATCTCAATGCAGGCAGAGACTGACATACAGACAGTCTTGGACTTGCAGGAAAACATCCACCTAGTTGGTGCTCATCACAGCTACTTCTCCCAGCACCTCACTGATAGGCAATTAAGAATCTTTCCCTGAAGTGGCCAAAAGCAGTGGCTCCTTATGTCCCTCTCAGATGGGCTGAGCAGGGAATCACACCAAAGCAAGCCCAAATACAGGCTTCAAAACGTACATGGTTCAGGTTTCAACCCACTCCATAATAACTTCACGTTTTCCATGAAAATCATGGGAAGATCTTTATACACAGAAGGACAGGAGAACTGGTTCAGAACACACCCAACAGTTCATGTCAAAGTCTCATGTAGGTCTCACTGTCATAGTCTCTGTCCTAGGGACCACAAATGTACACATGGGAGATTATCATATCCTACATTTTCACAAAGGAACACACAACATATTCAAGAAAAAAGGGTAGTGTTTTTTTGCAGCAGTATCACCAGAGAGAAGGTATTTTCTTGGAAATTAGAGAAACTCCACTTCTAGCCTGTTTTGTGAAAACAAGAATATCCTCTTCTCAGTTAAATGTCATTCTTGACTTATTCCACTGCTGACTCCTTTCCTTTACTTCTCACAAGACATCAAGAATTAATGAGACAGAAGTTTAAATAAGGGAGAAGATAAAAGCCTAGCGCACAAGTTATGTTTTATAGTTTTAAAGATGTAATTTTAAGTATCAGTATGGAGACTGATATTATTTAAACCTCTCAACTACCACATGATCTTATAAAATTTGAAGACCTAATAGACACAGATAAAGCTACTTGCTGCTAAAACCACAGGCTAGACCAGCTATAAGGTAGGGCCATGTTTAGAGCAAAGCAGTTAACACAGAAATGAAATTCTCTTTCATAGTCACACTGAAAACAAAGCACATAAGTAATACGAACACATATCACGCTGTATGTGGCTCTGCATGCCATAGTTTTGAATGAAATAAATTATTAAAGAAATTAATGTACCTTCATTACTTATTCTTCAGCTGCTCTGCACCCATTCTTCTAATTAAGAAAATTGCCTAGACTAAATATCGTGATTAAAATAGTGCATCATGTACCTAGAGAATACCTAATTTTTTGCAGTGCTGACTTTTTTTATTTAATAGTGATACTTCAGAGATATTATGCCACTAGTGAATAAGTTTATTCCAGTTGGTTTTTTACAACATCTTTTTAACTTGTATGGCAAACAACATTATCCTATTTTGAGACTCTTAATCTAATGATCAGAATTGATTTTTGGTACACCTTTTGTATATAGAAATGCTGGAATTAAGTGTTTTCTAATATTTTTCAATGACAGTGCCATTGATGAAACAGTAAGACAAACACAAACAATTCTGTGCTGAAACTTATGTCATACACAAAGTATAAAACAGGTCTGTGAAAAAAATGCACTTACCTGGTATGTAAACAACACTTCACTTGGTGATTTACCTAATTTTCCATTGATGTTAACTTCAATTTGACCTTGTTGTAGTTCATTCATTGGTCCAACTAGACACACAATCCTAAAAAGAAAGAATGTAATCTTATCTGTTAGAAGCAACAGCTGCAATACCGGTGCAGTGTATGTGAGCTACCACACACACTGACATTATCCTTTACTGTGTAATCCAGTGCTGCCTCAGATTCCCAGCAAAACCACCCAAGAACAGTTTGCTTCTATCTAAGGGCTGGTAAAACCGAAACCTGAGCACTTGTACACAGCCTCTTTAGCAGCCTGTTAGTAGAAATGCCTTCTCAGAAGACTCAAATTCAGCCCCATAAATCAGCTGAACCTCCGCAACCTGACACAAGATTTACTGTGGACTTTGTGATGTTCAAAAAACCCAAACCCACAAAAGAGCCCCCACCTCCTTGAGGCAAACATCAGGCCATCAGCTATCTTATAATTTTGTGCGTTTTAACTGCTTATCTTGCTACCTTTCAGCTTCAAACCTTTTCACACCTACGCTCAAAATCCCTTCAGAATTACTGCTCTCTGACAATAAATTCACGGATAACACATGCAAAATCAGAGATCAAGGAACGCTGGCCAAGACAATGCTGCCTTAGAACTAACACTGCTACTGAATGATAGCTAGGGTGTTTAAATTGATATTTCAAACAGGTAAACCACAGATAGCATGAATGGCAATAAGGATTCGACACACTTGAAAACTGGGACAAATGCTTAATGGAGAACTGATAATACACTTAGATAAGGAGGTACATAGTGCTCATAGCCTGCTCAGTCAGTTTCATACAGGCCACAGCCTGAGGTTCGCTGCTCATTCCTGTCACTCTTCCTCCAGGATTATTGCTGTTCTTCCTTAAACAGTACATGATTTCATAAAAAAAAACCCAAAGTAGCAAAAAAAACCCTCAACTACTCCAAATTACTGGGTATAATGTACTCAAATCAGGACTTATAATAAAAGGATTGTCAAGTCCCTCTGCAGATCACTCCAGACTTTTTTTCCCGGGTACTGGCAAATGGACAAAATTCTTGGAATTCCTGCATGTCCTGGCATGTGTATGGCTGCCTGAGCCTGTTCCTCATCATCTCTCTACTGTATTCTTGGAAGTTGTATCTTCATGTCAGGCAGAAACAGGAAATGGTGCCTTTGGAGGAATTTTTACCATATGTCAAGCTAGGGAAAGCAGTCGGGGGCCGGGGCCGGGGGCTGTGGGGAAACATCGTAGCAGGGATTTTAATTGGAAAAGCTCCCTCCCCTTCCCAGCGCTGGCATTGCCTCCCTTCCCCCACATTGCTAACGGAAAACTACAAAGAATGACTTCTCCAAGGCCAACAATTAAATCACAGCAGAGCCAGAAAGCACCCTTAAGTGTTTTAAATCTCGCTGTGCATGGAAGCCACTGTCTCCTAAAAAGACTAGCTTTGAACTGCAGAAGGACAGGGGAGCAAAACAATGCACTCTTATTTTTTTTTTTAAATTTAATTTTATAAAAAGAAGGTAATAATAATAAAAAAGAACAGAGGAAGACAAATACCGAAAATTAAAGATATCTATTTGAAGATTTTGACAACTTCTTTTTTTAAGCTTCCCTAGCCAGGAACATCCTTCAAAACCCACTAATTTGTTGATAAATGACATGATGCAAGTTTCATTTGTTCTCACCCATTACTACACTGCCAGAACTTAGAAAACCAGTAATGTTGCTATGATACAAGGAACCAGTCATCTCAGTTCTGGCTCCTTTCCATGTATTTAAAAATATCAAAAAGCTTTAGAAAAAGCCAAGAGGATGGGGAAATTCTTATAAGGCTGTGTTGCAATTCAGTGTAGCTTTTGCAAACACTGAAAATAGGGAATGGGGAAAGATGACTGGTTGGAAGTGCATGTAAATGCAGGAGTGATGGCAATAAAATTGGGAAGCAGTAAGAAATAAACAGTTATTCTTTACATTCTTCATTCCTAGAGACCTGGGAAGCTTCAAAATGCCTGATCCACACATTGACTACAGTTAAATATTTTTCAAAAGCTAAAAAGTAATCACTTGGGAATACCTAAGTCACTTTCAAAACATGCCACAGGAATAGCAAAAAGTTACTGTGTTACAATTTAAATTATAGGAAAGAAAGAAAGCCAAGGTTTCAATTGCAGCTTTCAAAAGTGAATGAAAGAAAAATCCATCATTACTCTTAATATTACTACTGAACCTTCCTGCTATACTTTTCATCAGCTAATATCAAAAGGGTATTTCCCTCTTGAAATTAGAAGCTTGATAAAATCTGTAGTAAACACCTAGATAGCTACCTAGAAGAATTTAGGCATTCTGTTTTAATTTTTGGCACTGCTTAAGAGTGTGACAAGTAATCCGCAAAACATCTACCAACCTGCTTAGGCAATTCAACATCCATGGACTTGTTGGCTTTGAGATGAAATTTAGTCATCTACAGCTAAACCTAAGCTCTGGGCTCCCTCCCTGTCCCCAGGCAAGAAACTCTGTGGCTGGACTAAAGAGATTTAAGCTTCCTCTTGTTTTGCCTACTTTCCCATAAATCTTGTATGCTTGGCTTCACTGTGGTTCAGATTTAGCAAAGTTTTAAAGACTAGATGCACATGTAGAATGCCTTTAATTTAAAAACAAATAGTCTTGATATAAGTGCAGTAATAGTTTATGAAAGCTTTTCAATCAAGTAAGGAAAAAACTTCAATCAGGAGCAGGATGGTAGTACACCATTATAAATTTGTTGCTGTATTACAATCTATAACAATTTTAAATAAAGAGTCAGATATGTTACTATGAAATATTGCATGTATATCATAGCAATAGTTATTTCTTCAAATGGTAACCTTTTGCAACCACAAGGAGATCATATTTTCTTGAAAATGCACAGAGGTTCCTTTTTTCTTCTAAAATCTTGTGTAAAGCATCCATCAATTACCTTGTGGAAACAGAGTAGAACTCCTCTTTAAAAAGACATTCCTTGTCTGCCACTGTTATATTTTTTACATCTTCTGCCTTTATTCCCAAATTAGATCCCATTATGGTCAAAAGAATTCCACCACTTAGTGGTCCAGTTTTTGGCTCAATCTGTGTTTGCATAAGGGACAGGAAAAAAAAAAAAAAAAAGCAAAATTAAATACTGCAGTGACTATGTTGCTCTTCTACATCATTTAAAGCTACTTTGACTTACCAACATTTGAAATGCAGATGTTTCTTGTAGGACAAACAAAAAACATGCTATGCAACTTTTTAATGTTAATTAATCATCTGTTAGCTCAGAACTAGTATTCAACAGCTGAAGATTTCATGTCTCCTGTGGCAGACTATTAGGTACAAAACTCTTGCCTGGTGTTTATTCTATTTTAAGTTTGCTTCCTCCACTGAAGTACTGTGATTTTGAAAAGCAAATGGATTGCACTCTTCTCACAATCCTTCCACAGAGCTTTTCCAGCATTTTGTTGTTGTGATTTTATCCCTTTAGGTTCACAGCAGAGCAGTGCACCTTCCTAACACACAGAGTTGCTCCACATAGTGTTTTCAAAAGTTCCTCCTTGATTTTCCTTACTGCATCTCATAGTAGGGTGCTGCAGCATGAGCTGATGCTAACCAAGTAATTTGCAAATAAAATGAGGACAGAGAGGATCATGCAGTTGCAGTGGACTGCTCAGACAGGAATATGGCCCTAACAGGCACTTCAATTTGGAATATTTGCTGGGAGACTAACCTGCTTTCCTACACATGCTTGGAGCATCTTCAGCAAGACCTTTTCAGGTCTTCAGCTTTGAAGGGCTGCAAGTTTGCCATCAAGGAGAGTGAGGTTGCACTTCAATGCCTGCTCCATCAAAATCAGTCTCTCAGGTCTAAGCAAGTCTGAGCACAGCGACGTGGCTGCCTCTGCTGGCTGCCTAGCCACTGGCTGTCCATTTGCACTCAACCCATGAACAAACTAGCTGAAACATTACTCAACTGTTTGAGGAGCTCTTTCCAAATGTTATGTTCGTATCTAAAGATAATGTAAGGTCTGAAAACTGAAATTTTAGTAGTTTTTTTAATCCACAATAATGTAGAAAGAGTATCCCAGGTGAAAACACTTTTTTTAGATTTTCCTTTTCCTTTTTTCTCAAATCATGTTTACCTGGGCACAGATACTACAGAAGTATACTTCTCCACATATTCTGTCAAGCTTCTAGGGTATTTATGTTCCTTGGCAGACTTCAGCTGTTTAACAGCCATTTCTTCTTAGATGTACTCTCATGGCCACCCTTCCTCAGTGTACTGCTGGTCTGCCAGTAGGCACATTGCACCTCTAACTGCACAGTCTCCAGGGATGCAGTGTCTCTACCAGTTTGAGCCACAGGCTTCAGACACAGTTCCTACTAAGTGAAACATCCCTGTCACAACTCTCAGCCTGTGTCATACAGTTGCCACATTTTGTGATGGCTTGGGATGTGCTCTTATCAAACAGTGTGTCTGAGTTTCTAAGTACTGATACTACTGCTGCAGCAATTTAGATTTGCCCAGTGGAAGAATGCATCACTCTTTTCTCAACAATTATGCCCATAAAAGCATAATTTGGCTTGTTTCTGGAAAGGACATGGATTTATGACTTTCTTTGCCTGCTGATCCCCCAACATGGACAACAATCTTCCCTGACCCTGAGTGAATGCTTCCACTGCAGAGTAAGTCAGGTGCACATTTGGTCTCTCTGACTTCTTATATTCAGTTCCTACAGCCTTGAATTCGATGTTGGTGTGGACTGAAAAATATCACTGATACCTGGAAAACATTTTGTGGCACAGAAACAATCCGCTCCCTTATAAAATACTATTTAAAAGTCTAGCTTGAAGCCTGTAAATGAACCTGTTATGTACTTGTAGTTGCAGGAACAGTGAACCTTTCT
Organism: Onychostruthus taczanowskii; assembly: GCF_017590055.1. NCBI lineage: Eukaryota > Metazoa > Chordata > Aves > Passeriformes > Passeridae > Onychostruthus > Onychostruthus taczanowskii. Next base: position 10,096,361 of record NW_024499573.1, read on the forward strand.
TACAGACTCATTTCAGGTAGAAAGGACTTTATGAGAGAAAAAATCCATGCTAAGAATGCAAGAATCAAATTCCATGTTTTAAGCATGCGCTGCTACCCTGGCTTCTGATAGAGAGAGGACAAGGCTTGAGAAACAAGGAGGCTCAAAGAGTCCATTCAGTCTCTTATTTTGAGTCTTTACAAATCTCTCACACACATCACTACCAACATTATTTCCTTTCAGCTATTTCAGAGGCTTACTTAACACCCCAGGAAAAAAACCTGCCTTTCACTATGAGCTTGCTTGGCTCCTTTCTACTGAAAAATATAATGCTGGTAGGGAGAGAAAAAAAGCAATCTTACACGAGTGATTTCTGGAGGAGGACATGTGTCGGTGGGGGCAGTGTGACAGAGTTTTTCATAAACACACTTGCTGGGCTTGCCATCCTCTTCACACCAGACACACTTATATTCAGGTGGGGCAGCAAGGCACAAGCTGCAGTCGCTTCGTCCGTAGGAGCAGTTGTACAGAGTGACTGAAAGATGAACAGCAAACATATTTAGATGTTTCTCTCTGATTCAAGGATATTCAGTGTCCTTTAGGAAGGAAAAGCAACCGTCTGTATAAAGTTCAGTGGAGTCACGTGAGTAATAAGTACAGTCTGTACTTAACCCCTCAGTGATGCTAAGAGAAAATTTTATTTTTCCTCTATGGAAAAAACCTGACATTTATCCATGTGCAGAGTATGACTACTCTGCAAACATATTTTTGTCACTCAGGCACTGTCAAAACATTCAAGTACAAAGTCCTTACTTTGACTAACCTCAATAACACATACAATTGTTTAAAGATTAATTCAAAAATCAGGGCCTCCTGGAGCATCCCAAGTCAGATATGGGAGGTATAAACTCTGCATGTGTGTCAGTAGGGGTGGACATCAGCCGGCATGGGACCTATACCAGTTGCAGGATTAAAGGAAGAGAGCTGCCTTTGTAGGCTGTTTCCAGGACATTTGGGACTTTCCATAATCAACTCATGCCTGAACCAAATAGAAAGTTAACATTTAATAAAATGTTAACCGTTGTTCAAGTTAATAGCTCTGTGTTTCTTCATTCTTCTCTATTTTCTTGCTTTTGTTTTCCCTTTTGTCTTGAACTGTCATTCTGATGTACACCTTATTCCTTTTGCAGTGGGGTTTAGTTCTAGCTTTTCTGAGCCAAGAAATCAAGTCTGATAGTTGTATCTCTCTTACTGATGAAGCAGAGACCAACTGTCCCAGACACTAAGCTTGTTTTGGCCCCCATCAATCTCTAGCATGATGCACAGTCACTGAATCAAACTAATTTTCCCAAATAGATGCAAAGCCTTGACACATATCTCGGTGGTTCAACACCATAAGGAGAGCCTGGGCTTGCAAAAAAACCATATGGAGATGCACTTGAGAACTAGCCCAGAAGAAAACAGACTGAAAAGACACCACATGTTTCTCCAGGGAAAGAGTGCAAGTTGCCCAGATTACCCAGCATGGGAGTGCTGTGCCTCCCTGGACAGGTGAGATGATTATTGTAAAGAGGAAAACATCTTGCTTGCTTTTCTGCTCCTTTTTCTCCTGCTTCTCTCCACTCTTTTTTCTGCCCTGTATTTCTGGCCACACAGCCTCTCACCCTCTGCCACTTCTTGAGTCTTGTAAATCAACTTAACTTACCAGAACAGCAGAAAGCTTTTTAGGTTTCCTCCTGTGCTCTTTCAAGTGTTAAATATGCTTTCAGATGGGAATGGGGTATACAAGACAGAGTCTCAACATCTTCCCCTTCCCTTCATTAAGTCCCAAGAAACAGTAGCCTTAGTGACACTGTATTTTTTTTTCAAATGAGGTTCATACTTAACGATGAAGGAAATAAAGGAAAGTAAACAGATGTGGACAAAAGTAAACCCTTTTGAGATGCATATAGTAAAGGCCATTAAAAACATCTGTTTAAAACAAGCTTTTACTCTCAGAGAAGCAGGACTCTACAAAGGACACTGGCAAAACCACCTCCAGTAAGTATAATTTCCATACAGTTGCTATCTTCTTAGATAACAGCAGCAGCAGCAGCTCTTGAAATCTAATTCCAAGAGACTACCACGTCAGATTTCTAGTGAAATGAAAAGTCAGATAAGAATGCTAGTTTTCCATTATTTTTTTCAGTAGTGGCCTTATTCTCCTGCTAGGCATGAACAATATTGCAGATGCCCAAATCTTGGCTAGCCTCTGCCACTTGCAGGAGAACATGCAATCCCATACAGGCAGTTTTTCTCTAAATGCTGTATGTTTAAACCCCTCAGCATTCAGTTTCACAGCTAGTCTTTAAGATAATAACAGGTTTTTTCTTTCCCTTACAATGAAGAGTTAAAGCAATGATGCAACCTGATTTTAACCCTTTCTTACCCTATAGTCAGCATATCCACTTGATTTCAAGTAGCTTTACAAGCACAAAATCAGCTGAAGAAACATTAGTGGTGCATGCAAAACTGAGGGACTTTGTAATTTGTAAAAATGAATCAATGAGAAAGAGCATCCATTTGATTCAATCTCTGTCTTGAACTTCCAAGGAACTGACAAGCACAAAGCAGGAGTAGCATCATTTGCTTTGTAAACTGAGCACATCAATATGGAAGGCACTGAGTAACAAACATAAACCAAGTAATAATTCCTGCAGTTTGTGTGTCAGTTATCCACTCTTTATGTTGTTTTGAGGATATAATGCTGGGGAAAAGTACTAGACTGACAGCCCATGTATGCTGCTCTTTGCTTTGAGGACAGTGGCAAGGAAAAGTTTCCTCGCTGGGAATTGCTCTTCTAGGAACCAGAATGCTTTCTTATTCCAGCTCTCTGAAAGACTGCTACTGCACAGACACTTGAACAAAAAATATTGTTGAGCAAATCTTCCCCTTGGCTTCCCAAACCTCACATTTCCCACCCAGACGACTGCATGGCCACCAGGTACAGCATGGGAATATGTTTACTGAATTACTTTATTATCCTTCATTGGCTGGACAGGGATTCTTATTCCACCCCTCAGTAACAATGTCAGCACTGCAAAGTCTTGATGTCCCTCACATCCAGTTGCATAAATGCGATGAAGAAAGCCACAGCCTCAAAGCATTAACTGCTCCCCTCGTTCACTGATCAGCTCATTATTTGTACCAGCAGCAAGCTACTCATTAGATTCAGACTCTTATCCATCACCTTGAGATACCAGCTGTGATATCATCGATAAAAGGACAAAGGATAAAAGGGATATATTGGATTTCACACTGTTCAGAACCCCTGATGGCTCGAGATGTAAAAATGCTGTCATAACTTAGTATTCACTAAGTGTCATACAAAGAAAGGGTTCTTTCATTGGCAGGTTCAAAGGTGTTTCTCAGCAGCAGCCATATACCCAAAGCCAATTCTTTTCAAGATGCATAAAAACACATTACGCTCTGGATTTCATATGGCAAGGGAGTCTGAAAGTCAGACAGAATTTGGATTTTAAAAAATCTCTTTTATACTAAAAAGAGACATCTGTTGATAATTTTTCAAGTCCCCTCTTGGAAGTGTTCTATATTTCATGTTAAATGATAATATTTCTTTAATAATTTGGCTACTTTTTTGTTTTGTTTTTAATGTTTTTTCCTGACTTGGAAAAAAGATGTTGGGAATATTTGGTCAAAATTCTGCAGTTTTAAACATGACAATCTCTGGAATGGAAATTAAGACAGTGTGAGATTGTAATATGACCTCCATAGAAAATTCATGCCAGGTCCTCTTTTAAGTCCTTTAACACTGCACACAGAACCATAAGGAAAATCTTCTAAAAACATAGTTCATGCTGCCAATATGAAAGGGAATAAATTTGAATATTGTACAGTTGGAAAAATGGTCTGAAGATTTATTCTGCAGAGGAAATTACTTGGGGTACTAGTATTTTCCCGATGCTGTCCCATCATGCAAATAACAAGAGGGTTGCCTCATAGGTTTTGCAATATTCTTTCTTAAATTTCAGTCCAAAGGCATGTAAGGTAGGTCCCAGATACTGCTCCATTGATGTTAAAGGAGCTTTCTTACCTCAGGACTAGGCTTCATTGCTTCATTATTGTATGTTGAAAAGAAATGAAATTTATATTCATAAAGAGATTTTTATCAGAGATCAAGTCTTTGTGCTATAAATTTTAATTTATTTTTTAATAGAAATAAATGAATAGAGTAAGGAGCTGAAAACACACTGAATGTCTCTGTGGTTTTTTGATTGCCAGCTAACATAGGGACTGCAGAACCTGTCTGAACTGAGACACAGCTAAGAGATGAGATTTCAGGTAAAGTCCATATGAGTGGCTGTGACAAGGATCCTCTTTCTGCTGTTTGATGAGGAAAGTTCATTGAGGAAAGGAAAAGATCATTGAAAGGAAAAAATCAAAATGCTTAAGTGTTTAATTTTCATACTTAAGTATGAACTGGGAAGCTTTGCTATTAGGATTGCACTTCAGAACAAAAGCACTCTTGAAAATAATAGAATCATAAAATCAGAATACTTTGGGTTGGAAGAGACATTTAAAGGTCACCTGAAATGAGCAGGGACATCTTCAGCTAGATCAAGTGATTTTTGAGATTGTCCTGTGTACAGCCAGCAGTTAGACTTGATGATCCTTGTGAGTCCCTTCCAACTCAGGATATTCTGTAATTCTGTGATTCTGCACAGAGGCCCATCCATCCTGAACCCCAATGTTTCCAGGTATGGGGATCTACCATCTCTCTGGTATCCACAACATAGCCACTGTGAAGAAAACTAACTCTACCCCAGCTGAAACGAGCACAGCAACCTGTGCCAGTGTTTCACCAGCCTCCCTTTAAAAAAGCTTCCTCCTGATATCTAGTCTAAATCTGCCCTTTTTCAGTGTAAAACCATTACCCCTTGTTCTATCGCAACAGTCCCTGCAAAAACGTTTGTCCTTATCCTTTTTATAAGCAACCTTTAAGTACTGAACAGTTGAAGGTCTCTTTGCAACCTTCTCTTCTCCAGGCTGAACAACCCCAACTCTCTCAGCCTTTCCTCATAGGAGAGGTGCTCCAGCCCTCTGATCATCTTTGTGGCCCTTCCTACTCTACTCATTCCAACAGGTCCATGATGTCCTTCTTATGTGGCAGGCCCAGAGCTGGGTGCAGCACTCCAGGGGGGGTGTCATGAGAGTGGAGTAGAGGGAGAGAATCCCCTCCCTCACCCTGCTGGCCACGCTGCTTTTGATCCAGCCAGGATAGGACTGGGCTTTCTGGGCTACACCCACACATTGCTGGCTCCAGCTTGTCATGCCCTGTAGGACTGCTCTCAATCCCTTCACATTCCAGCATGTATTTGTGTTTGGGATTTCCCCAACCCATGTGGAGGACTCTGCACTTCCTGTGTTGATCCTCATGAGCCAGGCCCACCTCTCATGCCCATCAAAGTCCCTCTGGATGCTGTTCCTTCTCTCCAGCATGTCACTGCACCACACAGCTTGGTTGGTGTCAATGGCAAACTTACTGACAACACAGATGTTTAATGCATTAGCTTAACCTTAATAACTTTTGATCTGTCACATTCAATTGTTTCACCCAAACCAGTGAAGCTACAAACATTCTTATTAACAAAACTCCAAATTATGAAGGAATTGATTTCTGTTTACTGTAATTAACCTCCCCATAATTCCATATTTCATACTTACCCATAAGTTTGCTGTCAATCTTGACCTTCTCTGTTTTTATGGATAAGTTAAGTTGTAGGGTCTCATTTGCACTATAGGAAAACTAGAAAAGATGACATAATAGAGATATTTATATCTTCATTTGGCAAGGTTAATTTCACGCATTTTCTATGATTCTCAATAATCAGACCTGTGAAGGTTTTAGAAACTCTCCCAAGCCTTATGGTCTTTTTTCATCTTGGGCAGATACATTTATAGAAAAATGCTTTAATGAACCTAATCCTTCACAATCAGAATTTTCAAGTACCAAGGGACAGCAATATCTGAATACTCTCTTTTCATTAATTTAATTTACATTTGGTTATAAGTATCAAAGCAGCAAAAGTGCTGTTCAGAGGCAGTAAGTGTAGCTGCTGACCCTGCTGAGTTCTTCCTTCCCACACCATCTGGCCCCATTACTTCTGTGGGCACAGCAGACTTGCACCACATGGAGGGGAAATCTCTTGCATCTTTTACAGCGCAGCCTCCTCATTTTACAGCCAAATCACAAGGTTCACATGCTCCAAGACATGAGCTTCTGCTCATGCTGAAAGAGCAGCAATGACAATTGTTGGAAAACAAGAAGAACAAATAAAAATACAGACACTTGATAAAGCAAATGCTTTGTGCTAGGCACAGATGATGCAAAAATGCTCATTAATTCTCAAAATGAGTTAGTGAGCTTGTGAGATATAAAGTCAGCATAACATTTGTGAATCAAACTTGGAGCTTAGAAAATAGATAATTTTTGAAGTATTTCCTTTTGCAATAAAACAAGCAAGAGTGAAAGAAGCATAACTACTAGGTAGCCAAGCAACAGCATATTGTTAGCATTCTTACCATTCCCATTTTTACAGACACAAAATGGGAAAGATAATGAATTGGAATGTGGAGAGGGAGAGGACTGAAATTCTTGCACTTTATCCTCAATGATTTCACTAGATTGCATAAAAAGTGAAGAATAAAACAGTCTCAAATTCCTCCAGAGACAGTTCAATAATTCCATGGGTTACACAGGTAGAGAAATCAAGGAGAAAGACTGGCGGCTTTGAGGGGAGACATCAGGAGTTCTGAGCCAAAACTGGAGCCTTTGACTACTACTGCCAAAGGAGAATCTCCGTCAGAGGTGACTTTCTTTTCTGAGGGAAACACATATTGCCTGTGTAATTCTGGACATATGTGGCTTCTGGAACAGTTTAGAAGAAGAACTGAGCATATATGGTAGGTGAATAATATTTTCACATTTACCTCTTTACTCACGAATGAAAATTTTCCTTCATCTGACTCATCAACAGAAGCTTCAAATTCAAATTGGCTGTTTCCAACCACAAATTTTTTACCCTAAGGATGAGAAAATTGCAGTTTAGAATTTGTATAGAATCACCAAGCATAGTAAAATATCACCATGCAATATCCTGTTCAGCACTGGAAGTAATCAAATCCAAATGGAGAAGGCTAACTGGTTACAGTCATCTTCTAAAGCAATGCTAGAGAGAAGCTGAGCCAGAGCAATCTGTGACTTTGCTGCGCTCCTCCAACATTCATTCACGGCAGGCACACCAAGAAGTTTAAGGAAAGCAAGATCATATATAGCACTCTGTTTTAGGGAGCAATAAGAAAAAGCTGAGAGATGTGAATACTGGATGGCTTCACACATCAGATGTGTTATTAACAGAGCTGTGTGAGTTCTGCTCTTAAAGGTTTTCTCTGTAGGGATTCTGGGCAGAGTTTCCCATGCAAGAGTTGCATGGGAAACTGGAATGAACATCTCTCAGCTCTTGCTGCCTTTTTCCTGCCTTACCGTGACTCCAGCTGTATTTCACAGGACAGTCTTCAATGGCAGCACTAATTTAAGGGTGTTACTACCTCCTAGACATCTTCCCCTCTCTTCTCCCTAGATTCTAAATCTATTGATTCCTGTCTTAAGTCTGTAGCACATATTGACTTTCACCGCACTGACAAATCTCTCAGCTTGGCTGCTCTGTGATTCAGTCAAAGAACTTGTCTGGCTAAAAACCGGATCCCATGATATGTTTCTGCGCTGGGTCATTCTCCTGCCCATAGGACAGACATGCAAACAGCTTTGCCAGAACAATATTAGAAAGAAGTGAGTAGCAAGGATATTTTCAACACTACCAACACAAATGTTGGTAAAGACTTACGAAATCACAACTCACTTGGGGACAAGACAACCTTCACCTTTACAGAATCACAAAATGGTTTGGGTTGAAAAGGACCTTCAAAGACCATCTAGTCCAACAATCCTGACATAGGCAGGACATCTTTCCCTAGTCCAGGTTGTTCAAAGCCCCATACAACCTGGCTTTGAACATTTCTAGGGATGGGGCACACACAAGTTTCTTGGACAATCTGTTCCAATCTCTCATCATCCTCATTGCAAAAGATTTCTTCCTTAATCTCTCTAAAACTACCCTCTCTCACTCTAAAAAAATGTTACCCTTTTCTCTGACCCTACAGGCTCTGGTAAAACGTCTCTCTGCATCTTTCTTTTAAGCCCTCTTCATATACTGAAAGTCCACAAAAATATCTCTCAGGAGCCTCCTCCAGGCTGAACCACCTCAACTCTGTCAGGTTTTCTTCACAGAAGAGGAGCTCCAGCTCTCACCTTCTCTCTGATCATTTACATGTCTCTTCTCTCCATTCCTCTCCATTCCAACAGGTCCACATCTTTCTTGTACTGGGAACCCCAGAGCTGGATGCTACACTCCAGCTGAAGTTTCAGAAGAGTGGACTGGAGGAAGATAGATCACCTCCCTTGACCTGCTGGCCACACTTCTTTTGATGCAGCCCAAGACGCTATTGGTTTTTCAGGCTGCAAGTGCACATTACCAGCCCACATCTAATGTTTCATTCTCAAGTCCTTCTCTCAAGGCTACTCTCAATCCATTCAATCCCCACTTTGCATTGACCCAAGTGCAGGACCTTCTGAGTGGCCTTGCTGAACTTGAGAACTTCATCTGGTATTGACCAGAGCCATCTGAGTCTGGAGTGCGCATGGCAAGAACATAATGGTTACTTGGTTCCTCTTTTCTGCTCCAAAGGTTAAGGACATTGTCTCCTGCTATCATCTAAGTCTTGTCTATGAGCATCTTATCCTTTTTATTTGTAGCTACTTCTTCCATGTTGGAAACACAGGTACCTTGTGGGTCACTAGGTTTATCTAATTAATGCAGTGGAACGCTTTCCTCCTGCACCTTTACTGTGACAAGATGGGCAGTGGACATGAGCCCACCAAGGTTTGGGGCTGAGCAGGACGATGTGTTTTAACCAGATAAAGATTAAAACAGACTTGAGGCTTTGGGTGGTTATTTTATAGAAGAGAACAAATATTTTACTTCTTCCTTCTAGGAAGCTAGATATAGATATTTAGCTATTGACTGAATCTCTGAAAAGCCTTGTCTGAAAATTTACAGCCCATTCTGCCTTACAGGAAACATCTACATAGTCCAAATTTTAAACCATCTCTTTACAAATATTTTTTTAATCGGAATGATGCTTTGCTTTCCTTGTCCCACATATTTTAATATAACATGTTTTTCAGAAGTGTTCAAATTCTGCTGCTCCTGTGTAAGGCTTTCCCACATGCTTAACAGCAGGCTCTGGGAGAGGAGGAGAGCTTTGGTGTCTGTGACAGCTGATACCTGGAGTGCATTGAAATCAGGAGCTGCTTACCAGGCTCTTGAGCAGAAGGCAGCAGAGCTCACAGTCAGTAGTTTTGGGGCAAAAGATGTGTAGCAAACACTAGGAAGCAGGTTACACATCAGACACAGATGACAAAGACAAATCCAAATGGGAAATTACTTTTAACGAAAATCTTTGGCGGGCTAATAAGGTTATCTTGATGCCAGTACATCTGTCTCTCCTACTGTGCCAATCTTTCAAGGACTCAGCTGGAGAATGCCTCTCAGAAATTGCATGCAATACTACTGATCAGTGCTAAACTTCCCTCCCTCTGCCTGTCCTGGATGGCGCTATTCCACAAGAATGATAACAGCTTGGATTTCTCTCTCCTTCCTACTGAAACTCTTTCAGAGGAAAGAGGGGCAGAAGAACAGTCAACAGCTCCTCCTCTTTTAGGCTATTTCCCTCCAGTGGAAGCTATAATGAGGAGACTTATTCTTTGTACTTTAAGCATTTATAAGTTTACAGGAGCATAAAAAACGTGTGAGTTTGCACTTCCACCCTCAGTGGAAGTATAGCAGTTTCTATATTTCCAGTATAGAAATAATTCCAGATATAATCCAGCAACAGCAATTTTTAAAGCCATTTACCTCTCCTACTCACTAAGTAAGCCCTTTAATGTTCTTCTCCACCTAGAAATGGAGATGCTTATATGCACATTGTTGGATAGTGCACTTAGTCACTCATGGCAAGGCTGGGTGTGCAACACCCCTTTAAGTATAGCACAGATTAAACCAAGATAATAGAATCAGTGACAACAAAGTGACAACACAACATCAATTTTTTACTTTTTCTAATCAAGAATTTAGGCAAGCAAAATGAATATATAAGAATTATAACGTCCTAACCAATAAAGACCTTAAATGTGCTCATAGCTGCATGACTGCTAGCTTCAAAGATGCTGTAATGCCCAGCATATCCTGTGGCAAAATTGTTCTACATGAGAAGCCAAATGCTATTTAGCATTTGGGCTGTGGGGCAATCCCTACAAAATATCCATCCACGGCTTCTCCTGAGCCACCCTGTTTTCCATGAAATGTTTACCAAAGGCTGAGTGTAAGTTACGCCTTTCATTCAAATGAACTTTCAGTCATCGAAGTTACTGCTTCAGATAGCATGAACCCACAGGCATGAGTGCCTGTATGATTACAACTATTTCATGCCTTATTTGTCTATTATCACATATATTAAATGGCTGTGTATACAGCAGTAGTCACTGTGTGTGTTTGTTGAAGTCCTGTCACTAAAAGTATTCTTGTTTTGACAAGAACCTCTGTACCAGGATATATGGAGCTGACCCCATGACAGAGATGACATTTTCACATTGTTCCCACCCAAGAAAAATTACCCTGACATCATTTGACATCACTGCTCTCCAGCATCTTTCCAGTTTGGGGACTATGCATTCACCGTGACTTCCTACAGAGACTTGAATTCCTTGTAAGCCTTCCCAGTTCCAAATTAAATAAATCCATTCTGTAGGCAAACTGTTAAACATTGCTTCCCATGACAAAGCATTCAATCCACAGGATGTATCTTTGCATTTGCTAAATGCAATTGCTATCTCACAGAATTAAAAAACCCCAGCAGCCTTTTCTTCATTCCCTTTTTGTTACTAGTAGTTCAGAAAGATTGAAGTGCTTATTCATAGAATAATAAACTAGATAAAGTAGTTTTTGCATTCCTGCTGCTGTTTCTCCTTGGAGGACAAGGGTCCACTAGAAGTCAAATTCAGCACATCTAGATTATGCATCTGCGCTGAACTTCTCTAGAGAGAGAAAGTGCTCTTCCAATTATAACAAGGGAGCAGGAAATTATTTTCCTCTTGGGCAGAAAAACAGCTCTTCCCAATGTTAAGCAAAAGTATAATCTCTAGAATACTTTTCAATTAGGTGTGGGTGTAGGAGAGGTGTTGTATGCCACATGTTACACACAGCCAGACATCCTACCAGGGACCAGTCCTGGCATCTTGGAGAACAGACCAAATTCACCAAATCTGCATTTCACTGTCTGCATATATTTTCAGGTGTTCAAACAAAAGTGCTTATTTTTGAACAGGTTTCTATAGCACAGTTTTCATATATGTTTATAGTAGTGACACACATCATGGTCTTGATATGGTGCTTACATGTTGCTATTTGCACTTCTCTGAATACCCTTCTTACATTGCTACTCTTCAGGCCTGTTGACCCTTTTCCATCCCTTGGCAGGAGCAGCAAAGACGATAGAAGGAATTTAGAAGCTATACAGCATTCCAATTTGAAAATGGGAAAAAAAAAACTCAAAAAGAAGGGGAAGAATGGTAAGAAGAGCCTTCTTTCCCGTGATAGATGGCCAGTAGTAAAAGAAATCGATGCACTCCTCAGTGCATCTATCATCAATTCCCATTTACACAAAGACAACACAGAAACAAAGAATAGAAACTGATAACAATACTTGAGCTATCACCTAAAAATGGTTTTTAAGCTTAATTTTTATACAACTAACAATAACATTTTATGGATTGTCTACACTATAACGTAATTAAAACCCTGGGGGTCTATCTGACTTAGAAACTTCGTAATTTATTTTCTGGAAGCAAGTATTAAGAAAGAGAAGCCTTTGCTATGGGTGAGAAAATACCTGATCTTTTGGTTTGATGGTCACACACACACACACACACATGCAGAGTAGCAAAAGATTATGCTATCCAAACTGAGAAATATTTAATGTCTGAGTGCATTTTTGAGATTTTTGTGTTTGGAAGATGAAAACTGAATTAAGGACACAGAGTGATGTCATTCTAGAACAATAGCAACAAAACCCACCAAGTATTTAATTAGAAAAAGATGTGAAACATTTACAATTCCTACATCTCCTCTCATTTCATTACACGAAAAATAATTGTCCAGTGTTCAGCTTACATTCTTTAAAATGCCCCCTCTATTTGAATAGTTAGGGTATTTTCTCCAGCTCTGATTCTCTCTTGGTGATGACCCTACCACAGTAACCAATAGTATATCAAACCTGAATGTGCAGCCCTTTTCTTTCTTTAAATTACAAGCAGGATCTCCAAGGCACATGAACCAATGCTTTAGTTTAGGGGTGTGGATGCAGTTTAAGAGGCATTCAAATGACAGCTAGCATTGAATTAATCTGCTTACCTGATAATAATCTAGATGTTTTCCCTCAAAAAACACAGTTGTCTGGTACTCCATAGGTATTATTGAAGGGTCAGGGTTTAGAAACTGTGGGCATTCTCCTTCCTGGGGAGAGATACATTTTATATGTTATTACAAATAAAAAGTCTTATCACAACAAGCTCCAATGGCCTTTGGACAATAGAATGATTGTTCTGAAGAACTTCATGCTTAAAATACAGTGACAGATTTGATTACACCCTTTCAAATTAGACATGCTAAAAATGACTGCAGTGTATGTCAAAGCTGTGGGTGATTATCTCTCCCTGCCTTGAAGTCTCGTTCCTCCCATTGAAGCAAAATAGTAAAAGGAACAGAAATATCCTTTCAGGAGTTATTCAGTCTCACTGCCCCGCCTCAATCACACCCTTAAATTCCCACCCCCACACTGACACTAAAAAAAACCCTTACACTTCTGGAGTTAACTTTAGAATAATTTTCAAATCTCTAATTCAACCAACTGATATGAGAGATCCAGCAAACAAAATATTGAGGTGTTCTAATAAAAAACCTAATAACGTAATTTTTAAACATTACCATATTTTGTTTAATCACATCTTGTACTGAAGAGGACTCTTCACAGATATGTCTCTTCCAGTCCCACTGGCAATTCCATCTATTGCTTGCACAGGAATAGCATCTACAAATATAACATGGTAGTCATGACAAATTGTCAGGCTTTTCCCCCAGTGACAAGAAAAGCAAACGAAATTCCATATATATTCATAGAGGGTAGATCAGTCTGTTAGAGTGTCCTTACTATACTAAGCTCAAAACTTCACAAGAACAGTTCAAGTACCCCAAAAAGCTATTTTATCCCTTAAATAAACATTTGAGCAGGGATCAGAAAACCATAGCATTTGCAAAAGCCTTGAGATCAAGCCTGAGAGGACTGGAAGTGAGTTTGATCAACCTTCACACACAGGGATGAACAAAGGGTTTGGGCTGGCTGCACCTGCCCTATATGAAGGCACTGCAACCCAAAGCACCAAAATACTATCGTTACAGGGAACAAGTAGGCACACAGATATCCACGTTGCTCATCTGCAGACACATTAGCAGCTACAGAAATGGGAACACAATGAACTGCCATGAGTATTTCTATTCCATGCTTAATGTTGCTGGCTAACCAGGTGCCCTTCAACCATTTTTAAACTCCATTAAAACATAAGAAAAAGTATTTGGACACTGGCAAATTTTGAGTGCCAAAGGCTTAATTATGAAATGGTTGAGTAATTCAGGAGCCAGTTACCTAACACACCAAGCTACAAGATCTAAACATTTAAGAAGCTGAAATACTTACGGCTGATTTTCAATAAGATTCATTGCTTCTTCACAGTCATAAAAAGGGTAAGTATGTGATGCAAAAAAAATCTTGTTCTTTTCAAAGGTTAACTGAAGTGGAACTGAAACATGATCTATGACAAAAGAAAAAAAATTATCCAAGTGGTTGTTGAATTCTTCAGCTCTTGAGCTGAATGATACAATGATAACAGTTTTATTATTTTACAGGACATAAGCAAATATTTAGCTATACTGTTAACACTCTGGATCTCATGACTTAAAGTCTGTAAGTTCTGTTTTGTCCTTTTAAGCTTTACAAAATTTTTCAGCACACAATTCTCAGAAGAAAAGCAGAGAGAGAAAAAAGGGAAGAAGCAAAATTAAAGAATGGCTTTGTTTCGTGGAAGTATTTTTCGGTGGTGCTATCATCATGCTACATTTCTAAAGAGTCTAGAAGAACATGGAAAACTGATTAAAGACATAATTGAACACAGATGAAAACTGGCACAAGAACAGTAATTTTAAATAAAACACTTTCTTAAACATGAATGTGTCTGCATGTAAAATTACTTTCATATGTGAATTAAAAATGTTATGTGAATTCAAGCAAGTGATCTTTGTGGTTAATGCCCAACAGTGCCTGCAACAGTTACCACAGGCACTTGTGAGCTTCAGTTTGCCATACATGATTTCTCCACAAATGTACTTCTTGACTGGATTATTACTAAAGAGTGAAACTGTTTGAAATACCTTTTGCAGAAATCATTAAGCCCTTATGACAAGCTATTTCACAAGCTATTGAGCAATTTCAAACTCTGCTTTCCTTGAACAGGTTCTTGGAAGACCATCAGCTGCTTGGCTGGAAGTTACCTCTGCCTGCACTGGGTCCCCTTGAATATTTCAGACTCACAGCGATGGCAGAGGATTTCCTAACAACACAGCTGAGAAAAGGCATCCTTCCTAGAAATTCCTTTTGGAACCAATCAACCACAAGCCAGAATTTTCCAGCATCAATAGGGCTTCTTAACAGTAACTGGATGTCTCAGGACTGCCAGGAGTATATACAAATACCATGCATACAAATATCTTAAGGGCAGACGTCAAAAGGATGGGGCCAGACTGTTCAGACAGAACAACAAACTGAGACACAGGAGGGTCCATCTGAATAGGAAGACAAACACCTTTATTTTGAGGGTGACAGAGCACTGGAAAAGGCTGCCCAAAGAGGTTGTGAAGTCTCCTCTGGAGACATTCAAAACCGACCTGCACGAGATGCTGTGCAATCTGCTTTAGGCAAACCTGCTTTAGCAGGGGGGTTACACTAGGTAACCTCCCCAGGTCCCTTCTGCCCCTATGCTGTGATTCTGTGGTTCTGTGAATGCTGGCAGCTGCCTGCCTTCTCCTGGTGTCTGATCAGTTTCTGAGCACCCTAATATTACTTCTGAACATCCTTTCAGATGTGCAACCAACTCAGAGTCATATTATTTCTAGGTTCCTTGTTTACTCGAATGCCTTCTCTGACAGGCTTCTAGTCTTACATTTAATGCTGGATGGCATCAAGACATCACATTTATCAACCCCACTGCTTTATGTCCTGCTATACAAAATATTTAGGGAATGTGAATTGGTCTTAAATAACAGAGTGCTGCTTTAACACTTAGCAGTATCTGATACTATGACATACCCCAGCTAGTGTAAAATTCAATAATGAGATTTTAAAGTAATTACTCTCCCTGCAACTAAAATTAGATTTTTACCTGTTTCAGCCTTAAGAGAATTGAAACTTGTCTTAAAAAGTGCTTCCAAGTACCACTTTGACAGTTCATGACTGTTATAATACATATAAAAGACTTATCCTCAGGGGTATGTCTGCAAGCTGTAAGAGCACATGTTTTTTGCTTGCAATTTCTCTTCAGATTTTTAAACTTGATATATAATAAACAGTGTTGTGTTTCATTCCATGTGTTTATGCATCAAGATGTATGAACTATGGCATGAACAAAGCACTGTCTAGGAAACTGCACAGAATTATGGCTGGCAACAGACCTCAGGCCTATAATCAGTGCTTCTGAACAATGGTGCAGTCTTTAATTATATGATGAAGTATTTTTCCATCAGGCTTACTGCTGCAGAAGCTGGAGGACACACAGAAGAAGAGGCAGAAGGCTGGATGCTAGAAAGGATAGCCTTGTAACATAAACCAGAAAAAAAGCCACTGAAGTATTGTTGACTGGAGCAAAACTAAGAAGTCAGACATGAATTCCTCCATAGCTGAAGCAGGTATAAATCTATTCTGTCCCCACAAGTCAGAGTGCTTAGGCTTAGATTAGGGTAACTGGGTTTTGTTTGTTTGGGACACAGAATAGCACCTCTCTGACTCCATGTCTATGTCTCTACCAAGCTACTGTTTCAGGTTCCCAACAGAAACACTGGGAATGCTAGAGCTTGTAAATATATCAGAAAAAGTTTGAGTAAAGTGACAGTACAACAACAGAATATTTGGGGAAAAGGACTGGAAGAGGAAAAAAACCCATTTTGTAGGCACCTCATATTTGTAGGCATAGCACTGGAAACAGCAGTCTATGTTCTTTTCTCTTACTATCCATGTAGGGTAGCAATATTTGTTTACCTTGATGTTTTGGTGTTGGAGGAATTATATCAGGGGGATCACAGATAATAAGCCCTTCTTTCAACTGAGCAGAATGCACTGTTTCACCAAAGGTACAGCAAACCTTGTCACTCTCAGTCAAAGTTGGCAGCGGACTTACAGTCAGTTCCACCTGGAAATAAAATTTTAAAATGGGAAAATATTTGGAAGAAATGAGCTAAGACTGAGTAAGACTTGATAAATTTCAATTTCAAAGGTGATATTTTAGCTAGCATCACAGATCATGGCTCTCTTTTTCAATTTTTACTTCTTCCCATCTGTTAATCTTTTTTTCTTAAACTCCTACCAGTCTTTCCAGGCTGGGTCTTTGTTGAATCAGACTGATACAAAAACCTCTTGCCCTGTCAACGCATCAGACCAGAACAAAATTGTCTGTACAGACACACTCCAAACCTTTTATTCTTGTCCTCAGCATCCACTTTAGCAACACTTAACCCTGGAAAACACTTAAACCCTGACAAAATTAATTAATTAACCTTAGGTGTTAGTGAATAATGAAAACAGAGCTGGATAGGCTGGAAATGGTGGAATGTGAAAGGAATGAACAGAAAAGTGGCTTCTTCAAGACTCCATGCAAATGCAAGAAATCCAATACTGAGAAAGGATTTATGAGTGGTGATGACACCTCAGCTTCCTCAGAGAAAGAAAGCATTTGAGAAACTGAACATAATGAAATAAAATGGGAAAACTTAACAAGGAAAGAGAAAACAATTCAGCTGAAATTTGGGATCTTGTTCTTGACTTAATGTTTCAAGTGTGTTAATTATACAGTTTAACTTTTTCCATTTTGTATTGCTAGTAGAAAAGACAATTATCCCTTCCTCACTGAAAGCAGTTATACTCTACTAATATTTTTATTCAGCATAGAAATGGCCTTAACACTATGCTGTTTACATAATTTAGAAATGGAATTGAAGTGACTTGAAAGAAAGTTTCTTTTTTTTTTCTGATTAAGAGGAATTAAAAGCCATTTTATTCATTTTACTTGCTGAACATCCCCAGGAAGCACTCAGTCTGCACTGGCATGCTCCATTTGGAATTAGAGCAAGCTAAGACACCCTGATCACACTCCAAAAACTCAGTTTTGCAGTTTTGTTGTCAGAGTCATTTTGCATGCTGAATTTACCTTCCCCATGTATCTGCTGTGTAGGCAAATTCACTGCTGATTTTAAAGCAACAGCTTATGGCTTCACTGCTTACTTAAGTTCATGCTCAAGTAAGCTGAAAGGGCAGCATGAAATCTTCCCTGCCATTTACTTTTTATGGATTATACAACACTGTGCAACACTTTCATAATATTCAGGTAAGTGTAAGTGCTTTATCATCCATACTAGTGCATCACTTTGGTTTACAGAGGTCAAAACCGTGAACTCAACCTGCAAGAACAGCAGGCAAGAAAGAGCAATGTGAGAAATGACAGAGAGACTGAGATACCAAAACAGCCTCCTATTCCTTGTCTCCCCTGTGCATAAAGAAATCAGATATTCATCTTTCTGGTAGTCACATCAAAGTGCTTAAAGAATATTTATGGAAACCATCTTCTTGTTATACCTTAGCAGGAGCTCTGCGACTCATATTTAGAGGGTCTGCACTAATGATAGTCACACATGTGCCACTTGGACTCCACAGCCAGTGGTTCTCCTTATCAGCTGTACCACAGTCTGCCTTCTTTGTGCACCTGAAAAAAAAAAGGAACAAAACCCAAAGCAGTATTATAGCTGACTCTGCTTTCTCTGAATTATGCAACAATTTCATGATTAGAGACTGAAATTACAACACAAGATGACAACAAATTTGCTTTAATATTGACTAGTGGGATTGCTATTAGAGAATTTTTAACAGAATAAGTGGTGCAATTACAATTGATGGTTGGCATGTCAAGAGCAAGTGCCTATACTATTTTGGACAGCACCTTGAATCAGACAACCCAAATCCAGGCAGTGACAGCATAGGAACTATGGGGCAGTGGAGATGTCTAAATCAAGCTGATAATCTTCATTGCAATATGTAACAGCATCCTGGATGAGAGGGCACAGACTGCTTTTTTCCTGCAGGTCAAATGGCAGACACCTATGTGTTGCCACTGATAAGACACAGCACTCAAGAGAGCAAGATGCAACAGAGAAATACTGCTGGGGGCATACAAGTTCGTGGATAACTTCTGTGTAATCCCAGTGCTACAAATGTTATTTTGCAGGGAATGTTTTCATTAACAACTGCCACTATTTAAAACCTCTTTCTGCCACGGCAGTGTTACAATTATGGAACACCAGAGCAGTTGCGCAGCCTCACCAAAAACATTTTCCCAGCTCAAGTACAGCAAGAAATGCTGCATTACAGAAGCTGCATGTCGCTATAAAAGCTCGTTGAGGTGGGGATAGTCTCATGTGTATTCTTTCCATTCTGTGCAAAGTTTAAAAGAAAATGCTGTAGGATCTCTGTCTGCTGTAGCAGAAAGTTGACTATT
Organism: Onychostruthus taczanowskii; assembly: GCF_017590055.1. Lineage (NCBI taxonomy): Eukaryota > Metazoa > Chordata > Aves > Passeriformes > Passeridae > Onychostruthus > Onychostruthus taczanowskii. The sequence continues at coordinate 10,115,382 of NW_024499573.1, forward strand.
AACTCACCAGGGGCTTTAATGCAGTGCAGCTGTTGCACAGCACTGTCAAACCTCCTTTAAACAAATCATTTACATACAGAGTAAACATTCACATAACATATCCCTAAACACACTACTAAGTGCTGTGTGTAATCATGAGGCAGAACTAAAACATAGAAATGAAGCACTTTTTTTCTCCCCTTTGGAAATATTATTAGCAAATGTGAAAATTCATGTTTGCCTGTTCTCAGAAACCATTAATATTTTGAGATATTGAGGTCAGTGGTCATATCAGAAACCTGAAGGGAAATCTAAGGAAAATTGCCTTTTTTATGATATATGCCAAAGCCTTCAACTCCCAGCAGCCCAGGAGGAGTTTGAGGTTACATTCCAAATTCTCAGGTTTCATCCACAGCAACTGAAACCCCAGGCTGGAGGAGTTACAGTATATTACATAAACCTGCACACACCACATAAGTTTCTCTGCAGTGCTCCCTATTATGCTACATCAGGCTGATAGGTAACATAATGTGGTAGTTCACATTTTCAGGCAGGAAGCTAGAAGCCTGAAATTCATCTGCATATTATAATTAAACAGCCTCTTTGTTCCAACAGCAAGAAGTTAGAATCATGAATTCCCAACCACTCATGCCAAGGGGTTAATTAACTTAGTAGTCAAAAAGAGAACTGCAGGACTGTTCTTCCCTCTCGGCACTCTAATCAATGCAGAGTGTAAAGAAGAGACATTCCAGGGCTGTTCACTGCTGTCCTAGTTTACATGTGCTTGAATATTCATTCAGTGAACCTCTGCAGATAGTCAGCAAAATGTCACTTTCTGCTCTTCTACAGGCAGGTGAGGGTTCCCTGTAGCTACACGTCTTGATAGATGATTATGTAAAACCAGCATTTGAGCTATACACCCTCTTTTAGACATGGAGCACTTTTTTTCTTTTATGTTCTTTTTTATACTTTACTGATGTACTTAAAATACATGCTATTATTTCTGAATCTGAAATAAGGAGCTTTTTTTTTTTATTTTCTGGGAGACCATGTGACTGTACAATTGAAAGAGTGATAAAACATACAGATAGAAGATGTATAATCATTCTCAGTACCAGCAGAAAAGTATATATTTTCCCAAACTAATCAAATCTGAAAAAGTCAATGGGGACTTTTTTGTGTGCACAGACTATTGATATCAATGTCTGCATGATAAAATTAAATGACTGTCAGGAGCATAAGGCTGAGTAGAAAGAGCTGGGATCACCATGCCAAGCAGTCACCCAGAGCACACATCAGAGCCTGGGGAGCTGCAGTGGGCACAGCTGGCACACTCACCTGCCCTCCCTCACGCACCAGCCGCAGTACGGGTCCCTCGCCTGGGCACACTTCTCACAGTCAGAGTATTTGTGGCAGTCCTGCACAGGCAATCGGTACACCTGGAAAACCAAAAGCAAGGCAAACCTAACAACTGAAGTTGGCATAAAGAGGTGGAAAAAAAAATCTGTGGACTTAGCTGTACAGTGTCATTGCCTGTGGCAGCTGTATTACTATACTCAGAGCTCAGCCTGATTTTAACAAAATACATATAAAACCAGTGTGTTCTTTTCCCCCTTAAGTCTAAATTCACATACTTTTTTCTGCTTTTTTTTCCCCCACTCCAGTCTGTCTTCCAAGCAAAGTAGGACATTGTTATAATCAAGAATTATGAGCAAGCTTTACAAAAATTGAGCTTTTCAGTTCCTCCAGTTATATTACTTGTGGAAATCTGCACCTCAGGACACAAACTGCATCAGCGATGCTCTGAATTCAAGAAGCAGCTACTGCAGGGTGGATACTTTCAGAAGACTAACTTGGTACTGACTAGATCATTCTTTAAAGAGAATATGCTCCTCTCCCTATCACTACCATGGAGGTGAAATTGTTTGGAAATGCACTTCCAGCCAGAAGGCATTTCAGAAAGTCTGCTAGCATGAGAGAGCCAGGGCATTTTGGGTTGCTGCACTTCTCCATGCAAAACCTTCCACCATGGAATACATTCACTAAATAAAATGGAAATAATTATGACAGGAAGCATCAGGGAAAAGAAGATCATCAGTTCTCATGTCTCATTCTCCTAGTAAATATACAGCTTCAAGTTTTGATTTCCTTTGGTGCGGAGAATAAACAATGTTTTCTTTGGCTCACAGAAAGAAGAGCCATTCCTTTTAGCTATGCTGCTGCAATGATGCAAGAGGAAAACAGGACATACATCTTCCAGTTTATGACTACATTTTACTTTTAAAGAGCACAAAAAGTGTAGAAACAGAAACTCTGAGATGTAGGCTTTATAGTCTCATTTTAATATGCCAGTCTCATCTCACCGGCAATTATGAAGTTACTTTGACAGTCTGAGCTTGGCCTTTCCTTTATATTTGGAGAGTTAAAGAAAAGGACTCAGTTAAGGAAAATGTCAATATTGTGCAATTTTCTTGCATTTATTAATACAGGGGTTTACCTTTTCAGCATTCTCTTCTTTTTAGCTAACTGGAGCTGCATCACTGGCACTCATTCACTAACTGGTACCCATAAGCAAATTAATATCCAGTCAATGATTTTTTTATTTGACAAAGTATTTGTTTCACAGTTCTGGCAGGCATAAACGAGCCCTAGAGATTGCCATCTCTGCAAGTTTTGTACGACCTTAATGACAAAAAAACCCACCAAACCAAAACCAAACCCAAAAACCAGCTCCTTTAACAGCCACTTACAAAATGCAAATAAATTAATTTTAGCGCTTTTCGAGTTGGCACTCTAAATCAAAAAGTGCTAAAAACTAAAACAAGCAAACAAGCTTGATTATGGTAAGTGACTGCCACAGTGACTGCTTTCCTCCAAATACATTAAGTACCTTAAGGAATCTGGGATCCTACCAGTGATGCATACTTGGAATGAACCAGCATGAGCAGCACAGGGGTGCTAAGCTCCTTTCCAAGTCCCACAAGAAGGTGCAAGGGTTTCTCCTGCTGTCTGTTCAAACTTTAGGAGCAGAGGGGACTGACTGCTGAAAGCATTTGCTCAAAACTCCCCACTGCTCTTGGCACCACAAGAGAAGCCAGGAGAAAAGAGGGGAGAAAGGCAAAACAGGAAAGGTAGAGCTTGATTCTCACTATGGATCTTAACCTCTGTATTGTTTTTCCCTGTGTTTCTCAGATTTCTTTTTAAAGAAGCTATCACCTACCACATCACTACTTCCACTTTGTTCAAGTGCTCACAGAGCCCAAGCAATTAATTTCTAAATGCTGGGGCAGTCTGCATCTGCCAGGTAGCTCAGCAGCATGCATGCCTGTCAGTGCAGCCAGTCGTCCTTTATTGTTTACCTTTAACCATTAAAACACACAAATCAGGGTTCTGATACCTCTATTCCCACAACTCACAGCCATGCCTAACTCAGAAGTACATAGTTCATCTCTTATTCTTCCTCCCTTGCTTATGTCACCTTGTTTCTCCCAGCTCTGAAGGTCTCCATTCTCCTCCTGTCTATCTGCTTCTAAAAGTGGGTGGGACTGCTCACTGTAATTAACTCCTGGAGATGACAGTAATGCAATGCCATTACAGAGCTCCCAACTTTAGCTATTCATATTTAAGCTAAACAGGTTTTGTAAAAGAAAACTATTATTCACATTATTCAGAAACTGCAGTGTCTATGAGACCTACTTGGAAAAGATTTAAATAAAATCCTTTCTTCAGCAGAAATTTGCTGCATTCTAAATTTAAATGTTTTGTAGTGATTGATTTTTTTTGCAGGTTTTCTCTGAAAAAAAGTTGTCTGCTATCTTTCTAAATTCTACCATTTTAAGCTGACTGTCATCAGAAAGTTTGTCTTCCTTCAGTGCTGCTGCTATCCCTTACCCTGCTCTGCAGCACACACAGTAGCCTGGTGTGGATCTCCAGCCTTTTACATAATGTGCCAGCTTGTCAAATGGGGGGCCAGGCCACCCAGAGTTTTGTGGACAATGTTGAAGCTTGGAGTTGTGTTCCAAATCCAAACAGAAGCCAAATGAGAAGTAACAATGACTCAAAAAAAAAAAAAAAAAAAAAAAAAAAAAAAGTAACCTCTCTCTCACACTTATTATTAAATGATTTATCAGTTGTTTTTCTAGCATTTTTTCCAATGTTGTTTCTAGCCTAAAAACCTTCAGCTAGGCTATAACATTCCCGCAGCAGGAATTTATATTAATCCTTTTACAAAACAGCTAGAAAACATTTTTCTTGCACTGTCTTCCCAAATACTCTCCTTTCACAGCCCCCTCATTCTCCCTGTGTTAGTGGGGCGGAGCATTTCCACGTTGCATTCCATGTCATTGGCAGGGCTGCAGATGGTCACAGCCTGTCACCCACCTTGTCCTTGAAAGCTGCTGAACAAAGTGTTTGGGGCTGGCAGCTCCAGCCTCCACAAAGAAAAGTGTCAGAAAAGGATTACCCCTGGGGGTGCAGGAGAATCTGGCATCCCACTTATTTCCTACTTGCTTTATTCCTCCCTATTTTTTACAGACCTCCATTGTGCCTTCACCTTACAGCAAAAAGAAGGAGCCTAGGAGAGACTGTCCATGCCTTTTCTAGTGAACTTGGACTTTTCCTACTGTACTCAGTTCTAGCAGAAGCTTGAATGAAAGTGTTTCCCAAATATATAATTCTCTCCATTGCTTCTTAGTTTTTGACACTAAGACTTACAAAAACTACTCGCGGCTTTACAGACATGTCAGTGAGAGCAAGATCTCAGAGAGATCTTGAAAGGATCTGATGGCAGCCAGCACCCACTGGTACCCCACACATCCCACACTGAGTCCTAGGGCTGCCTGACCCTGAGGTGTGCTGATGCCAAATGTCTCCACTTCATCCCTCTCACAGAGCCTGTATGACAGCTCCAGAAGGGAACTCGCTTCCCATTCCCTGTCGCTAAGCATCACGGACACAACGGTTCTCCAAGTCACAACAAGTCCATCAGTTTAGACTTGAGAAAGGTCTTCATACACACAGAGTAGGGGGAGCCCCACCAAATAGGGCAATTTCCAGGAACAACTGGAAAACGTATAAATCTCAGGTTAAGTTACAGAGAAAGTGAAAGAGGGCCGGGTCCTTAATGCAAGCCGGACACGTTACCTTGTCTGTGGTCATCACGTACAGATTTTCCTGGGTTTGATCAAGGACCAGGTCCTTCTTTACAGGTTTGTTTGGTTCAATGGTAAGAGAGCTGTACTCAGTTGCAGTGGATGACAAGAACACCTATTTTGTGTACGAAAAAAACAAAAAGGTGGTTAATGTTTCATTTTCCCCACAATTATCATTATATCTGCCTACTGCTGTAAAAGACAATAAAAATGTTTCTAAAAATATATTAAGAACAAAAGGAGGACTAAGGCAAATCTTCAAGAAAGACATTAAGGTGCTGGAGAGTATTCAGAGAAGGGCAACGGAGCTGGTGAAGGGTCTGGAGTACATGTCTGATGAGGAGTGGCTGAGGGTGTTCAGTCTGGAGAAACAGAGGCTCAGAGGAGACCTTAACACTCTCTACAACTACCAAAAAAGAGGTTGTAGTGAGGTGGGGAATGGTCTCTTCTCACAACTAGCAAGCAAGAGGGAGAAAGGGAAAAGCCTCAATTTGTGCCAGGGGAGATTCAAATTAGACATTGGGAAATACTTCTTCCCAGAAAGGTCTGTCGACCACTGGAATAGGCTGCCCAGGCAACCGGTTAAGTCACCATCCCTGAAGACATTTAAAAGAGATAGAGATGTGTCACTTAGGGACATAGACTCAAAGAATCACTAAGGGTGGAAAATACCTCCAAGATCACAGAATCCACCCACTAAACTAGCATCACCATGTCCACCACTAAATCTTGTCTCTAAGCACCACAGGACTTACCACGTGGCTTGGTGGGACTTGGCACTGCTAAGTCTAAGGCCAGACATGGCCATCACTCTCCTTCAAGCAAAAGAAGGTGTTTGGTGTTGCAGTCTTGATATTTTAACACCACAAACATGAGAAGCCTTGAGCACCACACAACCAGAATTTATCAGAGCTTAAGCTTGGGCTTTGTACCGCCACCTCTATTCATGGAATGGCCAGAATGACTACAAAATGAAAAGTTGCTCTTAAACCAGTATGAGCTTGAATAGAGATAAGGTTAAAGTTGTTAGATTACCTAAGGCTGTTTATATAAAGCTCCCAGTAGGTATGTAATCCTTCAGGAAAAGTGTCCTTCAGACAATGCTAATTCAACCTGTGTATCACATAGCTGAGGTACATCAGAAATAATGCGTCTTTCCTTTGAGATGAAAATAGCCAAGCTCCACGAGAATTTGGTCCCAGTATGATATCTTATAAATCCCATTTTGACTTTTTGTTCATAACTTTTTACATATACACCTTTCAGTCTTCTAACTGAGCTTGTTACCTTAAGGATTTTACCATCCGACGTTCCCAGAAAGGCCACGGTGTGCCCGTTCTCCACAGCCACAGTGACAGCCGTGAGATTCATCCCTTCTTTCTGCAGCGCTGCCTTCTCTACAACACCATTCCTGCTTCCCAAAAGGTACGGCAAGTGTTCGGAGCCACAGGGGAAATTTTTGCTTGCATTCTAATAAGGAATAGCAATACAGACTGATGTTAAACATTCAAATCACTAATTCCTAGCTAAGAATGAAGTGCAGCCCTATTACTAGACAATATAATACCCCTCAGACACTGAAGAGTTAGGAAGAGAGAAATGGATTGTCTGGGCATTTGCCCCCAGCCAACACGCAGTAATCAGACAGCAGCCTGCTAATTGAGAACTGCTTCCATGCTTTCACTTTCCAGGAGACACAGGGAGAGAATTTTTTTTTCTGCTTCAACATAGCAGCAGTTTAAAAATTAACTAGTTGGTTTAATTAAAATGAACACGTCATAGAGACTGGTTTAACCAACTTTGCCTTGAAGACTGCTTTTTTAATTGCTGTACTTTGCTGCAATCCATAAAAAAGCAATTCCCTGGCAACTGTCTCATGAACTTCAAAACATTCCCTCTTCACTACACTTTAGTCTTGAGCGGCAGCAAGAGCTACCAGAAGGAAGTTCATTCACACCTTGCCTTTCCTGCTATATTTGGTAACAAAACCATGTTTCTGATCTGAAATCCACACCTTATTTTTGTCAGGAGCCACAGCCACTCATCACATTCAGGATTTCTGTGTTAGATGCAGGGTACTGCAACAAGTAACACTGGTGGTTCGAAGCAAAATGTGTAATTTTGACTCATCAGCACTAGTGACTTACTGTGTGGGAGATGGCTTCAGTCTCACAAGATGAAGGATTATGGGTCAATACAAAAAAAAAAAATATTCCCATGCCCCATCTCTTCAGCTGTTCGCCCCTCTCCCTGGACTATAGCACACCACTTCTCAAGTTGTGCTCAAACAGCTGCTTATGCAAGTGTGCACCTTGCTTAGGCTGAGAAATTAAGACATCCTCTTAAAAGCTGGCTGAGTTATTTTTAAGATGATTCAATTTCTCAACCCAGTTTAGGGTTGGCTGCAGTAATGAATGAGTGGTGTGCACAAGCGGGGCTTGGGAATAGAGTGATGTGGGCAAAACAATCACAAAGCCAACAGAAATGCTCAAAATTGCCTCTCAGATACAGCCATAGGTTGAAGAACAGTAACTGAACAGTTGTAACAGTACTCTTCAAAAACCTTACCGTCAAGGTAATGACAGGCCATAAAAAGATAGCTGTCATGCTATAAAAGTATTTTGAGCCACAGCAAAATACGAACACCACGTGAATACAGGAAATCTGGGTATTTCAGTTGTCTTACGATACAAATACAAGTGAGAAAAAATGCTGAATTACAGATACCATCTAAAAGATTCTTAACACCATTTAAGCGCATTGTAAAAACACCAATTGAAACTACAATTTTCTACAGTGATCACCCAGAAGCTGATCATGGTTGTAAAAAATCCCTGCACTTGTCTCAATAACTCCTACACCGGAAGGAGCCCTTTAAAAGAAATGCATTCAGGAAAGCAACATTTACCTTTGAAAAAACATCAAATCCTTTCTAAGAGACTCAAAATTTTGTCATTTCTTACTTAACCTGGTCCACAACCCCTCACATTCCATTTCTATAGTGAATCCATCTATTGAGTTTTCAGTCATCTTAATACAGTTTAGCTCAAAGCCACCCTAAAACATGTACTTGTATATTTTCCACAGACTCTAACACAGATTCTAAAATGAATAATTATATTATTCATATTACCAGTCCATGTAATGCACACGGGTTTTCTGCTGAAAAAAGTTTGTAAAATGAGCTGGTATTCTTTTTAGTGTAGCAATCATTCCGGTTTTTTTCCATCTTTTCATTGATCTGCCTCAAGGAAAACACACACATGGCAGATTTTAGAGAGCCATCATCTTTGTTCACTTTGCTGAAGAGTGCAAGAAGAACTTTGTCGTCTGAGTGAGTATCTGCAGCTTGTCCCTGCTGAGCCATGCTCTCAGCCAGTTCTTTTCCAGGGGTAGTGACGTAAGCAGAATGACAGTGGTCATAGGCACCATCATCATCTTTGCAACCCAAGTCCATTTCAAAGTAGGAATAATAATGGGCATCGTCTTTGCACAGACGTGCAATCAGTGTGCGGTTGTTGACAGGTTGTTTCTCTTGTTGATTAAAAATAAAATAAACATAATTTTTATCCTCAAAAACTGCCACAAATTGTTGTGTGCTTGATGAGTGATAAGCTGACTTAACAGCTGCTGAGTCTGTATACATTTCAAAAATGTCTTTCCCATCCCTGGCGTAAAGCTGCCGAGTGCTGATTATGATCCCATTGTCATTTGGTCCATTCCCTTTCCCAACAAACAGCACTCGGTCATTATTCAAGGAAGTGATCAGTCCCACAGTCGATACATTCTCATCGTTGCTTGCTACAAAGGACTTTTCTCCACTACTGTCTACGTAGTACTTCTCATCGCTAATGTTTTGTAGATCTCTGATGGCACAGATTCCCTTAAAAAGGCTTCCACATACCACAGTTGTATTATCCACCTTGTTCAGCAACAGCAATTTGTTATAATTGTCAGTCAGTACGGCCTCTTTACATTGATTTTCATCAATGGGAGGTGTACATTTTTTGTTGTCCTTTCTTGGACCTGTTTCTACAGATCTGATTACTTCCAGGTTTTCTGTAAGCTGATACAGCGCATTTACCACTCCCAAATATATTATCCCAGTGTCATTATCCACTGTTAGATGATTTAGCTCTGTAGCACTCTGAAAAAATTTCAGTTCCTCATTTCTGGATAAGGTGATGCAAAAACAGCTCAAGATGGTCAGTGTCCAGATCCATAAAGCCATTTCTATGTAGTACCTAAAAAGGGAAAGAAAATAATAACATGAAATATATAGAAAAATAAATTTACACAAAACTGAGAAATGTGGTTTTTCATTACTTAAATTCACTTATCCTTGTGCACGTGTAGACAGTATGAAGGTTATGGAAAGCTTTAAATCCTGTTAATTGCCTAGCAATTTAATCTGTTGGGGAAGAATTTAACAAGGTCATATATCTAAATGATGATCATATAACCAGTTAGATTGATTATATGATTGTACTAAAGCACAATGAGAACACCCAATTTGAAACAACATGGAGTGACAAAATGTGGTAGTGCTTGCCCAGACAGCATCATACTGTGTCAATTACTCACTGTGGAAGTTTTAAAAATAATTTGGAGACTCCCAGTTTCAGGTAGCTCCTCCTTAAGAGGTGTGGGGGGAATTTACATAAAAGTTTGGAAACATTTTTTATTGTGGGCTTTCCCCAGAGAAGGAAAAACCTTCCACTGCATACAAGCAAGTCTGGATCTGGCTGCTGATGCTTTTTGAGAAGGCATTACACTAATCCTTCATCAATGTGAAGCCAGAAGATGGTAGATCCCTTAATATGCAACATTGCCTTTTACTGTTGGTATGCATTAAGCTCCAACACTTTCATTCACTAGAGCACTGCAACTTAAGAGTTTCAAATCTGTCTTAAGAACATCACTTAAATTTTTTTTGGGATTATGATTCTGTCACCTTTTCTTTTTAATCCCTTTCAGAATTGTTAGTTCCCAAGCAGATTGCCTGGCTGTTGGAATTAGAGAAAGACCTTCTGAAACTTGTAAGCAGGATTCTAGTTCTAATCCAAAGAGTTAAATGAGGAGTCTCATCTGACTTTCTGAGGCCTGAATATTTTGTTAATGTTTTCTTAAAGTGTTTCATTCTGAGAGCAGAAAATAAAAGGTGGTACGTTTGCACGCATTGATGTTAGTGGGGAAAGATGAATACTGTTTGGAGAAAGATCAAATGCAATCCACCATATTTTCACTTTCAAAGTTAGCCATGGGACTCTTTAATCTGATGAGGAAAGAACCTGTAAATTTACAGGGAATCTCAACTAAAATCTGAAAATATCTGGAGTCTAAATAGAAAGGAAACTATTAAAAACAGAGAAAAGACAAGAGAAACATTTAACAAAGCAATCTAGCAGGCAACAGTCTCATAGGATGAGGAAAATAACATGAAATGCCAAAACCAGAAACTGAAAAAAAAAAACCCTTAAAAAATCCCAAACAATAAAGGAACCACCCTCCTTTGTCACTCATTCTGTTTTGGCAACAGTAATAGAGTCTGGTGGGATGTGAAAGAGAATGCATGAATCATCACTAGTACTGGATAACTAAAACTAAATGTTAACAACCTGGATGTAAAAGTTTGAACAGGGAAGGAAGGACTTTTGTTGTGAGTATAAGTCATCTGCAAGCTTCCCAAACTACCTCAGCATTGCCAGTAATGCATAAAGACAATGCCTGTCCTCCAGTATTTGAGCGTGTTTTGCTCCTCTATGGAGAAAATGCATGTGCAATGGTGGGAACAACGGCCCTAAAATCAGAGTGAACTAAACTCTAAATCCCCAAAAACCTACTAAATGTAACCCAGGATAAATAAAACACTAACTTCAATCTTGTTTGCTGAAGCTCCTATCATTGTACCGAGCTGAGTAACTAGCTATAAAATGATGCCAAAGACAAGAGAAGACATCACTGGCAGCACAAGCTGGAATTTCTAATGATAAATTGAATTCCTATGACAGTGACTTGTAACCCATTGAGACTTGTAACCTATTCTCCAGACACACAGACTTTAGCACATGCTTTGCAATGTAATGAAGTGTTGGATCTCTTTACAACAAGAGTTGACCTGATCTAAGGGACCCAAAATTCTTCTGAATTCTTCTCTTTTCTTACTATTCCTAAGGACTTCAATTTTCCAGCTTTGATCCCATCTTATTTCTCCATTGCTAAATGATATGTGATAAAGTTTGTCATCTAGTTTCAAATATTGTCCCTTATAGTTATCTGCAATGAAATAAAAAGCCAGCTTGACAAGCTACTGCAGGGTTTTTTCACACCAGTTTTATCACTCTATTACCTATTGAACAAGGATCAAATGCAGAATTGAGATTAATTTGTTCCTGCTTTTCTCACAAGGTAATTATTTTTAGAGTATTATAATCTCTGTTTTCAGTCAAAGAAACCCCCATAAATAGCTCTACTTACAAAATGTGCCTTAAATGAACGGAAAATAATTCATTGTACCTTAATTTCAGTACTCAGTTCCCCTCCATGTTCCTGTATTTCAGTGCATTGAAAGAACCAATTTTGTCCATTAGTGGCACACAAGACACAAAGGCTGCATTTGCAATACTCCTGCCTTCATCCCAGAAGAATGAAGAGTCTTGCTGGTCCATGCCATAACCAGAACTTAATAAAAAGTACATGTTGCATGTTTAAACCAGTCTCTTAGAGGAGTAATTAATTTTCTGTATAAAAATGGGTAATGCTTCCTCCCTACTATTTTCTGCCTTGTTTATTTATAAATTTTTTGACTTAAATTATTCAGAACTACATGCACTCTCCATTAATAATGCCTTGTCTTTATTTGTTTTTGTTATTTACTCCCTGCCACTCCTCTCATGTCAACCCCCATCAGATAAACTCAGATATCTATGCGAGTTCATAATTCTCTATACTTATTAGTTTCACTTTCCATACTTTCGCCAAAGCAAGTAGTAAACAAAAATTAAATACACTATGAAGAGATTCAGAATTAAACTCTCCTTCACTTATCAAATAGCAGGCTTAAGAAAATTAAAAAAGTAAATAGAATGAAGTGAGATGAACTACAATCACAGGCCCCTTTCACTTATTTTTAACTTAATTGGGAAGAAGCAGCTGGAAGAATCCTTCCATGACCAGCTGGTGTGATAAGAATGCCAGAGCTGCTATTAACACGAGTGCTGTACTGAATTAGATGCTCTGGGAATGCATCAAGAAGCAGTCTCCTGCTGTGAAAAACTTCCGTTTTAAATGAACAAGTTGCAGAAACACAAGAGAAAGGTGTAAGAAGCATAGGCTGGAGCACGGAATCCATGATGTTCTGCACAGGAAATGAATTTCCAAGGGCTTAATCACACTCTGTATTTACACACAGGCCTGGGTGGCTTACTCTAAGTCATGCCCCGGTCCTGAGAGCTGCCATACACCCTCCACTCTCAATTTGCACTTAGTTTTAAGCCCTTATCAGACTCAGGATAAAAGAAGACCAACAGAGCATTTGCTCACATAATTTTCTCTCTCAAGGTCTTGTCTCCATCCAGCCTCTTTTCCCCTCTACTGCTTCCTACAAGAAATATGAAATTCTAGAATTTATGTGCAGGAAACACAGGGTACCCAGAAGAACACTTCATAGAGGGGAACTGCCTTAAAGTGACACTGTGTTGGTAATCACACTACTACCTGAGCTTTGCCCCACAGCTATCAATTTTAAAGTAAGTACCCATAACTTTGTATCTTCCTACTCATGCTACACCAGTAACCTTAGATAACACCCAATTTTTCAAAAGGCATGCAGAAAAAAGGAGCATCCGTAATCTACAAGCACAAAGTGAGCTTCAAATTGACTTCACATTATTATAAACAACCCTAAGAACTTGCACTAGTACCATGCTGACATGGACTTGGCAGGTGTTCTCCTTCAGTGTAAAATTAACTGCTGTGACTGAACACAGGAACCTTCAACTTTCCAGCCATTCCCCATCACCTTAGCCTTTGATATATCTTTAGCTTTATGCTATTTAATTTCTTACATTTGCTTCACCTGAAGTGAAAGAATACCAAATTTTGCCTGAAACTCGAATAACTGAGAACCAAAACAAGTGCTATTCCCAAAAAACAACAGACAAGAAAATCTTCACTGAAGGAATAATCTCACCATTTTAGCTTATGTGGTTTTTTGGTGTTTTTTTTGGTTTTTTTTTTTTTTTTTTTTTTTTTTTTTTTTTTTTTTTTTTTTTTTTTTTTTTTTTTTTTTTTTTTTTTTTTTTTTTTTTTTTTTTTTTTTTTTTTTTTTTTTTTTTTTTTTGTTTTTTTTTTTTTTTTTTTTTTTTTTTTTTTTTTTTTTTTTTTTTTTTTTTTTTTGTTTTTGGTTTTTTTTTTGTTTTTTTTCAGAGTATTTCTTCATTAATCACATATATACTTAATTAAGCCCTGCTATGACCTCTTATCCAGACAAAATTTTTTTTACCTGACATTCTGGTCTAGAGACAAGCACTTCTGCCAAGCAAGGCAGGTACTGATATGCTTTAATAGCAAGAGATGCAGAAAACTGTGGTTCTCCCAGCAAACTTTCCCTTAATCAGAGGGACTCCAAAAGATGTACAAGACACTTAAATTGGAAAAAAAAAAAAAAGATAAAAAGACTCAAAAATTGCTACATTAAAAAGGTAATATCCAAAGAATGCAATCCAATGGCATGGTTATTTGGGGAAAGATGAATGAAAATTCTCTCTCATTTTGAGTAACTTTTTAGCTTTTCTTAAGTGTGCCAAAGGTTGAAAAGAACTCAGCTTTCAGTTTTGGACTCAAAAGAAGTCAAAACAGAAATTGGAGAATGTATGAGAAGCAGGGGATAGCAAATTTTCAGTCTGGATTTCAAAGTTTCTACTTCTGCAAGAACTGTACCTAAAAGAAAACTCTTCCTCAGTTACAACTTTTACTATTATTTCCTAAAACAAATGAGCGATGGTTCAGAGAATGAATCACCTGAAACAACACTGCAGGATTCCAACAAATTTCCCAAGAGCACAGCAACATACTAGAAAGGTTTGGACAGAGAGGAACAGCTTTGCTGGTATACTATGCCAGACATCCAAAATTGGCAGAACCAGTGAGAGTAGTGATCACTGTGAGGGTGTTCATCCCTGTAGTTGTGCTGCTAGCAGATGGGACCTGTGGCTCAGAAAACCGTGGGAGGTCATGCTGTGGAGAATGAGAAACCACTATCTACTTCATTAGATGTTGTGATAGCCCGTACTACTCAAAAGGAGCAATTTTCCTTCCCTTTCACTTCTCAAAACACAACTTGCTAAGATGTGTAGACCATCTTCATACAGAACAAAAAATCCCATCAGGTCAAACTGCCTGGTAACATATGGGCAAATACTTTAATACTGTTTCTATTCCTGGTGTGGAAGACAAAAGTTTTGCTTGTTTTCACAAGACAAATTTAAAAAATTTTTTTGAGTAATTCTCAATAATATAAGATTTTTTTTTTTTTTTTTTTTTTTTTTTTTTTTTTTTTTTTATTTTATTTATTGTTTTTTTGATCTTATGCGTTACTGAAAACCTAGGTTTCTTATATCAAGAATAAGCTGTGGTGCCCACTAAGTCACTCTGACACTCCATTTCTTGGCTAAACAGGCTGACAAAAATATGATGAAAGGATCAGGGGTTGAGATAAGGACAAGGAGATATCACTTATCAATTACTGTCACAGGTAAAACAGCTGCAACTTAGGGAAATTATTTTAATTTGTTGCCAATTAAAATCAGAGAAGGATAATGAGAACTGAAACCAAACTTTAAAAAACCTTTTCCCCACACACTCCCTTTTTCCTGGGCTCAATTTTACTTCCAAGGTCTCTACTTTCTCACTGCAAGCATCACAGAGAAGGGGGGAATGGCAGCTGCAGTCAGTCCATCACATCTCTGCCACTCCCTCCTTGTCACACTCTTCCCCTGCTCCAGCACACACTCTGTCCCACATGAGACAGCCCTTCATGGTCTTCTCCAAAGTGATTCTTACCCATGGGCTGAAGTTCTTAATGAACTTTTCCAGAGTGGATCCCTTCCACAAGGATCCCTTCCCCAGTCCCTCAGGAACAGACTGGTCCAGCACAGGTCCCCCACAGGGTGACAAATCCTGCCAGCAAACCTGCTGCAGTGTGGCTCCTCTCTCCACAGGCCACAGGTCCTGCCAGGAGCCTGCTCCAGTATCAACTTTCTACAGGTGTTGGATCCTCCAGGGGGTGCAGGTGGATCTCTGCTCCCCCATGGATCCCCATGGATTGCAGGGGCACCACAGCTGCCTCCCCATGGCCTGCACCACGGGCTGCAGGGGAATCTCAGCTCTGGGGCCTGGAGCACCTCCTCCCTCTTATTCACTGACCTTGGTGTCTGAAGAGTTGTTTGTCTCACAGGTTTTTACTACTCTCTCCTTGCTTCTGTTGCACAGTCGTTTTTTCCCCTTCTTAAATCTGTTATCCCAGGGTGCTACCATCGTTGCTGAGCAGCTTGGCCCTGACCAGTCCAGGTCTGTTTTGGAGCCAGCTGGCATTGGCTCTGTTGGACATGGATGGGGGAAGCTTCTGGCAGCTTCTCACAGAAAACACTCCCATTACCAAACCCTTGCTATGCAAACCCAATATACCTATACCATGGTTTCATCTGTCAAGAATGAGTTGTACTTTGGTCCAAAGAGGAGTAAATCCCAATACTGTGCCTACAACATGAGCAGAGGCCAGCAGTGTCTGGGAGAGCAGAGTATGCACTGCATGTTTCCCCCGGGAAAGGGTCATGAGCAAGAAGATGTTTCCATAAATCTGGAGAATCTCATCTTTAAGAAGATCTGAGATATCAGCAGCAAAAAGACCTAGATAACTCACTGCCTGAGATAACCCATTAACCCAAGTGGACACTGTGGCATCCCACAGCCGGGTTAGCTGGGAGCTCAAGGGCAACAGGATGTGTATGAAAGGATGAGGAAATGTTGAGCAAGATGATCCAAAGGGAATTTTAAGGACTTTTTTTTAAATTTTATTTTTATTTTGCTTACATCCTTATCAACATTCACACAAGTTAAAAAAATGAGTTTTGGGAACCTGAACCACCAATTATTTACCAAAGATCACCAAATCTTTCTCATGTCTCACAGGCTTCTAAGGGGTAGGGAGGGGATTAAACAGAGTATCTCATCCAGCTCTAGTATCCCTGGCAACTACAGTAAAACACTATTGCTGCATTCCACCAAGCCAAACAGAGATGTTTTCTTGTCCCACCTTAGAAAAGGTTTCTCCAGGCATTGTATTGTATTA
The DNA here is from genome assembly GCF_017590055.1 of Onychostruthus taczanowskii. Classification (NCBI taxonomy): domain Eukaryota; kingdom Metazoa; phylum Chordata; class Aves; order Passeriformes; family Passeridae; genus Onychostruthus; species Onychostruthus taczanowskii. The sequence continues at coordinate 10,131,861 of NW_024499573.1, forward strand.
ACAGCTGAGGAACACAACTGCCTTTTACAGTTGGTTCTACATCCATCAGCATCCCAGCATACCTGTGACAAGCACTCTCATGAACTTTGTGCAAAATTGGCAAAATTGATTGCGTCAAAAGTTTAAGAGAGGCAGACAGCTAGAAAATTCAGAATTCATATTAATAATTATGTTATCAACTTCAAGCTAAATTAATAACACTATAAGTAGTTGGAATCAAAACCTTTCATCCATGCACACCTGAACTTTAAAGTATTTAATATTCTGATCCAGATCCAAATTCAGAGCAAGAGGGAGGCATGTGAGCCTTAATTTTTCAACTAGGAGTCACTCAAAAGAGCATTAACAACAGGTAATGAGACTCAGAAAATGCATACTTAAAAATTTTTGCTATTGCACTCCAGAACCTCCAATAATGTCCTGTTTCTGCAACATCAGCAGGTAAACAAAAGAGAAGAGTAGCACTTGGCAGATTTATGTGCACTCTTCGAAGCAGAGACTCTAATGAATTCCCTGGTTCATTTCAGTCTGACCTGGCAATGTTTTGATTTTGAAAATCTTTTACACCATAGGTTCTGACATAGTCCAAGGACAGGTTTCTTGGCTGGTCTTAGGAATCAAAATAAAATTTCTTTTACGTGAAAATACTTTCAAGATTTTACAGTGCCAATCAGCTTAAAAAAGAGTCAAAAACATATAAGAGATAAAAACAGCTGCTGTGGAGAGACCTCATTCAACAGCATTTACTACCAGCAATTACAGATTATAAACCACTCTGAGACAAGGTTAGCTTATGCCAGAAAGGTCTCTTCACATCCTATTTTTTATTATGAAGACAAGTGTTCATATTATCATCCCAAAACAGAGGGTTGCACATTCACATTCCAGCCCCACTAATGGAGGCAGGAACACACACAGAGAAGAGAAACACTGCAGAAGCAGACCTGCATTCATGCCTTCCTGGACCATCACACCTCCCATTCAGTTTGGCCCTCTACATTCATCCCTCCATCTTTTCTCCATTCTCTCAGCAGCAATGAAGCACTCATTTTAATGAGGTCTCACTTTCTCGAGTGTTACAAAGATGCAGCTGATCTGTAGAAAAGCAGCTGAGTGAGGTGTTTAATAGCAAGCAGCTGACTTGTCAGGAATCTGTACCCACGGAATCTCCTCTTTGACCTGCTTTGTGATTTTCTTGAAGCCATGAGATCTCCTAATGAACAAAAATTAAGATTTTATTTTAATCTACAATCTCACTGAGCACTAATCCCAATGATGCCCTATGGGCTAACACCCAGCTGAATCAGTCTGCAGTCAGCACAGGGCCACAAGCCACTCCAGACCTCCCAAAGTCACTTACAGTTTTATGCTAACTGAGCCTGCAATGGCCAAACCTGATTTGGCTGCAAGGGTAAACACCTGCTGCAGCTGCCTGAGCTTCAAGGGGGGTGACTTCCTGTAGCAACCGCTGTACAAGACGGCCACAGAAGCCCAGCAGAAAGCAGGGATGCCTCATGCACACTCACCTGCTCCATGTAAGCCCTAGGTTATTTTATCCCTTCTGCAACCCAGGAAAAAAATATTCTTTTCTTTTAGCTGGTGAACCTGCAGAAAATTAGAGTCTGAAGCATGGAAAAGAAAGCCCAGGGAGTTAGGATAGTGCTGATTTGCAGGCTTTCCTTGCATTAATAAGGGTATTACAGCACAAGGAAAAAAATGCATTTGTACTGATAGTAAAAGGAGACTCTGTGTCACCAGCTCCATGATACAACAACGAACTGCTTGTTTTCAGTGCTATAAGGTCATCTTCAAGGACTGGTTTTGGACTTCCCCTGGAAGAAGCCAGAAAGGAGGCGGATTTTCTTCCAGCGTGGGGGAATCTGAGCATGACCATGTGGAAACAAACACTAAGTTTTCTGCCTCCTTCCTTGCCAGAACCAGTTCTTCCGTGTAATTAACCTTGTAATTAACCATTTATCACATGCACAAAGAAATACTCAAGTCAAAAGGACACTTCCAGCATGTATGAATTCAAACCGGGAGTTCACATGCAGGCAGTCGGTCTCGCCATTCCCCTCAAAGCAGAAGCAGCAAACCGCGCTCCGATGTCTGCTGCAGCTGCAGCCCCTGTGTCAGCAGCTTGAACCTGCATGTACCCCTTGCTGAGCACAGCCAGAGGAGAGCTGCAAAGAGCCAGGATTTCCTAGCTAAGATGTGACTGTACAGAACAGCACACAGACATTTAAAGCTATGCAGAATTTTGGCATGAGGCAGAGCCAACATTTTTGTCTTCTTGTTATATATTACAGTGTCATAGGCCTTAATAGAAGCATCATGTATAAACTGCAGTGATAACACCATATGAAATTGATCCTATAAATCAGTGGGGTAAATAAATTTTAACCCATAAATTAATGAAATGCAAATATGGTGAGTAATGCAAAAAAATCCTCTTCTTCTAATTCTACCTCTCACTTGGTAGTATGTCTGCTGTGTGATTTCCTGCCTCATCACCATGCTGTCTTCTTACTCTCCTGTTTCTCTTTATTTTGTTTTTGTATTTGGGTTTAATAGATCCCCGCATTCTTAATTTTCATGCATTTATCTATCAGTGCCAGTGATTTATCCAGGACTACTGAGACATGGGACAAAAGCTCTATGAAAATGGGAAGCTATTTTGACCACACTCTATTGAGTACACTACAATGTCCATTGTACTCAGGCAGCTGATAATGCAAGCCACAAACAGAGAGGGGTAGATGGGGAAAACTCTTGAAAATGAAAGTTTATTGATTGTCAGGAGCTAAGAAACACATAGATGAGGAAGAGAGAATTTTCCTGGCTTCTTCTGCTGGAGATAAATCACAGGTGTTTATTTGGTTTGTCTTTCTTGAATTTTTTTTAAACTTTTATTTGGACCATTTGTATCCTCATGTTGGTGTTGCTGATTTTGATCGCCCTGAGATTAAAGTGAGTTTTTTTTTTTCTCTGTCTTTCAAATTAATGTTCATGACAACTTTTAAAAAGCCCTTTTATTTTTATTGCCTTACACATCTTTTCTCATCTTCTTACAGCTCCTCCTCCCCCCACCTTCTTATTTTCTTTTTTTCTTAGGCACAGCCTCCAAGTTTTCCTCTCTTACAGTTGCTGCTACAACAGCCTGAATACTCTTCTGTAAAGTCTCAGATTACAAAGTAGGAGGTAGAAGAAAAAAAAGGAGGAAAAATAAAGGAACAGGAACCTCAGGTGATTTTCAGATCTCAATGGGGATCTCAGACATACTCACTGCCGTATTGACTCCCCATCTCTTTTCAAACCTCATCTGGAAACACCTCTTGTTTCTTGACTGCTTTTCCTTCTCCTTTGTTCCCTATTGCTCTCTCAGAAGCAAGAAAAATACAGTGAGACATGCTTAACTTGGTGGCACCTGCTGATACTCTCCACACTCCAGCTTGGGGAGTGGGAGGAATGAATGTGCAGAAGAGATGGTGCTGGATGAACTGGAGTCCTGCCTCAGGGAGCCATGAAGATGAGCTGATGCAGCTGGAGCCACCCAGCAGAAACAACGAACTGGGGGAGCTGCTTCTGCTCACAGACAGATAACTCCTGCAGCTGAGAATGGAGCTGGGACAAGATGGGGACACACGTGACAGCAGGGCAGAAACAGCTTGGAGAAGCAGAAGCATAGCAAGAAAGGGCACATGGTAAATATTTGGCAAGGCTTTCAAGGGGAGATGAGTATAATAGAATCCACAAGAAAGGTGCCTGCAGGAAATTGAACATACTAAAATAAACATCATACACAGTATAAAGGGTTAAGGACAAATATAGAGCAGGCTGTATGTTCCAAGTCACATTTGATTACACTTATTCATTTACCTATTGTGGCTTTTGGCTGCCACAAGTGAAAAAAAAGGTAATTACAGCAATTTCATTTGTGTTTAGTTTTTCCTGGTGTTTTGTTGTTGTTGTTGTTTTGTTTTTGTTTTAATAAACACACAAGGCTCATCTAAATGAATGGAGTGCCCTGGCTCTAACAGCACAGTGCTGACTTGTGCTGATCCAATCTGCCTAGACAGACACTGTCTGTACAATTCTATGTACTTCCACTGTATTTCACTCCAAACTTATATAGCTAGTTAACCAGTAATTTACAGGAATGTGACAGCAGCACCCACCTGTGTCTATCTACTTAAGGGTCTGTCAGCAAAAGAATTGTAAAATCCCCTTTTATGGATGCATAACACAGTCATAAAATGTGTTTTCCTCGTTTCAGAAGTGTCCAACACAGGAACACTTATTTCAAAAAAGGAGCATGATTAAAATGTATTGCTGCCTATTTCACACCAGTCTCTGCCTAACCCCTCCAAAACAGAGGTCCTTCCCTTAAAACTACAAGTCATCAGTCATGCCGAACAGAGCACTGCAATCTCCACAGAACAGCCCTCACACATGTGTGACAGACTCAAATCAAATCAGTTAATTGTCACAGGTGGGCTCTGAACCTACTCCAGTTGAACTTGCCAGCTGAGCCAGGACCTGTCATGGCCTGCCTTGGGGCCTCTAGGTGATGCATAAACTTACCGAGAATGATAGAGTGGTTTGAGATGGAAGACACTTTCAAAGATCATCTAGTCCAACTTCCCTGCTCTGTGCAGGGACACCTTGCAATAGACCAGGCTGCTCAATACCCCTTCTAACCTGGCCTTGAATACTTCCACAGATGGGACATCCACAACCTCTCTAGGTAACCTATTCCTATTTCTCACCAGCCTCATCATGAAGAATTTAATTCTTATGTCCAAACTAAATCCATACTCTTTCAGTTTAAAACCATTGTCCTTCTCCTCTCACTAGAGGTCCTAGTAAAAAGCCACTCCATTTTTCTTATGAGTCCCCATTAAGCACTGAACAGGCCTCCCCACTCCTACAGAGTGCAATTTTTGCTTGGAAATGCTGCTGCCCAGTAAGTGCACATACGTGTATGATCCTTTCCACCCTGAAAATATCATAGATCTAAGTCTCACAATTTCTATGTATAATTACTGGGTCCAGATTTACGATTTTCTCTTGTTTCCTCAATGGCTTTCGAGAACCAAAAGTCATGCTTCTAAAGAGGATGCAGTTTGAGAGGATGCAATCAGAGGATGTAATTTGAGATGCATGGAAGTAAATAGTGACAGACAAGCAGACCGGCCCTTCCACTCCTACCATTAACAACCCAATGGTTGGAGGATTTATCTGCCTGCTGATTGTATGATCAAACCATTCTCAAATAGTATTTTAACCTAAAACAACTGCAAGATTCAGAAATGTATCTTTAAAAAGAAAAAGGAAAGGAAAAACCCCTCTTTTTTCTGTTGTACACAGAGCATCTGTTTTCAGTTTTCTAACACCCAGAGCTGACTCCTCCTAAGAACTGGTAACTTTAAACCCTTTGCCTTTGACTGAGCAGCTGGGCTAACCATGCTCAAACAAAGGAGCAGCAATTTCCAAACTTCTGGCAGCACAGTGCATCCTTACCCTATTGCTTAAATAGATGCTGCCAAGGCATCCATGTGAAAAAAACCCATGACAAAAGATGCAAAGCCATGAGTAAAGCCATGCAAACTCTTGCTACTTTCTTAGCAGAGGAGCACAGGACAAGTTTGGCACAGCATCTGCTTTACACAAATTCCTGCCTATGGTGATCCCTTTCCAGATCCCATTGTGTTTTGATGTTTGAATAAATGCAAAATGCCTTGTGAAACAGCCAATGCTAACAAGTGGAAAAGAGGTCTCCACCAAAACTGCTGCTGCAGAGCACAGTGGAATTCTCATGGAAAGAAGATGAGTTTCTTCCATGTGTTTGTACTAGGATAGAGAGGTCACTGCAAGGCTGCTCAGCAGCTGGTGGGAGTGTTTTTCTTTCACTGCTAAGTGCATTTGGATACATGAGTTAGCAGAGCCAATAAGAGCCAGCAACACTATACGAGAGGAATAGAGAGCAGTGTAAATCCTCCTCCTTGCATGACCAGTTTCATCCCACAAGACTAATTATCCAGGCAACCTCCAAAGACTTCTGTTGGGCAGCTTTCATCATGCATCTTCTGAGCTTTTAAGCTAAATGTTTCTTTTACAGCACCCAGTGATGTGGTTAAAAGGTCTAAGCCAAGTATATTTTATGATTGCTTTGTACATTAGGTACTTTGGTATATATATTTCAAATTTGAATTTACAGTAACTGCTCCGTGTATTTTAAAAATTTGTACAGTAGATAAACTAAATTCAAACACAGCCTACACTTTCTATTGGAGAATATATATCTAGGAAAGTCTTCAAACGCAATCATCATATGTAAACACTTTCAACTCTTTAAAAGCAAATAAGATGAAAATCTATAGGAGTATATTAAGACATAAAGTTTAGTGTGCTGATATGTAAGGATAGTAGGAAATATGCCTAAGAGCATGATGTCATTGAAAATATAACCTGCATTCCTGCCCAAACAACTGAAAGGCAATCAGAATTCCAGTATTTCATATATATGTTCTAAAACAATTTTTTGGATAGTCTTATTTCCAAGGAACCAGAATGCATAGCTCAGTTGTTCCAGCACTTCAAAATTTATGCATGGTGTGTCAGGAAAGAACAAACTATTATTGCAACAGCTAAAAACTGCAAGTTTTTGTTCAGGCTGCATATTTTACAAGATAAGTCCATCTATAGATGCAAGCAAAAAGGAACAATTTTATGGGCTAGTTTATCCTGTAAAATATTCTCCCTAATCCTTGTAAAAACATACTTCATGCTAATCCTTCTGCCTGAAAGCATTTTTGCAGACAACTTAGAGCATTTCTATCACATTTTGTTACCTTTAAGCTGATCTAATTTACCTGGTTTTCATCAGGTTTATTAGGGTCTGTCTAGATATCAGATTTTTATAGTTGATCTGGTCTTATATAAAATGCTCAAACTGGTATATTTTAATTTCCCAAGTGGACATCTGTCTTCATCTGCGTCTTGTAAAGTGCTAAGTACCTTCCTGGGCCTTAATTAATTAGGAGCAATGACCTATGTATCAGGTAGTAATAGCATCCAATTAATGGAAATGTATAATGTAAAGTATTATCAGCCACATCCCTGCAGAGGGGTATTTGCCCGTTTGTGCTGCATGCCCTGGACAGGCTGCACCAGGGATCTGTAGCCACCACAGAGTGCGAGCACAAGATTGATCCCCCTCAGCCCAGGCTTTTCAATGTGAATTTCTAAAGACACTCCGAAGCTAATTATCTGTGCATTTCTGATTGCCATTGGAGGCATTGCATCTCCAAGCTTTAAACATGCCTACCATCGAGCTCAAGGCTGCAGGGTAACCACGGAGGCTCCCTGAAGGTGAGGTTCTGTGAGGCTAAAACCTGCTGGGCACAGGAAAGATTTGAAGCACTGGAAACTTCCCTGTTGCATACTTTGCCCTTCCAAAACAAATCTGGAAACCAGTCTGAGAGGACAGAAATCCCTTTTCAATGGTTTTTGATGCACATTTTACAGAGCCTGTGGATTCACGCCAGAGGAAACTTCACTCCAAGGCATAAATGACTTGTATATGCTACTGTGTGCTTTGCAGATGACTTTTTAACACAATCTACCATCAAATAATTATGCAACATATGCCACAGGAAACAACAGAAGTTGCACACGAGCATCTGAACAGATTCCTCACTAGCTTTCTGCAGTACTTGAATGATGACATAAAGAAAAGCCAGTAGGAAACTCAACCCCTACTATTCTTCATTTGTTTGATGGGCAGGCATGAACTGTAACTGGCAGAGAGATTAAGAAATTAGTCATAAAGTACTGAAATATAACGATATCTGAGACTATGAAGATAATTCTTTGAGTGTCTCTGAAATAAATGTTTGCTTGCTCTGAGAAGTCAAGCAAGAGCAACTCACCAAGAGCTAGAGCAAGGAGGGCTACTGCACCATGAAGCTGGGCTACAGTCTCCAGGCAGAGTACTGGAGTTCAGTGATTTTATTCCTTTGCAAAGGATGTGAGATACATGGGTGCAAAACCTTACATAAAATGAGAACTCATCTCATGGCAAGGTCCAAAAAACCAAAACAAGCATCCAGAGAGCTCCAGTACATTGCTAAAATCAGCTGCAGTACTACACTTTCCCTAAAGCTTTGGGTAAATATCTTCAGGCAGAAAAATCACGAGCATTTCAGATGGAAATGTGTCTTTCCACTTAGCTTTCAAACTGGAATGCCTATAAAGGGCAACCACTCCCTTTTGGCTGGTCCCTGCTTACAGCAGCTAGGAAAAGGTCTGAAGTTTACCACCACCCTCCAGCTCTCCTACCTCACAGGGAGGAAGACGGAGCCAGGACTCTGCCTCTTGTTCTGGTCTCCATCACCACAAAGGTTTCCAACTGCAGCCTCTTGGCTTCAGGTCTAACCATACAAGGCCATTATAAAGGGCATCCAAGAGCACCACTTCCATGCTTTTAGAAAGAACTATGGCTGTGCAATAGGGAAAATTAAACCACACTGCTCAGCATATGGCCAGCCATCCTACCCTTCCTGCTAACTTGATGTTTGAAAGCACCCTCTGTCAACCAAATGACAAGAAAATCTTATATAGTTTCACCCACTGATTTTATGAAGGCACTGATCTACCACCTCTAGAAAAAAAAAATCCCTAACATTTTTTGCCTTAGATTTTTGTTCATAGATTTATATTGCTTTTCCTATGGTGTGACATGTAGCAGTTTGTAAAAGTATAATTAGATGAGCATGCTTGCTGAAGTTTCAACTTTACCTATACTTACTTATTTGACTCATCTGGGTTTTAAACAAGATTTTGAAATAAGGCACTTAAATACTTTAAAGCCAATACTTAACATTTAGATTTGTTTAGACTGAATATAAATATTTATTTAGACACAGTTAAGCTTAAATCAAACGAGTATTCAGCTAAATTGATATAACCTTTCCATAACATTAAACCAACTTGGGAATTCAGACGAGCCTTTGAAAAGTAAAAGCATTAAAAGTGCACAAAGATTTTCAGAAAAGAATGAAAAAAGAACATGGTAAGTGTAAGCAACTTACTTTTTCACTCTCTGGAGAAACTGTCCTAACCTCTGGGACATCCCACAGCCCAGTACAATCACCCAGAAGACAGAGCTATAGGGAAATTGTCTACAGAGTTGAACGGGGATAAGAATTGCCTGTGTTGGGTGCATCTGTTACTTCCTTGAAATAATTGATCCCTGATGCTAAAGATAGTAACACTGGTGGGATTCAAATACTCCAGACATTTATGAAGTCCCTCTCACTTTCTGGCAAAGAATTTGAACTGTCCCTACTTGCACTGTACAGTGCCTTCAGCAGGAGAGGCTTAATATTAAAGGACTGTAAGTATTCAAACTGAGGAGGTTGAACTTCAAAGAGCAAAGGGAGGTCACTGTGCTCATCCTCACTAGTATGTACAGCATACTCACTGCCAAAGGAAGAGCTAGGAGAGGGGGACAGATCCCTACCTCCATACGCTCAAGAAAAAAAAAAACCTCAGCAAGCCAACAACACCACTGATTTCAGAGACCACTGCTCCATCTGAATACACCTGGAAAAAACAGATCAGTCTCCATTAGGTGGTTAAACAAACAGATGTTTGTTTAACCACCTCAGAAATAGCTGCTCAGCAAGACTGGTGTTTGCTTTTTTGACAAAGTTCCTGAACTTGTAATGTCTTTCTCATTTCCTTCCTGTCTGGGACCACTGACAAAGTAGTCAATCACACTTTGTGCTAGACAGTTGATTTCACTGTACCAGGCACCAGTAACACCGAGGTCTCAATCCAACATCTGCAGCCCTGGTCCTTTTTGCACAGCAAGCACAATTCACAGAGCTTGAGGAAATGCACCAGGTATCTTATGGATGACAAATGTAACATTTTATTAAGGTTTGTATTAGCCTCTAAGCAGAAGTGTGAGAGGAAAAAAAACTCTTATTGAAAGAGCCAACCACCTTTGTCTACATGAATCAATGGTTCTTTACCCCTCCATCACTGCATACATATGGGATGGCCATAAACCTGTTGTAGATGCATGTGGAGAGACTTCATTTCTAGTACAAATCAGGACTCTTTTATACATTGTGGAGTCCTATATCAATATTCATATAAAATTCCCACAGGGATCTAGGTAGCCTGACAAGGATCAGCCCTTTTATTAGTAATGCTTTATTTCAACTAACTGGAACTGCTATTTGATTTATGAAGTCCTTTGCAAGCTTCAGAGTGATTTGTACAAAATCCCTATGATCTGTGGTGAATGAATTGGGTGACATAATACCTATTGTCCTAGCATCACCAACCCTATCCAACACATCTTTTGACATATGACCTTGTCCAATTAAATAAACAGAGCAATTTAGATAGGCAGAAGGCAATTATTAGGGTTGGATGCTGGCCAGCTAACTGAAGCAGGAGTACCATTTGTTAAAAAAAGCTTTATGTCGTTTCACAAATTTAATGACTGGAAGCTTTCAAGAAGAGTTTTGGACTGTACTACATCCAGCTATGAAAGAACCAAATGTATGATGCTCCCTTCATACCACAGCAGGTGACATTTGTGAGGTCTTGTGCAAGACTGCTTCTTTCAAAAAGATGCCTGGAAATAAACAGCTTTCTAACCTGCTCCCTTCTATCCCTAATTGTCTACATCTTAGCTGGACCCTATTTATTTGAACAACAAATAGGTAAATAAGGAATCAGGACTGTGCTATTTTCACACTGGGGAATTGTCAAATACCATTTCTTATGGAAGGATTTCAGCTGTCTTTCACTATCCCTAAGTTGTTTGTCAGAGCTTCTAGTTTTTTAATGGAAGACAGAGTAAGAAGAAAGAGGACAGTGAATAATAGCATAATAACATAGAAATAAGTCACTTCTTAAGTGGGACATGACCATTACTAGCAAAATTATATTCCTGCATAGTAAAGCCTTGATGTCAGAGCCCAGTGAACAGCAGAGGGAAGGAAAGGGTCTTAGCTCTTCTGTGCAATGCTGGATACTTACAGACATTTCTTTTTGTGTACATTAACTAACCTTTTTTCTGCATAAACTCGAGATTTATCACAGGGCCATTTCCCACTGAGGTTTTCAAGCAGGCCTGTGCCAGTGCTTCCCTATCCCAGCCACCCAAAGGACTTCACTGCAAAAAAACCCTGACCTCTTCCAGAGAGAACAGGATGCAGCAAGAATGAATGAAATGTTTGTAAGGCCCTCATCCTATCTGAACACGCTTTCAAATCCCAGCCATCAGTTGGCCCTACACTGAGCTTTTTGTTCCTGGCATGTCTGAAAGGGTCTGAGTATTAGTTTAGCCTTCTCTGGTAAGTCATTCTTCAAAAGCCTTTTTAAGCCTGCCTAATTGCATTGAAACTTTTATACTAAACCTGCCAGTGCTAAAAATCTTTTCTAATGCTTTTTTATTTTGCAGAGGATGCCAGCTTTATGAAATCATTGAATGGTCTGAGTTGGAAGGGAGCTTCAAAGACCACCTAGTCCATCCCTCCTGCCATGGGTAGAGACATCATCCAATGGACCATGCTGCTCAAAGCCTCATTCAACATGATCTAGAACACTTCCAGAGATGGAGGATCCACAGCTCTTCTGGGCAACCTGTTCCAGTCTCACCACCCTCAGAAAAAAAATTATTTTTCATATACCCAATCCAAACCTACCTTCTTTCACTTTAAAATGGTTTCCCCTTATCCTGGCACTACAGACCATGATAAAATGTCTTTCTCTGTCTTTCTTATGACCACTCTTTATATACTGGAATGCTGCTATAAAGTGTCCCTGGAGCCTTCTCTCCTTTAGGCTGAACTTGATCGGCCCATCTTTCCAGTCCTCTGACCATTTCTGTGGCCCTCCTCTGGACCTGCTCTAATAAGTCCACATCTTTCTGTACTGGAGACCCCAGAGCTGGACACAGAACTCCAGGTAAGCTGCATTTGGAATGCTGTTTCCTCGTTTGCAATAACCTCCCTAACCCAGAGCACAGATGCTCCACCTGTCTTTCCCACCCCCGGCTATCCAAAAAAACTCTCACTGACCCTATGCTTTCACTGCCTCCAAGAGCAAGCTCCCTCTAATGACCTTTTTCCTTGTACACCGAGCACAAATATGTTAGGTTTTTCATTTTTGTACCCTATGCTGTGGGAAGAAAGAAGGAAAAGAAAAGCTGGAAGCTGTTGCAGCCCTAGCTTCAGCTCTGTGCTGAAGGGTGCTGGCCTTTGCTCTGTCCCTGGGCTAGGCACCTTCAGAAAACCACTGTTTTTATCTTGTGATAAGACCCAAGGGCCCAAGTGGGATCCAGAACACAGACAGACACAGTCCAAGGTCAATATGTAGGCAAACCCAGCTTGCTCATGACTGACTAGCAAATGTCCTTGTCCCTTTTGAAACACCCCTCAGCACAAGCCTTCCCCAAACACACACTCCGTTTACATGCCATTTAATAACACCCCAGTATAACAGCTTCTACAAGAAAGTATCCAGTTTTACTCCTGAAATGATTTTGGTAAAGTTCTTTTTCCTCCACTCAGCAATGATCTGGACTAATTAAAGAGAAGCTAGCTTCCTGTTAGAAGGAATGGCCCTCCCACCTCCATTGGCACACCTCGATGCTAATGGTATTTAAGCCATGCAGGCACCATTAAGATTTGAGATTCCATGCAATTAAACATTGATACAAGAGGAAAACTATCCTTTTAGCAGATTACTAACAGCACACTGGCTTCTGTTGCCCACATGGGATCTTGAAAATTGACTGCCTGCATGGAGCTCAATATTTTATACTACTGCAGAAATGGAGCAGAATTAGGAAACAATTATTGGTAAGTATGAAACTGTGGCACCATAAGAGCCCCATGTGTAAGACCAATCTAAGGAGAAAGAAATTTTTAAAACTACCAGCTTTCATTTTTCCTTTTTTTTCCCCCCTTGTTTGCACAGCTGGAAATGAATTCCCTGCTGTTTCATATTTCCTATACTGATTAAAAGTGTTGCCTACTGCATCATTCTCTTCAAGGCCTGGATTTTCTAGGTTAAAGCAACATTAGAAAGAACAGGGTTGAGGTACTGAAATAGGGCTGAATTGAAGAATTTTTATACAATATAAGCAGTAAAATGTATTTTTCTCAATAACACTTTATGCATGGCAGAAATTGCTTTTCCACATCAAAGTCAAGACACATTCAAATAATGAGTTAGTGCAAGAACCTCAAGGATAAGACATTTGCATTTTTAGGAACAAACAGGCTTGTAACAGGCAATACTGGGTATTAATCTTGGTTAGCACCTAAACATGGTTTTCTGGGAAAGGTTCTGCAGACCTTGTTGACCTCCTTTCTCTGCCCTGAGGAACTGACAGAATCACGAATTGCACATGTCTAGAGAGCTACACATATCAGCACAGCAAAGGAATCAGAAGCTTCTCTGAGCTAAACACCTCACTTTCTCATCTCTGAGAAACTCAAAAGTATCCATAGTCTCACCATTATTCTAAGAATTGTGTTTTAGACATGAAAGGAGCCCACTGATTTTTTACTAGCTTTTTCCCCTGCCTAATAGAGGTAAACAGTAAATAGCTGTGCCATTAACTTGTGCAAAAATGTATGCAATCTAATTTTAGTGAGAAGGGCAAAGGAAGATAAGTACACCGGGTTCAATTAATGCTGATGCTAGAAGTTGTAGTAGGAAGTCAGCATTTCTTAAAACTTTGTTCATACTGAGATTCTGTGAGCTCCCAGTTGTTTTATCCTGTTTATGCTAAATATTCTGGCAGAGTGGTGACCCACATAACCTCCACATTTTCCTCTTAGAGTTACAGTTAAAGACAGGATGCAGGTACAAGTTTTTTTTACCTACAGCATCCTTGTAAACTGCATTTGGTGTTCAGGGGTTGCTTATAACCACATCATCCCCAGTAAGTACTTTTTTTAAACATTAAGTTTAAAAAAGTCTTATCTTGATGAAATCTTGGGAATGTGACTCTTCCAAAATGCACAAATATGTTTTTCAGTCCTGTTTTTAAATATTGCATTTAAATAGACAAACAGGAAATTAAAACAACCCTTGAACTATTTCTTTAGTCAGTTTTCAAAACTGCTGGACTCTGTCATCATTTACAGGAATGTTTCTACACCTCTTGATCTGCTAAAGCTCTACTCTCTATAAATGGATTAAAATGTATGGCATCACTAAAAATATAACTTTTTCTTTCAGAGTTCATTTAATTAATTTCCCTTAGAAAGAAATTGGCCAATTTAATGTTAACAGTTACATGTTGAAAAAAGCCATTCTTAGCCCTACAAAAGAAAAAATTAGCACTCCTTAGGTGCATTTAGTGCCATTCTTGTAACTTCTGACTATGTATACTGTTAGTTTTGTCTTTTGTTTCCCTCCAAGTTCCCCAAAAATCTGGATTTCACAGAATATGATTTACTTTGACCTTGTCAGCACTCAACAGCTTTTCTCTTTTTTTCAAGCTCAAGCCTGTCTGGGGAGCACAGACTAAACATTATTAGACTTATCTCCAGCAGAAACAAAATCCAGATTTCAAGTGCTTGAATACAGCAGTGGAGATCTCTGCACTTGGATGCCAGGGCCACCTATACTCAAATAGAAACACATGCCCTTGGCTGGTGGGAGCAGAGCACAGGAGCATGTGGGTGATGCTGTGGTGTTTGCACTGTAGCTTTGTAGGGGCAACATTTGGTTTAGGAATTGGGAAATTTCAATTCAGGCTGTTAAAAGCATCTGCATCACCCTCTGATGCTTTGCTACCAGATGCCTTAGCCTGAAGTGGAGCTCTTCCATTCAGAGCTGTAAAAGAAACACTTCTACATTTATAGGAACAGATTGAAGGAAACCTGACTTCTAGGACACTGAGTTGTGTGGGTGATCTGGGCTCCTGGTGCAGGACTACCTTGTGCACCTCAGTTTAACACGGGTACTGACCTCTATGCATCCACAAATGGGACTGGAAAACCCCTAGAAATGAGGGCTTTAAATACATTTTTCTCCTAAACATTCCTTGCCAATTGGTTTGGGTATCCCTGCTCTGCATGCTGCTTGTTCATGAATTTTTGTTCTCATGGGCTTAGCGCTCCCCATGCAGTAACTTGAAGTGTAGTACCATGCAGGTGCTGGGATGCAGTACACTTACTTCAGTAATACATAACATAACTCCAATGTCACACTTACACTGTCAGAATACAACCTACAGCCTCTAATTCTTGTCTTGGAAGGCAATACACTTTTATCCAGTTATTTCCTACTGCTAGAGAGAAGCCATTCTCTCCTAGCCACTGCCATGAAACATTCATCTATAAAATAATTCTTCCTTGAATGTTTTTTTTTTTTCCTTACCTTTCATTTTGGAAACAGCAGGGACATAAGCTCTCTCCTCTTTCAAACTCTGCATTATAATCTTTATTACATGTTTATCAAAACAACCATCTTTTATTAAGATAAGAACTTTGCCTTTCCAATGGGTCCCACATTAGTCCTGACTGAAAATGTGGAGAGCTAAGACCTAAGAGCCTAATATGAGAATTAAGTGGAATAAAAAAAGAAGGCTTTACAATCTGCTAAGGGAAATCTCAGCAGTAGGCTATGAAAATGCTGGATATTAGTGCTGTGCATCAGCAAACAATATCCAGAGTTCCTCAATTTACATAGGAGACATTTTTAATAGGCACTGTACAAGCAGTTCTCAGACACTGACTCCTTCCCTCTTACTCCTGAGTAAGTCTGCAAGTCCACAGATCAGCAGAGCTCTCACAGGGATACAGCAGCAAATCCTGGCGCCTGCAGTGTGCATTTTTCAGAGTGTTGCCATGGTGATCTCCAGTACGCTTATCCCCTGAGAGCTCTACTCAAAATTCAGAGGGAACCAAAGCAGGACAAAGAAATGACACCCAAGCAAAAGCAACAGGGATATTATGTGTAATTAGCACATGAACATCCTTTCATAGGGAAGATTTCAGAAAAAGAGTTATTCTTAGAACTGAGCGGTCTTTAGAAAAGAAGTGCAGTTTTCATAGTCCCAATTCTAAACCAATAACCATGGAATAAACCCAGGAATTTCTATCCCTGTCTCTGTGGATGGATCACTATTTGGCACAGGGTAAATCCTCAACCTCGGTACTGCAAAAATCCGGATCCTTACAGTCAGGACAGAGGAAAAGGGATAATTAAGCAGATAAAATGAGACAGATTACTTTAATAATGAAGTACTGTAGACCAGCAACAGATCACTACATAACCAGAATGCAACATTAACTTTTTAGAACATTGTATTTCCCTATTTTATGAAAAGAGTTAACACAACTATTCCTAAGTATTGGACTAATTTATTTTTCTGCCAATTACTTTGCATCATCTGTTGGTCCTTACTGCAGTTCTACTCTCTTACTGCACTTTCAACAAAAGGGAGCTACATTTGTGCAAACATGAAAGCAACACTCATGTCAAGTAATGTATGATCTCGATATATCGCTGAGAAACCTGTTGGGTGGTCTTTCACTCCTACCTTACCAAAGTCCTATGTTATAGGGACCATACACATAAAAATGAACCATCAGGAGACAACAAAATTTAAAATCTGGGCCATGTCAGATATGTCACATTCCAGAAAAATTTCAAATGAGAATCAATGTTTTGCCATTAAGGCAACATGTTTCAGTCAGAGCTTATTATCAGATTTCACCAGACCCTTTTGTGCCTAAATGAGCTTGGAGATCAGTTAATCCCACATAGTTTGATGCTCAGCCAGTTGTGTATGGCAGATTCTTTCCACAAAATTATATATTATTTTTGTTCTTATGTGGCTTTCTTACTCCTGTTACAATGGACTTTGTTTGTCCTCTCCACATCATCATCTATTAGATCACAGAATACTTAATCACATTATGAAAAGCTGCCTCCTCCTGAATAAGCATGGAGTTTTTCAGTCAGATCTGCTTTAGTTTCCACAAAACCTTTCTGGGTTGGCACAGCACTAATCACTTCAGAGCTTTACTCCATCCCCTCTCACAAAATCTGGTGTGCAGTCTGTTGCTTATGACTGTGGGCAGCACTTGACCTGCTGCCTTTGTACTAATGCCTGATGCTCATCACTGTGGAAGTTGACCTGGTCACAGGATATTCATGGAGGTTTGGTTTCTTCAGCATATTCAGGTTCTCACAATCCCACTGATAATGGACATAGAAAGGGTTGTGCAGTGTAAATTGCAAGTATCCATTTGTATGATGCACAAATGTTTATTCAATATACGTTTCTCTCCTCCATTAGAGCACTTGGGTCCCTAATTTTTCTTTGCTATCCACTCACTGAGTGAATTCTGGGTTTTCCCAGGCTGTAAAATCCCTGTTTTTCAAATAACTACAGGTACAACAACTGTTGACTGAAGGAAGGGCTGAGGGAAAGACCCAGCTACAATCTTTGATATTTATCATTTTATCTTTAGCTCCTCTTCCAAAGGGTGGTGACACTTGCCTTGAGCAGCTTCACTGTATTTTAAGCTTTCTTGATCCCTTTTAACAGTGGATCAAGCATTTTTTCTGGCATACATTGGTATTTCTGCTCAATTGCAGGGAAAGAACTTGAACTTTAACAAGATCCCTATAAAATCACTGATTGCAGTAGACATAACACTATGGCTCTTACCTTGATCCCTTCAGGGAAGAGGTTTTATTTACCATGAATAAAGATGAAGACTGACAAGCAGACTTCAAATTAAAGCAAAAGCTAGAAAATCTTGGATTACTTGTGGAACCAGCATTTAACAGCTTAAGATACTCTTTAATATAGGTATTATATGGCGTATTTTACCCCTGAATGAAAGCAAACTTGTCATGAACAAAATCATCAAGACCACTCACTGACAGACAAGAATTTAAATAAAATTTGCTCTTATGAGATCAATTTGTACCAATTTCCATCTCTTAGATGCTTATGCCTTTTCCAGGGCTGGTGAATGGAATCCCAACCACTCCAGAAAACATAGTTGCATGCTGTAATGTGCATACGCTTAGGGAATTTACTTAAAATGCTCACTTTACTTACTGTAACAGCATGAACTCCACCACCCACTATTTGTATGACAATATTTTACAAGGATACTGCAAATCTTGAAAGCATGGGGACAAATTAAGCATACAGGAGCTGTCAAATATTTACTTTGCCCAAGAATGTTAGATTTATTAGATTAACGCCAAAGATGATAAATGCAGTTCAACTCCAGTAAAGGAGTTGGCAGAGCAAGACAAGAAGCATCACTGCAGAGATGCTTGCTTCAAAGTCATGTGTTGCAAAACATTGGATGTGTCTCCTCCTTCCCTCCCCACCTGCCTTTCCTCTCCCCTGCTAGTTGGCAACTGGGCCACAAGGCAGTTCTGTCAGCTGCTTAACCGATGCATAAGGAAGATCATACCATGTCAAACAGCTCATTTGGGAAACCTTCTTTTTTCTCTACTCTCCCACAAGGTCAGTTTCAATTTGTCTAGTGAATATGGAAGTAAGCAGCTTGCCCCTCTCTCCACAGGTTGTTTTGCCATTAATTCCAAAGAAAAATCTTGGGTGAATGTTATACTTTGCTTAACATCTGAGCAGAACAGTTGATATGTAGCTCATAACTAGATCTGAGCAGAAAATCTCTGCTTTGAGCTGGTAGTGGCATGCAAAAGGTGGTGAGAAGACACTCATGGAGCTGTTCTAACAGGAATAACCCATTTTCAACCTCTGGCCAGCTTAGTTTTCAGCTCTTGCTTAGGCTTGAGTTTTGGCTGCAGCCATAGTCATAGCACTGATGGAAGTATCAGGGTGGACTGGTAGCTAAGAGAGTGGGTGTGCGTATCAACACATCCTGACATAATTGAAGTAGAAACCTTCAGTAGGTTTACTGCAACTGAAGAAGAAAACTCTCCCTGTCACACTGTCAAAGACAACAGACAGACTTGCTGGGAAAAAAAAATGTCATCTCTGTTCCTTCTTCTTTTATGAGAATAAACACCTGCTTTTTTATAAGATTACTATTTTCAGGGTACCTCATTTATTTACAATAAAAATGTTAACACATTCAATTTTGCTCAGGTTGTGCAAAATACATATATTTGGAACATTTTCCTTTATATATATATTTTTTTGTTTCTGTTCCCCATCTACATAATTTACTTGTTCTTTTCCTTCTGGTCCTATATACACTTCAAAGACATATTTTCAAAGAACAATTTCTCTCAGCATAGCTTGTCCCCAAGCTGTAGAAGTTTTGCTCACATATACCTCCCTCAGGAAAGATAACTTCTTTGCATAATGCTCTTTTAGGCAAAATCTATAATCATGCAAACAGGTAGAACATTCCCATGTGGGGCAGCTCAAGCAGGAAGCATCCACATCCGGCAAAGCAGAGTCAGGGTAGCACCACAAATATTTACACCCCAGATAAAATCTATATCCTGCAGATTGGACACTATAAACAAGTGCTATCCAATACATCTTTCAAAGCAATCAGCTAAAGAATTCCCATATGGATGGGTGACCTGCTTCGTGCAAGGGTATGGAAAGCCTGGCAAATGTAATGAATCAGCTCAATTGACATTTCTTTCCTAGAACCATCCCAGCCTTAGAACAGGATCTTGCCTTTGCAGCCAAGAAGAGCTTTCTACAGTCATTCAGTTTCTGGATATTAGTGATGATCCACTGGCAACCAATACCACTGCTGAACCGGGACTGAACTTTCCCAGAGTCTTCTGTAAAGAATAATATACCTTATGTTTTCTAAAGATGTGCAGGAGGGCTTCAGGAATCTGCTCACCACCCCTGATACCAACTGTGCTCTGTGTTTCCGTGCTTCTGCTCATTACAATGGAAATGCTATTGTGACCCTTTTCTCTTCTCTGAGTACCCTGAAGAGACAAATGGCCAGTAGACTATGACTTTTGGGTGTCAACTGATGGAGAGGATGCCAAGGCCAAAGTTGCGGCCTGACAACTTCAAGGTTGAAAAACAAAATAAAACAAACAAATATAAAAACAAAACACCGTCCCACCCCCAGCACTAAAAACCACACCTCTTAAAAACCATGGCAGGTCCATTCATTGTCTGGAAATTTCCAGATCCATTTTTAAGGAAACACTATCTGTGTACAAACAAGAGTTGCAATGTTTCGCAAAGTGGTAAGTTCCCAGCAGCTGTAATTGGATATGATTCAGTTAACCAGTAACAAATTTAAGTCATGCAATTTTAAGGAAAACCAGCAAAGATAAACAAGACTTTTGTTTACCAAGTCATTAGCTTACTGACTGACAATGAGAAATTTGCTACCTAAATGTAGATATTTTTGCATCTTGGCATTATTTCATGAGATTGTCATGTCAGCTTGATCAAACTGGGTGCTGCAGTAACAGTACACCAGAATATTGCCTAGCTGTCTAAAGGAATGGTTATTTTTAAATACAATGTCAGTTTCACTACATTAAGTGAATCAAGGTTGAGGCTTGCCTTGAATTTAGCCCTAAAAAAAATTATTAGGCGAGCAAGTTGTCTCGGTATTTAATTTTTACATTTATCCTTGTTAAATCCCTTAATTAAATATAATATTAAATTCAACATTAATTAAAGATTATTATGAAGGTTCAAGTAATATGTTTAAATGCTTTAAAGGAGGCAGAAAAACAAAACAAGAACACAAGTTAGGCTTATAAATAGATTTCATATAAATTAAAAATTTAGCATTAAAAAAGTAACATCCTGAATGCACGGGGCATTTTTTCATGTTTGCTAGCACAAAAGTAACAGAAAAGGTTAAAAGCAGTGGAGATGGTATATTCTACAGAAAACATTACATTAACCAAATCATTTTCATTTAGCAAAGTGACCAGTTTACCTAAGACAACTGCTTAAACAACATCATTGCTATGACAAAGCGGCAGGATGCACTGCAGGAATGGAGCAGAAGTCCCATACTATGAAGAGACCTAACACACCTGCAGCCAGGCTTCCCTGGCACCAAACCCAGGGGATCAGCAGCATGAAGATTTCAAACACACTTTTGCAGAAGCCTGGTCTATAGGCCATGTGGAAGAGTGCAAAGCCCTGTGCAGGGAGCTGGGAGCAGCGGGGCTGCTGCTGCTGCAGTGGGCGAGGCAGAAGGCAGCTAAGGTGAAAGAGTGGCACTATCCTGCCTGCCCCAAGGAGTTCTCCTCAAAGCCCTCCTTCCTAGGTTCAGAGTGAGTCTCAAAAATTAATTAGGCATGAAGTGAATGGGGTCTCCTAAAAACTGTTTGTTTATTAGTAATTGTGCAATTCCTACAGGCACAACATTCAGAGCCTTCCCCTGTATAGACAGGCAAATGGCAGCAAGATCAACAGCAAGAAGAGCAGCAGGACAATGCCCTTCTCTGTCCCTGTTCACACCAGTATTGTTCACACTGGTAGAGTTCACTCACCTGCAATTAAGAAGTGAGGTGAGGAAGCTGATTTCACCTACTCAAATTCAACAGTCCCATAAAAAGGCTTACTTTGTCCAGGAATCAAAGGTTTATGGAGACAAAGCCAATGTAGCATCTGAGAATGACACTAAAAATTATACTCAAGCTGCACAATCGATGCTAAATCAATGCTGAAAACTGATTTGCAACGGTTCCCTCTAAGTCTGCAATGCATTTGCTTTTCTAAGCAGGGACAATTCTCAATTTTTGTTGCCAGACACAACAAGAAACTTGATGCCAATATTCTCACTTCTTTGAGAGTATAAAATAATATCCCAAATGGGCAAGTCAACCTGCTTATTCTGTAAGATACCATGGGCTGACACATTGATTTGAGATAGTTATGTTCCCTCCCATTTCCATCACACGCTAGGAGAAGGAAGAAACCTGTTACAGTGTGGGTGACAACCACGCAGTTGTATTCACCAACCTTTACAGTAAGAAAAGGACAACAGTTGAGGTTGGTAACTTTGACAGAAATTTGTCAATGAATCTCCTCTTTGCATCCCCCCAAAACTTCAGGTTCAGCTTTAATATGACAAAGAATTGATGTGAAGCCCTATTTTACTGCACCCAATTTTTCTACTTGGTTTTGCTAGACTTTGGTAAACTGCTTTTTGCCTTCTCTTGATCTCTCCAGGATGCAGCAGCCCTTGCCAAAAATAATTTTCCTTCACAATTCCCTTGCAGAGGTTTGCACTGTTTTAATGCTGTAGCATCCCATATCCTTTTAATCCCTGCCTACACATTTTAACATTTCAAACACATGATTATTTATAAGCAAAATGCCACCAGGGGTTTGGCGAGGTAAAGTGGTTTAGTGGGGACTGAAACTGGGGAAGGGGGAGAGGGGAGGGTGAGTCATCATTTGGTGTTTTTAATCCTTCACTCCTCCTCTATTGGGCTTTGTCATTAGCAGTAGCATTTACTCACTTTGAGCAGGGCCAAGAGAGCAAACAAGTTCTCTGAATCTGAAAGCCAAACAATTCCAACTCCTAATTCAGCCATGCACGCCTGCTCTAGGCTGTTCAATCCCTTGAGACCCTTTTTGTAGCCTAGCCTTTTCCCTCCTTTAAGTGCCAACTCATCGACAGCCTTTGGCTAGGTTTTGTGCATTCCCACCTGCTCCTGCAAGAAGGAGAACAGACTGGGATGGAATGACGCCATCCTTAAGTTTTGTGTTGTATTCAGGGCTGGGCATTGCCACACCAAATGGAGCAAACAGGTTACAAAAACTGTTTGCACAGACAAAGCAAGGCACTTGACAATCACCACCACTCCAACTAAAACACCATTTGGAAACAAGTTGCACTGCACACTGAAGGGGAGACAGCACTTGTTCAAAATCTCCTCTCCCTTTCAGTAGTTGCTCAATAGAGCAGCAAAAAATTTGTCCTCCAGCCCAATTATACCACTCTGCTGATGCTGTAACAAAAGGAGAAAGAGCCATGACAAAAATAACAAGATAACCTGCATCTCTAATGGAAGCAACAGCAGGAGGTAGAAGAATTAATTTCTGTCACACACCATTTTTCTTTCCACTTCAAGCACCCTGTCCCTCTCTAAAAACTCCTTCTATACACGTCTCCTGCAAAAAAGAAAAAACATCTTTGAAGAATGATCTTCCCAAGACTACCTATATCTCATATTTTTTTCGGTTCCACTGAGAAAGAACTCTGCCTTATGGTATGAGATCTGGGCAGTGCAGGGACCTGCGCCCAACCTGGGAATTGACAACATGTAGGTTCCAGCTCTGGGCTTTTTAGGGCTGCTTAAGTTTTGAAAAAGTCTTTTAAGGGTGGATGCCTCAGGTTCAGCTGCTATACATACCCATGTTTCTGCACCAAAATACTTGCACTCAGTTTCAAAAGAGTGAGTACTTGGGAGTTCTAAGCATAATTTAGGACAACTAAGAATATGAAGAGCCTTTGAGAATTAGACTACTTATTTCAGTAAATTAACTAGGTAGCAACTGTGAAAATGCTGATGTTAGACAGTATTTAGCTTCCTGGGCTACAAATGGATATAATTTTTACTTACCTGACAGGTGTGTCATGAGAATTAGCTAATATTGACACTTTGATCTTTAAAATGCTCTGCCAAGTATTAATTAAGGAAGGAACAGTTTGCATTTAAAATACCAAGTATTTTGAAGTTGAGTTTGTCTCCATCCCTCTCCTAAAATGGAAAAGAATCTACTGTTTGTTTTTCTACATATTCCCCAGAAGATAATTTCAGAGAAACATGAGAAAGAAGACTGACATGCGGGTGTGTGTTTCAAGGAGGAAGAATGAATACCTCTAAATAAATAGCTGTCTTTTGTTGCAAGAATCTTCTCTCCTGTGGGTCTTCTAGCCAAACCTGCAGACTTAGTCAGGTGTTACTGGATTAAGGAGAAAGGTCACTCATACCCTCCAATAAATCACATTTTTATAACTAACCTACAATGGTTTTTTACAAGACAAGTCTCAAAGTGAAGTATGAGAAGTATATAACATGTTTCACATATTCAAGTCTGCAACTGCTGGTAAAGTGTGGCCTCATTTCTCTATAGAGGGAAAGGTGCCAACATATGGGCAAAACTCTATTACAGTTTATCTACAGCTAGTGATATGAAATATGTAGAAAGCTGTGCAATGCTTTTGTTAGATGGGTCACCCTGTAGGCTTCTGCTAGAGAAAAATGGAGAGCCAAGGCTTGCCTGTGGAGCCAGCTCTCTCTTAGTGACTCCATGCTTGATAAGGGCAGAATGAGGGCAGGACTTTGACTGTGGGCACTCTCATTGCAAAGATCTAGCAGCAAAGGCATGACATTTGGCCTTTACATGACCCAGTGAATATAAACTCAGATTAGAGGGAAAGAAAAGATTGTATTTGATGGCATGTGAGAAAATAACAACATAAATAAGTGTGCTCTACACACCCTAGAGAGATCATTATGCAGGACTTTCCTGTGGTTGTTACTGCTGGTGGTTACAGCCTGACCTGGTGTCACAGGATACTCATGCTGGTAGTGCAGAGATGTAATTTCTCCTGGAGCTGAAGTATTCTCCTTAAAGTTAGCCAGGCAACATAGGGAAGACCGAGATGAAGGGAAAGAAAAAAAGACAGGATGTAGGTACTGGGAGATGCCAGAAATCACATGCATGAAGACAGATGCAACCCATGTGTAGTGCCCTTGCATGCTATTTAGGGCTTCGGTGTGACAGGGAAAAAAATCTGTGTGAACATTTTGCAATGTCACGTTCTTGCCCATGGCTCAAAGCATGCAGAAAATATGGAACAATTTTTACCCATTTTGGTGACTTAAGTCTTATGGATCTAAAGATGTGTCTTAGAGGTGATTCTGGGGACTTAAGTCTGATTGATTGTCTTGTATAGAATTGAAGTTCTTTATGTGACTCCTTCATGATAATCTCTATAATGGGAGACTTCTTCCCCTGTTTCCCTGCCTCATTTCATGCACAGCATAGACATTACTTAATGAACTAGTAACTCCTAAATATTTATTTTTCTCCTTATTATCAAGTGTGACTCTATGCTTTATTTACTTTATCCAAATGTTGCTGAGACTTATTTATAGTATTCACAATATAGGAGCCAAGCTCTTTGAAACAATAATTAATTTTACAATAGCCAGCTGGATCCTCAAACTAAGACGGACATTTTTGAGATGGACATTGGTTTTGAGAAAATATTTTATACTTCTAGAAGTCTAAAAAGCATCTCTGTAGACCTTCCAGGAAGAACCTGCCTACCAGCTGGCAGAGCTTAGTGACAGCACATGACATGATGGGGTCCTCACCCTTCACAAGGGTGTTTGAATCAGGCTACTTACGATGCCAGTGCAGACATTTTACATAAGGAATACTGCTGAGAACAGTGAAAAAACACTCAGTGCTACATTAAGAACTAGTTCCTGGGATCGCAGATTACAAAATGTGCAGCGAGAACCTAATTTTGGTATCTAATCAGGGCTGAGTGTTCTTCCCCTCATCCTGTGCACTCTCTTGCCTGTGCTCTACTTGATGGTGCCTGCTCCTGATTCCCTAAGGTACACACTCCCTGTCCTACTCCTTGCAGACACTGCCTCAAGATTATTTTGATGTATCATCAGCATAATTGGCTACACAATTGGCTTTTCATCATCTCCACCAGTCCGTTTTGTGTTTTTCCTAGCCCTTCCTTATTTTTGAGTGGAACAAAACCCTCACTCTCTCCATTTCTTTTCACCTCTTTGTGAGGTAAAGAAACACAGCAAGCCAACATTTCATTGGGTTTATCCAGCATTCCAACTTGGTCTTTCATCTATTTGAAAGGTCAGTCCAAAATTTCATTGGATGAGAATGAGGAAGAGCAAGTTTATTCCACCTTCTGGCTTTATGGGTAACCAAAACTAAAATTCTACCAGTTATTCTGCCAAACCATTACAATGATGTATTTAAGCTCAAGTTTCAAATTTAATTTTCAATTTTGACTAAACCAAAAATTTTAATAAATATTTCTAGACGTGCTACACATCAAAATGGATGATTATAAGAGCATGTGCAGGATTTCACAGATTCAGGGCTCTACCTCCAGTGTGTGAATGGCTGCAGATAAAGCCACTGCTCATCTTGGTTCCCATGAGGTCCCCTGATCCCTTCCTTCAGCTCTGCTGTCTTTGTATAGAAGAATATCCCCATAGCCACTTCTGAGATACAAAACTAAAAGTGCATATGAAAAGGTGTTTTCTCCTCTCCACAAAAACTTGTTGATTTGGTATTACTGCAAAAAACCCAGCCAATTAATTTTTGAAAATGACTGATGTTTAGAAGGATAAGTCTCTAATTTTAATGTCAGATACCTGAAAGAGCCAGATCAAAAAGAAGGTTTACATTTAGGAGCTCAGATTACATTTGCACAAAATCAAAATATCAGAAAAATAACATATACTAGAGATGATATTTATTTTTACATGAAGGACAAAAATGTTAGCATCCATCTTTGCAGCAGGATGTGTTTAGTCCTCTGCCAGTTTCAGGATCAGCTAATAATCACATTGCCAATATTATACTCCTCAGCTTCCTGAAATACAGCTCTACTTCATGTCTTTTAGTTGTTTCCATACATACATGAAATGACATTTTAACTGGGCAGATATCTTTTATAGCTCAACTGACACTCAAATCATGCTCTCCTGCTAAACAGGCCCTTGAAAACCACAAAGAAGAAAGCAACAATATTCTGCTTATTGCACAAAAAATAGTAACTAAAGATAACCCTTCCTGAGTTTCCCAGAAGTAACAGTTTGAGATTGAGTGGTGAGAAAAATGTGAGAGCAACTGACAAAAAACTTCTACATGTACAAACTTGTCACACACATGGGATAGTTCAGGAAGTGTCACTGGCCTGAACAGGGTCATTTGAAATGTATTTTTAGGATCTTGAGGCAACTAAAGTTTTCTCAGTAAATTACTTCAAACTGCATTGTTTTGCTCAATACACATTGGAAGGTTTTAAAGGACTTGATTTTATACTTTATAAGCCTACATACATTTCAAACTGGGCCAGATACTAGCAATGGAAAGAATCAAGACACTGCCTAATCTGTAAATCTTCAATTTAGGTACAATGTTATCAAATCTAACAATCTTCATTTCAAGCAATCTTATATCAGTAGACAACTCTACATAAACCAGACAGCACTTTGCAGTGCTATATGCAGCTCCTGCAGTTTTTAGTACTGCTGGTCAGCCAGTAATTATTGAAGACAAGTTAGTAAAACCTGAAAGGTTAGAATTACAACTGTCCCAGCTTGTTAGACATTTAAGACATAATCACTGTCCTCTTTAACATCTAAGTCATTAATTCTATACTTTATTTAGCATTTGGAAAGGCTTAGTTGCCTGCTTCCAAGCTCATCAGTCAGGCGCTGGGAAAAGGAAGGTGAGATCGTGGGAAAAATGTAATATGAAAAAACCACTGGAATGAATCTGTGGTAGCTAGAAGTTCATGACTGTTGCTGCCCTGCACATCAGAACCACTCAAGGTCTCCTGGGGAGTGACTTGCAGAGACACAGCTTTGCCTCATACACAAATATATACATACAAATACACATGTGCAGGCACACAGTTAGGGGGTTCACATTATTATGAAATACAGCTAAGGAAGGAAATTACTTTAAGAAAAATAATGGCGCATTCACCAGCAAAGTAACAGTTTGAAGAGGTTCTAGAAAATGAACCAAAGCTCTTATTGTTAGAGAACTATTGACTCCAGGTTTGAAAAAGTGACCTCAAGTGAGCAATGATGCACTTAGCGTGGAACTTGCAGCTGCTGTATTTCACTCCAAATTGAATTACCAATCCACAGTGCAATCTTTTTCTACTATAATCTCACATCTTTGGGGCAAGTATACCAAAAATTACTATATATGGGGTG
This sequence comes from Onychostruthus taczanowskii, assembly GCF_017590055.1. NCBI lineage: Eukaryota > Metazoa > Chordata > Aves > Passeriformes > Passeridae > Onychostruthus > Onychostruthus taczanowskii. Next base: position 10,159,833 of record NW_024499573.1, read on the forward strand.
CATTATTCCAAGTTAGACTAAATTCCTCTGGAAATGGAAAATATGTCTGCATTACTGAATTTAAGAATCCCTGTGGGTATTTATATGGGAGTAGTGTTTTTTTTTATCTTTTTAAGGGATCTTAGTGACAACTTCATGTCATTTTCTCTGCAAATAGTTCTTAAGCATGCAAGTGACTAATAGCACATGTCCCCATTAAAAGCATTTAGGTATATATTAGCCTATAGACCCACATAATAGATATTCTATACCACACACACACATATGCACAGTGATCAGATCCTGCATTCTCACCATAATAAAAGTGGCTGCCAATTTAGCATGATTTATGATATCACCAAAGTCAATGGTTTGCAAAGATAAATAATTGACACATGCTCTGAAATACTTACATTCACTTTTCCACTAAGTCTTCTTCACTATAATCAAGTTATTTCCCAGGACAGTTCAATCTTCTTACTAAATAAAAGAAGGTAACAATTAAAAATATATTCACATGCATTAAGCTATGTTCAATCACATTAAATTTATGAACTTTAAAATATGATTTAGGATCATCTACAGTGTAATATAAACTTGTAATTTGTTTATATACAGTCAGTTTTATTACACTTTAAACACAACTTTATCACACTATAACTTTCCATCCTGAAGCTAAATGGGGCAATGTTTTCTATTTCAATAGCTGCTAGAATAGTAAATCAGATGGACAGTTGCTCACAGATGTACAACCAATTACTGAAGAACTGAGAGTAAACTGATGTATTACCCAAAAGAATGCCTAGCATCACAGATGGGTTGTTGTATGACTTGGTACTCCTCTAGCCAGAGCTTGAACATGCTCTGACCAGTGGCAGTGCTTGGCACCTCCCCTGACCAAACATTTAAGAATGGAAGAGAAGCAATGTCTGTCCTTTTAGGGAAGGATAGAATACCACCAAATATTTTTTTAACATCACTGTATATGCCAAAAGTGGTAAAAAGAGTTCATGTAAATTGTTCAACATAAATATGAAGATGACAACTGTCCTCAAAAAAATATCCCAGGCAATAGACACAGTGAGTGTTGTATGCCTCAACCTGTTCCTTACACAGAGTTATTTCTCAGTTGCTTTTAGGAAAGCAAGCAATGCACAATCAAACAGTTTGCAGCACAAGCCAACACACGTACTAAAAGACCTCCACATGGCAGTTCCCAAGTAAGAGAGTCCGAACACATGGCAAAGTCCACTGCCTTTTCCTAAAGCCATCTCATCTCAACTGAACATGACTTTTAGACTCATGTAACACTGGCTTTCAGGGAAGTAAGACACAAATATCAGCAGGACTTTATTTTCCCTTCATGCTTCTTGAGGCTGCCCAGTCCTAAACCAAACTTATTTTGCTAATGTTCCATGGGATTTAATTTCCTGTGTTCATACCCTGTATGCAGTTGCTTTGGGAAGATGGTCTTTCAGACTGTGTACATTCATTTCTTTGCAGGGAAAAGCTGTATGAGGGAACAACCCTCACTGGGTAGAGGATGAACACATATGCTCACCAAAATTGTGAGATGAGGCATATGGGAGAAGAGCTGGGTGAGATATTTAGACCACAGCTGCATGACATAGCCTAACTGGAGAATGTAGGATTGGACTGAGGAAGGTCGTAGGAGGGAAGTGTAAGTAAAGCAGCCAAGCCAAGAGACAAACAGACAAAAAATTAGACTGCAGGGCCAAGGTAAAGGGCAGATTTCTTTCTATGTCTTACCAAGAACAGGAAAAACAGATCTGGTGCAACTTAAACATATAAAGGAAAAGAAAATTCAGAGTTAAAAGGAAGTTAAAAGGAAGTACCAAGGAATGCAAACCATTATCATCCTGTTGACAGCCAAGAAGGAAGGAGGTGGAGGTAGTCAGCAAGGAAACAAGACTTGATCCTGCTGAGAAGTTTGCTTTATATATCCATGTTTTCTCTTTCCTTACGAGCATTTTTGCAAGCACTGCTGAACAGTAATTTAGGCACGTCTTGCACAGTTGGTTCCCCTTCCAGCCTTGCAGATGCCAGAATTGAGGTGCGTGGAAATTAGTATTTGGCTGAGCCTCGAAAAGTAATCAAATGCTGTCAACCCTAACTGTTATGTCCAGCCAGCTATACCCCCAATAATAAAGGTATTATTAAAGGTATATCCTTTGCTAAAAATATCAGAAATGTATTTATTGAGAGAACTGGTTCAGCCATAACTCAGGACCTGGCACAGAGTCATCTGACTACTTATGTGGGAGTTCTCACATGGATACACCAGGCATTTCAGTCTGTAGTTCAGCTGTGCCAGAGAATGATGCTACTAAATTGTATTCAATTTTCTGTGTTATAAAATTGGATGCCTTTTCCGTAAGAGGCTTGGGACACAAGCCAGAAATCTTGCTCACTGTCTCCCTATGTATTCAGACTGAGTCATCAGATTTTCCAGGTTTCTCCAGTCAAATGGCACACTGCTTTGGATGGACACAGGTGGTACCATCTGCCACAAGGCTTCTTTGGTTTGTTTGGTTTTGTTTCTTCCTTCTACCTCCTGCTCCTAGCACAGCAGCTCTTTTTCAGTATCTTACACTGGATCTGGTTTTTCGTGGTATGGGTTTGGCCCGCAGGCCAGTCAAAATGTACTGCTTGAACTAAAGGTACTTCAATACATAATTGTTAGCACAGGTCCTCTAACAGCTGGAGGCACTTGCAAAGTGACCTGAAGCAAAAAGTACTTCGACAACTTAGACAAATTGCTCTTTAAAGGTGACAGAAACCATGAGCACAACAGAGCAAGTTGGTAGAGGAATGGTTAATAAACTAACTTCAGTCTAACAAGGCTAATGGTTAATAATCTAACTTCAGTCTAACAAGGCTAATCTTCCTGTTTCTTCTCTCTCCACTAGCTTGACAGAAAGAGTCCTGCCATGGATTGTCTTGTGGATTTGGAATTAATCTTCCCTGAACTGCTTTTTGGAGAGGACTCCCTCTCCCCACCATAACCTGCAGAAGACAGAAAGAGGTTATACTTCTTTTAGCTCTTATCCTGTCACAATCTGAAGTAGCTTAATTGCTCCCACCTTTCACATGACAAAATTTCTGCCTTTCAAATCAAAATACACCTTTAGGGGGAAAAGATGAAGACCACCTTGTATGGTCAATGACCCAGCAGAAACAGGACAACTGTGAACAACCTCCCCACCCTGCAAATGCCCTCTCCCTTATGAGGCAACTGCACCTCTGTATTCAGGGTCAAGGTCTCAAATGCCATCAGTTCAAATAGATGAGAAACTCAGGCTGATTGGTTGTGCCCAAGATCAAAATTTTGCAAGCAGGTAACATGCTGCCCTGGCACTGTAACTGCCAGGGAGATAATAGCTTCTGAAAGCAGCAAGGAACAAAGTGTGACACTTGTTCTGCAGCGCCTAAAGCTGATGCTGCTGTAAGTATGGGTAAGAACATATTGAGTTCTTTTTTATTTTTTATTTTTAATGCTTGCTTCTAGAGCTAAAAACAGATCATAAACCACTTTTCTTTGAGGAAGGATCTTGTTTGTTTGTTAAAAAGGGCAAGCACTGGGTCAGGGATGGAAAGCTGTGCTATCCGGTTCCCAGACACAAAACTCATTCCCTTGAGCCTTCAGCTATATGTAACATATGGAGCAGATACTTTTCATATAGACTTTTACGTGTCCATGGAACTTTTATCCAGCTGTTGAGCTAACAAGCACAGTGCCCTTGATAGGATGAAGCACATAGGATAACATTACATACTGCTTTTTGAGCTTGATTTTGAGAATGGATCTTCACATTTCAATGTTGGGAATGTGAAATTACAACACTGAGACCATGTCCACGTGGGAACAGGATATAGAATTTAATATTAAAAACTTTAGGGTGATATCAGATGTCAACCTAATACTCTAAACATTGAAGTGTATTTATATCTCTAATTAACTCAGAATCACACAATATCTGGCCAATGTATTATCTTCCCTCACCTTTGATTCTCTAGCTTACATGACTCTTGGTCATCTCTATTCTGCCCTCTCCACCTCCTTGACCACAGGCACCAGATTTCACTCCTAGCACATGAGCTCCTGAGTTTTATTATTGACTTCCTTTCTCCTCTGCTTGGCTCACCACTATTCTCTTGGCTGGCTCTAGACAGCACTTTACCAGAATGTAAGGACACTGACTTTTTTTCTGAAGCCTCCCTCTTTCTTTTGATCACAAATGGAGCCAAGGCCAGCCAGCATGACACACCCCCTCCATGCAAGGGACCTATTTGTGCAACCTGGTGGTCTCCCAGCAATGCAAAATGCTCCCCACGTCATGAGCATCACCTAGCACAGGACACAGGAGACAGACCCGCATTACAGCAGAACAAAAACTCTCAGTTTTCCAGAAATTCAACATAATCCTGGCATAGCCAAATGTTTTAATTACCCAGTGTCCTGGTTTCATCCAGGGTAGAGTTAATTTTTTTGCAGTAGCTGTGAGGGGACAGAGCTTGGAGCTGTGTGGATATGTCTAGGTTGTTATTCTATACCATCCACATAATCACTGGTGGGGGAGAGGCGTGGAGAGTGGCAAATAAGGGACTCATTCTAGGAAAAGTGTGGCTTTGGGTCACACAAAAGAGTGGCAGGTTGGTCATTGCTGATTTTCTCAGGGTTGCATCACCTTGATGGTTGGTGAGCATTTATTTCCATGTAAATCACCCTCTTTTTGTATACCTTTGCTATTAATGCTGCTGCTCTAACTGTTCATTTTTGTATCTCATTGCTGTTTCCAGTGAATTGCTTCTTATCTCAACCTACAATTTTCCCCTTTTTATGTCTCCAATTCTCAACTCCACCCCTGGAGCAGGAAGGGGAAAGAAAGCAGGGTGAGCAAGTGGGTGGTTTGTTTGGGAAGAGTCTTGGGGATATGGGGGAGCACTTATCTCGGGAATGCTGTTCCATTTATAAACCATGACACCCAGAATTAAAAATTAACCAAAGATCATAAGTTCAGTTTTCCCTCCACTTTCCTACTCCTTTGAAGTCCTAAAACACTATTTCTGTTTCCCTCTGTTCTCAATTCTCATAGAGTCCTCTTTTTCTTTAATCCTTTGGCCTCTGTGGGACAGGGAAGAGGCAAAGAAACATATGGGAAAATGAAGCAGACTGCCATCTGTGTTTGTGCTGACCCTAAAAACCAATATAAACACAGAGCAGTTAGACTAGCTCACATTCGCCAGCAGTTTTCAAAGTACTGAAGTAGCCCAATCATTCCAAAATACCAATAAGCACTTCATTGACAAGAATTATTAGGAATCCTGTGTTATTCTGGTGTTATGCAGACTTACAGGTAGCTCTGTGCTTGCCATGAAATATTCTACAGCTGCTGCTTAGGTTTAAAGCAGCCCCAGCAACACCAACCATCCCCTCTTCATAACACAGTAGTTAACTACTAACTGGAGAACAGTAAAATTCACCAAGACTGTTCTACAACCATTACTGTTCAATCAAAGTAAATGGTGCAATATCCAAGAACACTGCTCCAGAGCCTCACACCTCAAAAAAGAAAATCAGTATCTGTTATATTACATTCTCCCTTTCATCTTTGTGTCACTGAAGGCATTCCACAGGCAGTTTTACTTCTGACAGCATGATTTTCTATCAGTCTGCTCTTGTCTGGATTTGAAATAGGATACTACATGAAATTGGATCCTGGTAGCCTCAAACATGCCCAGGCTTGCAGAGGAGGTTAAACAAAAAGAAAAAGAAAGGGTTTTTTTTAAACACAGGGTGCTAGTAAAACTGATTTTAAAGTGCCACTTCATTTCTCTCAACTCTTAAGTAATATATTACCTCTATAAAGTCTTTTATACTAAGTTCTTGAAATTCTTTATTTACACAATGCCATTGGTGCTCACCTCACCTTAGAAATTCACATTTTAATAGCTAACCAAAATGATACAAACCACCAAAGTAAATAAGACTACTTTAAAATTGGTTTCACTCCCTTTTCCCAGATGTCTGCCAAGCTAGGTCCCAGTCCTGCAGCCTCTTTCATCATGTACTCAGTACTCACACAAGAATTTGAAGGTTTACTCCTTGAATTACAGAATGCAACCTGCCTTATGGAGAAAGGAGCAGGCACGACAGTGTGAATGTGAAAAAAGAGAGGAAAAAATGCAAAGTGTAGCAAGGTAAAAATGTTAAATGGAGAATGAGGCATGGATAAGAGACAATAAGAGACATAAAGAGACAGCAGCAAATAATGGTGTGGAAAACAAGAGAAAAGACATAACAGAATGAAAAGTTTATCCTCAGCACTGTAGGGCTTTAAATGCATTTGTATGGCATTGAACAGAGAAGAAAGTACAGGAAGAAGTGGAGAGATGTGAATTTTATTTTTAATTTTATTTAAAAAGTAAAAATCACCCGAAGTTTATTCCTTTGTCATCCTGAACTGAGATGTCCATTTCTCTGAAGTGGGGTATGAAAGGATGTAAGGACTATGGGTATGATGAGCCAGGCAAGCCTCACCTGAGACCAGCTGGATGGATCAGTGAAGTTTCCAGTGTCTTCTTTTATAGTGACTGATTTCTCCCATGATAGCCCATTGCACTGCAAATTTAATTCTTTTGTTTGTTTCTAAAAGTGGAAAAAGGAACCACTACAAAGACTGGTTGGGAGCTTGAGTGAAATTTCATCTTCCCCACTGAGAAATGTATAAAAATCACAACCTTCTCATTAATACAACAGTGGCCTGGCTGTGCCTTTTGCTGAACAGATCAGAATGCATCACAGCAATCCAAAGTTATAACAGCAGGAATGTCTCATTTGTCCATCAAATCCAATGAACAAGGTGAATCTCAACCTAATTACAAGCAATACAAGAACACTTTCCTCCTTTAAATCAGACAGAAGGGCTCTTGCCATCTTCAGTGCCTCTCAGAGAATCAGCCTGATTCCCTCCACACTCTCCCTTGCTTTCTCTGTGACCTGTCTTCCTAATCTGGAATCCTTCAGAGCTGGGAACGGGACCCCCTGCCTTGTTTCCCATCATCTGCACTGATTTATGTTAGCAAGCCAGGCCAGCTGGCCCCTGCACGCTCAAAGAGCCCATGCACCCTGATACTGTTCACTTAAGAGAAAAACAAACCACAACCACCCCCAAACACTCCTGCCCACGTCTAGCATGGCTTCTCCTGCCAGGTTAAAACTTGGTCTCTCCTTGTGAGCCTAATCTGCCTGCTGCTGCTGGGCACGGACACTGCCCTGGGTGTAGCTGAACCCTTCTTCTGCAAATATTTCAAACGCTTTTATTTCTAGGCTGGGGAAGGGTACAGGCTACTGTTTCAGGTTCACTAGGAAAGATATATATGTTGACACTTTTTGAAAAAAGAAACCATTCCCAACAGCAGCAGGAGCTGGCACGGGCAGGCGCTGTCCTCTCTCGCGGAGCAGGTCACAGCAGGCTCTGTAATCACGGCTCTGCAAACACTGATTTCCCCCCATCCCTCCGCGGGACCTGAACTGCCCAGTGCTCCCGACAGAGGATGAACACATCTGAAAGCACTGACAGGGAATGGATGGGCAAACCCCCAGCTGATCGCCTCCGTGTTCAACCAACTCCAGCTTTTCCCTTGCCAACAACCAGTTTTTAAAATTTCCTTGTTTAGTTTTTGGGATTTTTTAAAATTTTTTTTTCTTTTTTTTAGGTGTGATTTTTCTTGGCTCCCCCCCATAAAATTTCTGTCTTTCATGCTTACATGGGGCATGAGCCATGGGAATAAGCGCTTGCTCAGTTCAAGCACTTTTTTTTCCACCAGCAGAGCAAACCTCGTTTGGATGCACACGAAGGGAAAGGCAATATTTATAAAGGAAGTTCCCACACTTCCTCTCCAAACAAATCACTTCTGGCTGGTTTTGCAATTACAGACCTACCGTAAAAAGGGGGTGGAGGAATAAAAAAAACATTGGGTATACTATTTCCTTTTAAAGTCTCTTGCTCCTGAAAATCAAGCTTCCAGAGAGGAAGGAGTTAAGCACTCAGGACAAACTGTCAGGTTTTCAGTAACTAATTTACTCTTCCTGTAGTCCTGGAGGAAATCCACAGCTGCCACAAATATTCCTTGCTCATTTCAATACTACTCGTTGTGAAATGGATTTTAATGGCCAAGCAAAGCCATCCAAACCGCAGATGTAATTAAAGCCACTGAAATTGGCTCCACAGAAGGCTGGGAAGCGCCCGTGCCCTACCTGGGGGCAGGTGCCGCGGTACAGGCTGGCAGGGTGGCGGTGACACCGGGACACCTGGGCCTTGGCGCAGCACACAGCCCATGGCAGACACGGTGCTGCAGGCCCTGCACACGGAGCCTGGAGCTTCCTGCAGCCAGGGCTGGCAGCTGCCTGTGCTGCCAGCCATCAGTGCCTCTGCAGGGCAATGCTGCTCCATCTGGAAGCATTTGCTCTCACCCAGTTTCCATCCCACGCCCTGCTGCCCGGGTTATAAAGCTCTGCCACCCCAAAGGTTCTTGTTTGCAGTGTTACAGTGCTAAAAACCTTCATCCATGGGCAAACTGTATTTGACAAGCTAATTTCTCTCCACACAGAGTGGCTAAAGTTTGCAACTAGCACAGGAAGTAAAGATTTTTTTCTGACAATTTACAATAAATCAGCTTCCTATTTGAATTGACATACCTTAATTTCTTCTGCAGTGAGTCAAATTACTAGTTTACCCAAAAGGTTGGTAGTCCCCTGGTATTGAAATCTGCATTAGATCCATACCCAGCAAAGGAAAAATAAAGTTTTCCCGAAACTCTTATCCAAAGCGTGGGAGCATGGAAAATAAGATCACCATACCTTGCTGAAAATAGTTCTTGAGATAAAAGATATGATTGCTCTGGAACTAACCTCCCTCCTCCTTCCCTCCCTCCTCAGTCACCGTGAGGTGCAAATGCCTTAGGAAACTCCCTGCCCCTACTACGCACTTTTTTCAAGTTTAATCTTAGGTTAGAACACAATTGGATTTGTGCTTGATTAACCTTTCATGCAAAAAAATTCCCACACCTTTCAGTTACTAATTCCATTTGATAACAGCTGCAGAAAACTTGCTCCATATTTGTGAAGTTAAATCCCTGCCAAATTCTGTTTTCTGGTGCCAGCTGCTCAGAATAAAGCTAAAAAGCTTTCCAAAATAATTATATTTAAATTATTAATTAACACCACTTGGAATATTATGCCTAAAATCAATTAGTTTATGCAAAGGTATCTACAAACCTGAAACATAGTAACAGTGAAAGAGATTCTTTAGTTGATGAATAATTAATACAGCTTTTCATTTGTTTCACCTCATATGCCAAGTAAGACAAAAGGAAAGTCATTAATGCAAGTGGATCACAAAGGTAACAACAGCGATCATTACACATTTATAGCCACTAAACTGTTTAAGTGAAAAGTTTGCAGGACCAAAAATACTTCTGCAATATCAGATCCAGAACAAACTAAAATACAGTTTTGACCATCTGGATGAAACAACAGCGAAAAGAAAAGCAGAGCTGCCTCCTCAGCTTGTTTGCTGTAGGTAAGCAGGAAGATCTGTCATCAGCTGTAAGAAGTTATGTCCTCTGAAACCTCTGTCTTCAGACCCCCAAGATTCATCAAAGTGGCTTCCCACTTCTAGAAGCAAAACACCATTGTTTGGCCAATTATCTCGACTTTTTTTACCATGAAGGCATGTGATTTTATACCCACATACATACTGTTTTCTCTCAGGCACAAAAAGAAGCATTTTTCTAGTCTGACACGCTCCAGGTTTCTTGGCAAAGCACAACTCTTTTTAAAAAAGTGGGTTTTGGTAAACAGTGTGCAGATTTCCTGGGGATTACCAGAACTACATACCTCTTGTTAAAATATGCTTCCGTGACATGAGATGATGTCAACGGAAGAACAGCATAAATCATTAATTGCTGCAAAACTAAAAGCTTAGCATGTGTTAATTTACAGCATTCCTTAACTTGATTATGCAGCCAGGAATCAGCAAGCAGTTGCCATTATGCCAGTGGTCTGACACTACTCTGCTTTCATCCTACTTAACCATTAAATTTTTACACAATTAAAAAAAAAAAAGTTGGATTTGTACATGTTTGTTTTTATTTCAAAATTGCTCAGAGTATCTCTCCAGAGAAATGTTAGAGATTAAAAAGTATCTCAGCGGGAGAACACTCATTGCAGTTTAAATGTTGAATTACAGCAGAGTACTAAGAAATGACGTAGGTGTTTGATCAAAGAGTTTCCTGTATGCCCTGTTAACAACTCCTCTGTGAGACAACAATAGGGTTATTTTCACACTGTGCAAACACTAACTTTGCAACATTTCTGCTCCAAACAGGAGGCTCACCTGCTTTCCTCAATACACAACATACCTTCTCCTTCCTTGTTACATTACTCCTGCTGCCCTTTTTTTGTGCCTTTCCCCATAGCCTCCTTTATATCCCATCAGCTGAAAACAGAGCCAGAAACGTTAAAGTTCCTACCTCCTGACATAAGCAGACTCAAAAATCTAGACAAAACAAGCTGTCCCATTTCTGCATTATCTGTGCACTGATTTCAGAATCTGAAATCCTTTTGCTCACAAATGAGAAATTATGTGTCTTCCTTCATGATAAACTTTCTCCAAATAAAGCCTACCCAACTGTGACACAAAGCCTGCCTTGCCTTGCCTGGGACTGTCTTGTACGTGGAAAAAAAATCCCATGAGTGTCATTTTCACCTGCCTCTTAGGGTACTGGAAATGAAAGATTTTCCATTCCATGAACGACCTGCTTTCCTTGCAGCACCCCTCCTTACTGGGTCAAAACTTTTACACTCCTCCTAATTCCGTGCCTGCAACCAATATGTACTGCCACCAACCCGTTAGCACATACTTTTCGTATCTTTCAAACAGATGGTAGTTTGGAGATGAATTACACTTGGTTTCACAGCTAGCCCAATCCCAGGCACAGTGTCATCACCACAGACAAGAGCCCACAGATCTGCTTCATTTGACTATAAAGGTTTGCTCCACCTTTGCATTGATAAAGTACTTAATGGACAAGACTGTGGCTTAAATATCCCCCAGACCAGGGAGACTCTTTAAGAAGCAGCACTAGCTCACTCCACTTAAAGGTAAAGATGATCTTTCGGCTGAGAAATGCTCTCTGTTCTGCTGTGTTTGGGTCTCTGTGGCTACAGAGCTGCATGGAGGATTGTGAACTGAAAGTTCACAATCCTCCATGTTAGAAAGGCAATGCCTGGTCCTTCTGACATGAAACTTATTTTGTACCCTGTGCTGAAAGAGCTCTTGACATATTATGGTCTAGAACATACCTGCGTTATGCCTATGGCCATAAAGTGGACAGTTTTGATTTCTGGGTCTCGGCAATAGCCAAGTAACTAGAAACAAATTGTTTTACCTCTACTGACAGAGTGTTATAGTGAAATGAGATCCTGGGTGAATGTGATGATTTTCCCCTCTCTGTAAAGAAGTCACAGTTTTTCTCTGTATTTCCTCTCTATAGAAATACTGTGCTAAGGAACCACTTGCACTGTAGGACCCGAAGCACCCCATGGCAGAGCTGTCTCTAATTGGCATGCCTGTCTGCCCATCTCACCCAAAAAAAGAAAGCATTAATCCACATCTTCAAGAATTCAATAGTCATTTAAGCAGAAGGTCAGGTACCTAATGGGCTGTCAAGTTCAGGCTGTCTATCCCTCTGTCTTCCTGGCTCCCCAAGTTCCCAAGCCTTGACTGAAGGTCCTTAAGATTTGAGTACTTTGTTTTCCTGCCAGAGCACTATGAAGGCTAGGGGACAAGTGACTGCTTTGCAAATTTAAGTTGGGATGACATATTTTGGCTTCATTGAAAGACAGAGGGGAAAAAATAGCAGCCAGGAACAGAGCAAGGCCTGAGAAGGATACAAAGGGTGCTGTTTGTCCTGTATTACTGGCATACTTCAATAGAATGTGAACATACATTCAGTAGTCTGCATTGTGCTTTTTGACCTGAAACTTATTATGACTGCTGCAGCTTTAGAATACCTCACAATAGGGATAATTGTGTGTAAACATTGTGTGGCATCGAGTGGTATTAAATATTACATAGAATATATATATATATATATATGTATATAAAATACACTAATCTGTTCAGTAGCACTAAAGGTAGAGAACATGATTGCACACATTTCCTAGGTCTTTTTCAGTGCCATGAGTTATGGAGTGAGCTTGAAGACTACAGTCTGGAATGCAGAAATATTGCTACAGCTCCCAGAAATTTCCAGGAGGTACACCAAGAGGAGGGAGCCCCTTCCAGATTCGCTGGGACACAGCCCACTGCACATACTTGCTTTTGAACAGCCTCGTAAAACCAAAACATTTTTTTCCAAACAGATCACAGGTCACGTAATCTTCCCAAGGGATATATTGGTTACAGATGTTTTCATGTAATAAAATATTCCACTCAACTGCAGTATTTCTAACTGATAATGCTAAAACTAAATTACCCTTGTCTAATGGTTATGTCCCCAATGTACTCCTTACCATGGTAAACACTGGCTCATTTGTTACCATTTAGACACATAATTTTTTTTAATATGAGCATGCCACAAAGATAATGTATTTCAAGTTTGCAAGAACTACTTGAACTTTTCAATAATATATATTTAAAATTCACTATTTTTGCATATTTCCAGAATAAATTATACTTCTAAGTTTCAGCATTATCATATAAATTTGCATTTAAAAGTTATCTCATTCTTTAAACATGAGTGAGTCTAATAATTTTCCAATATTTATTCTTGAACTTGGAATATTTAAGAAAAGTAACTCAATTGTCTGAATGGTATAATACTAATAATGAAACATTCAATTTTATATCCTCCTGGCAGAATTGTTAGGAAAGGTCATTGTGGTTGTATCTCTAAAATGATCAAGCAGTTCAAAATAAAAAAAAAATAAAAAAAGGAAAAGGGGAGAAGGAGATAATTGTCTCTATTCAAAATATGCTTACAATACAGCGCTAACAAGGATGGCTATGAAGAAGGAAGAAAAAAAAAATTGAAAAGGAAACAAGTAGTCGTTGACCATAACACGGAGCCTCCCTCAAACAAGGGAAGCTCATGCAGTTGGATGGGACTACATCTCTACAAAAAAATACCACCTCAGCATTTTTATGCAAAAGATTAAATTCATTCGGCTTGAGATAGCTATTCATCATTGCTCTCCTTTTTGGGTCATCAAGATACTTATGTTTGGATTTCAAATACAGACATTAAGAGCAAAGGAACAAAGTGACTCTTGATGTCCTATAACTGTTCTATGTTGCCACTTCACAAAGTCAAGCTAGTCTAATTATATTTCAGTAAGCTTGGAAACAGCAGGGGCCGAGTATCCTTTGTGGAGGGAGACATAAGCCACTTAGCACTACTGGTGTTATATCACAAGTAGAACCTGTCTATTTTTAAGAAAATGTGTGAGTTAGTAAAAATTGGAAGCAGGCTGTCTGCACTTGATTAAAGAAAAGGAATTCTTCAAACTTCACAATGCCATAATCCAGGTATTCACTGCTTTAATGCTAATGCTCCTTTCTGAGCCAAATGTAGTCATCAACATTGATAAGCAATTTTTGCAGTTATCCAATTCAAATGCATGCTTGTGCTTGGTAAAGAAAAACATCATATTGTTGCAGTGGTCAGAGACATTCTTTAATTACGTGCTATAGGGGGAAAATGTGGGAGCATTTCCCTCCAATTCCCCCATCCCAACTGAAAGGATAATTCAATCTGCAGAAAATCACTTGAGAAAAATTTAATTCAGATTGATGGAGATGCTTTCTAAACAAAACATATCTGAACCTGACTTGAATACAGTGTTTGGAAGAGGAGGACTTTGTTTTGGTTCCAAACAACATGCCAAGAAAACTACTCAGCTGACATTTTTACCAAAGTCCTGCTTATCTGCCTATCACTCTCCTTCTCATCACCATATTTTACTAACTGTGAATTTATTCTGAGGCTGATGCAGTAATTAAGATTGCTCCCATGTACAGGGGCAACAGTGGTTCTCTGATGGCTCCAGCATTTGGGAGAGAGGTTAATGCGGCACATGAAATGCAAAGCAACAGCCCTATTCTGTGGCTCAAGATAACATCCAGGATAGGAACAAAGCAGTGCTTTGTGACAAGTCATTTACTTTCTGAAAAAAAGTACAATCCAGTTTTTCTAAGCAGATGCTCTCACACAGAAAACAGAAGCCTGATCTGATGATATTTGAATTTTTTTACCAATTTCACAGTTTTTAAGGTGGTATGACTAAACAGCAGTAAGAGCAGTGATTTTTGTGCATCAGTGACTTCAAAGCACATGAGTCTTGGAAACTCAAGTACTCCTTTCCTCTTCCCTTAAAAAGCCTTTAGCATAGCAATCTGGCCTAATGGTAAAAGGACTAGGTTTCTGGAATCAAAATCACCTGGATGCAGAAGTGGACCTGATCTGCCAGCACTGCCCCCAGGAGCTGTGTTCCTGTTAAGCAGCAGAATGTTGCCCATTGAGCACTGGCTGTCACAGTACCTTCCATGAGCTCCCCTTTTCCCTTTGTTATTTTTGCTGGCTGCCACAAAAAACCTCAGCTAGTTGACATTACACCCTGGGCAGAAAATCTCTATATATTTGTAGTGCATGAATAATGCGAGTAGCAGGAAAGGGCACAAATAAAACCACCTAGAAGCTCATCTATGGCAGGGGATGTGAGCTAAGCAAAACTCTTGATAAGTTCTGCAACTCCTGACTCACTTATGAACATAGAGCTTGCAGGGTGAAGTTATTATTTTAAATCCACTTTTTGGTATGTTTTGTGATATCTTCTTCTTGCCATAGTTGTTAAGGACAGCACCCAGAATGCATAGCTAACTAAGATGTCCAATAGTGTAATTTGTCTGTTGCTCATCTTCCTCCCTTCCCTAGCCCCCTTAGCTATGCAGTCATTCATCACATTCTCATTCCTTGAAAAATCCCTTTGCCCAGGATTTTTCTCTTGGGAATCTGAGAAATCTCAGAGAAAAATGAAAACAATTTTATCTCATTTGCTTCTCTTGTGTTTTGCTCATGTGGAATGTGTTTGGAGATTGTTTACCCACAGGTGATTGTTTCATTGGTTTCTGGTGTGAGTTATTTTGACTCATTGGCCAACCAGTGCCAAGCTGTGTCGGGACTCTGGAGAGAGTCACGAGTTTTCATTATTATCTTTTTAGCAGTTTGTAAGTATCCTTTCTGTATTCTTTACTATAGTATAGTTTAGTATTCCTTAATATAGTATCATAAAATAATAAATTAGCCTTCTGAGAACACGGAGTCAGACTCATCATTCCTTCCTGTATCAGGGCACCCCGCAAACACAATAGTCAATACCATATTCAAAACCACACTCTAGTTCCCCTGGACTAAAATTTTTTCATTTTCAAATAAATGCCCAATTAACTCACCCTTTACTTTAAACTATTGTATGCAGCAAAATGCTCCAATTAAAAACGGAATGTCTATTAATTGAAGCCCAAAAATTCTGTTAAGGCAAGTTTCATGAATCCTAAAAATAGAAATGCATTCATAATTTTTTCCTCACTTTAATTAGTTGGGTTTTTTTTCCCTGGCTTGAATTTAAATATCCCTCTGCAGTATCTTCAACTGCATTGCAGCAGTAGGAACCCTGCACAAAACATAAGAGCCACAAGATGAAAGATTACTTGCCTTTTCCATTCTTTCTCTGAAAGAGGAGTGTGAAACGGAGGAATGCATCCCACAGAACAGAAGTGTTGCAGTTAAATAGAAGAAACTTCAGAAAATGAGACTCCCAGAACCAAATGAAACTTGTGGTTGATTTGTGTATATACAGGTCTATAGTCTTAGGTGATGTGGAAGCAAACAGCACTGTGGCGGTCAAGGCGAAGGTGATATAACTAATGGTATAGCAGCCAGACTAAGGGCAGGTCAGTTCAAAGTAAGCTGAAAAATATGCTTTGTGTAGCTCTTTGAATGACATTACTTATAGCAGTCACAGAATGCAAGGTCATGCTTCTTCAAACACAGGTTAAACTTTCAGTGTGGTGAACTAATTTGGAAAGCAGTGACTTGAAGGATGACTTCAGGGCCACGGTGAGCCACAGCTAAAACTCTGGCAGGGATGCAGTGGCTAGGATGATGAATGAGATCTTTCAATACCTGAGTTAGGGGAAGACACAAAGCAGAAAACATCCTTGTAGCACTTCAGAGGAGCATTACTAGGAACAGACAAAGCTGAGGTTATCCAGGTCAACTGGACAGTAAGCAAAACAATGCTAAGTAGCAGTCATGGGCCTCTGCCTGCTTTGCCTATGCCGGAGCCCAGCTTCCTCCTACTGCTGCTGGCAGGATTTTTCACTTGAATAATGGAGCTTTGAGATTAAATTCAGGCAAAAAATGAGGAAGAAGTGTTAGAAATGAATGCAAGTAAGTCACTGGAACCTTTCACATTTGCATGAAGTAAATTTGCCATCACCTAAAGTCATTTAAAAAACAGAAAAAATAAAATGATGACTTTTTAAATTGCTATTATCTAGCTCCGGCAGAACTTTCAGGCTAAGTGGTGAATTTGTACAAAAGTATAATACTACTAGCTGACCAAACTAGAGGAACACTATATTATGAAATCCATGAGCATATAGTTATTTTTTGAGTGGACTGACAAAATCCAGTTTTTTTCTTTATCTGCTTTAAATGGATGCACCAATGGATGGTGCTTTAAATGGATGAACCCAATCTGAACTTCTAACTTGAGCATTCTGCTGTAGATGTGATACACAGCCAGTTTCTTTCTCTTCAGATACTGCGAAGAAGCATCTCAAATACCCAAGACTGAGTGCAAGTGAATGCAGTGAATTTGAAGGCAAGATGCACCTGTAAGCTTTCAAGCAGCTCCTCTAATCCTGGAGTCTGAAAGCCCTGGCGTACTTTCCAGGGGCATCTGCAAGCCACCTTGGATTGTTCCAGCATGTGGGATTAGATGGAGGGCAGGGACTTACCACCTAGAGCTCCTTAACCCTGGCCAACCCACTTATGCTAAGCAGGACGTAACTGCAGTATGGGAGGTATCTTACTATTAAAGCACTTTTTGGCCACAAGGCAAATGGTTGCACCAGGACTGTGACACAGAAGAACTGAGCAAAGCAGAATAGTCTAGATATGTCCAGGTTTAAGACAGTTAAATTTCATACCTTTAAAATCCACTGTAAAAATACTATACATTTTAATTTAATAAAGGAATTAACATCCAAGAAGTGATATTATGCAATGGCAGCATTTCCTAGTAATCAGTGAACTTTAGGAATGATGCAATTGTGTGGTCAGGAGACAGACTTAAAAAAGACACATTCCCTCCTCCAGTTAAGCTCCTCTGATCAATTGTTTACAAATCCATTGTCCTTTTTTCTTTCTACCACCACCACAAGAGGTATTTACTGTTTTCATGATCTCAGAACGGAAAAATATTAATCTGAAACAGCAGCAACTATTGCCTTTTCTTCTCAAATCTGTGTGGCATTAAGTATAATTACATAAATAACTGGAATGGCAGAAACAGACAATTACTGGCTTTGTATTGGTATTGGAAAAGATTATACTGTTTTTATCATGTCTCTCAAATAATGGGTATCTTCCAAGTCTACTGTCAAGAATAGTGCTTGCTGCTTTAATGCTGATATGAAAATAATCCTGTAAAAATAGTGAGAGGGTCTTTCCACATACTTTCCACTAAGCAAGATTATTTAAATAAATGATTTAACTTGCTATTGACCTAAAACCTAGCTACATAAATGTTTTAAAAATTATTATCCATCCTGAGTAGATAAAAGTAATCTAGCAAAGTCAAGGATAACATAGGAAGTCCCTTAATGACGGCTGCATTCTCTACAGCCTCTATTAGCATATGATTTTTCTACTGGCAAAGCAGATTGAAATGAACTATAAGAACAAGTGTATGTGATAGCTTTTCCTCTTTGTAAAAGACTGGAAACAGATACATATAAAGGAAGAGTAAAAACCCGCAAAGAGCTCTTATAAGAACCTCAACTACTTTTGCCCCACTTTTTCATTATAAACATTGCTATACCTTCTTTTTACAAACCAGTAATAAAAATTTGAGACACCATAAGAAAGTTAAATATAGAGGTTGTGTCTACCCATACCTGAGCTACCACCATCCCAAAGTCAATAAGGATGAGTGCACACAGCATTTGCTCCAGTTTGCTGAACAAATGCTCAGAACCAGCTAAGATAATTAATTTGGTATAGTTCATCCAGTATGCACTGGAGATACAAAGCATTACAGGCACTCCAGTGTGAGCAAAGAGGACAGTGCGCTTATCAACCTTTAAAAAGACTATCTCAGGAAGGTAGACAGTGGCTTCACCTACTAATTAGTCCCCTATTTTTAATATCCTCTGTTAGCTGGCATTGCAAGAGACTGTTCCACTCTGCGGTGTGTGATGAGAAGAATCTCTTGAGCATCTCAACTTTCCTCCCCTGCAATCAAGGCAGTGATGCCAGATGCAAGTTTGGAAGTCTTCAGCATTTTGTCTGACAGCATAAATGTTATGTTTTTTCATGAACAGCAGTCATCTGGTCTGCTGCATGCTTTCACCACCTGCTCATATCAGGCACGTAGGAAGGGATGCTTGTGCTTCAGTGACCAAGCTGGCAAGTATCTAAAACTTTAGCTGCTATAGAATCACCCAAATCTTTGGGTTTGTGGGTTTTTTTCCAAACAGATCACAATTCTGGCATTCCCTTTCCCAACTTTAATGAAACATCACCTTTTCTACAGACTCAAACAGCAGCCATGTGTCCACGGCAGCATGCTGGAAATGTTTAAGATGCTGTTAACATTGTCCATGCAACTTCAAAGGGATGCAGCTGCCCCAGGAGGTGTTTCCTGGCCATATACCTGACCATATGCTGCAGCACTAAAGACCATATTTGCCATACATGCAGATCTTTATCCCTTCTACTTCCTTTGGGACAGGTCTGTTTGTTTTTTTTTCTGAAATCATTACTAAATTAATAATCTCACAGCCACACATACTTCCACTTCCTGAAGTGTTAAAAGAAAAAAAAACAAACGAGCTCTTGATATTTCTGTCAATAAAGACAGACTCAGGATCAAAGAAATGAAAATGCTAATTATGGTGTACTCTGTAACACCTCTCTCCCAAGCCAAGTGCTCTGATTAAGTTAACCATCGTGCTAATTATAACAGTGTTTAGCACAGCTGGGGCCAAAGAAAAGCCATCTTCTACCAGAGCATGGTTACTGGCCTCAGAATGAGATCCAGCATTTGTATACGGTAATGGAAACTTGCCTACGAGTCACCAAATAATAAATTTTAAATGTTCAAAACCATGTTCAGTTTCTTTTATCATTAAAAAAAAAAAAAAAGTGGACATTTAAAAAAATTGATGTGGTTTGTTTATTTTTTGACATGAAAAAGTGCTGGAGTCAGAAGCTTATTGCACAGGAATTGAGTTACTGTCTCCTATGGGAATGTACAGCAAGATAACACATCTTTGCAATTTAAAGGGAAGCCCACTCTTCTGCGTTTTCTAAGTCAATACCATACGGCTGTGAAGCATGCCAGTGATGAGAGAGGAAGGCCAGTGTACTCTATACTTTCATTTAAAGTGGAATGAAGTAGCATGCAATTACTGGCAAAGCCACCTGCCACATTTCAGCAGCACATTTGGCTGGAGAATGGGGATGATAGTACCAGTGAAAAATGTCATCAGAGTGTAAGTGAAAGTTAATCCTTCCCACCAATTCCATGGAGAGAAAAATATAATAAATCAATAAATCCCTGCAGCTCAGAAAATTGTATCCTCACTGGATGCTTACAATGCTTGTTCCACACAGCATAATTGGAAGACATTTTTAAATGGTTATGTAGTTATAACCATATCTTTCATTCATTACTTCCCTCCTTGAAGAACTCTTCAGCATTTACTGGCAGTACCTTCCGGTGCACCTGCTTGAAGGATAAGCACTACTTACCACGGAGCTAAAAGGTAAGAAAATTGCCTTAGATTCAGTATCACTCCTCAAAATGGCTGTTTTGTATTTGCTCAGTCTCCCTGAGACTTTGAGTAGCAGCAGATGAGCAGACGGTTTTTCAACATGAATTCAGTCATTAACTCTGAATTATACAAGTCATCTAAACACAATGAGGCAACTAATGCTCCTGAGTGGATATGTACTTTCCAAATTCCAGGCATGTTCACAGTACTCCTGTTTCCCTGCACACATACAGCAATCACTGACACCCTTATTATGGGCCACCTTCCCATTAATTTCTCATGCATTGCATTGGCTCACTTAATTATATACACACACATATATATTTTAATAAATACAGCACTGTTTTATGCAAATTGATAATCTGAGTTCCTTACTGCTTTAGTAGGGTGGTAAAGGCTTAAGTGAGTTTAATCCACTCTCTGGGGAGAAAGGCTAATTATTGCTCTGGTTTGGAAGGTAGAGAGGAAAGGTTCCTCAGAGAGAAAACCGAACAAATTGGCTGAGATGTTAGAGAAGGTCAAAACATGGGAACAGCACCCCTGACAGGGTGAAGACTGTGACACAATGGAGAATCATTAAACCTCTTGGGCAGGAGTCAGTGCTCTTTTGGAGGTTTGTGGACCCTCTAAGAGGGTTCATGATGAATTTCAGTCTGTCACACACATTAAAGAAATATAGCAACACAGTGAAAACGAGGGCATGTTAATCCTCTTCTTTTTCACTGACATCCTTGGATGCATGACCCTGTGATTGAGTATAACTCCATCTGCCTCCTGCCTTCCTGGGAGTCACAGCTCCTAGATGTGACTGCTTCACTCCAGCACCCTGCTCTGCATTCCCTTGTATGAGTGAGGGAGATGGGAAAGGCAGAAAAAACAGGGAGGGAAAAGTGATCTTTCATTATCTCCCAGTCCTTCCCTCTCTCAGCTGCTAATTAGCAACACCAAGCCCTGTGGAAAGTATTACAGGGGGTAAGAACAGACTATAACTGGCTGGTGAAGAGTAATGTACAAGACTGGCTATTTGGCACTTAGGTACTGCTCACTGCTGCACAGTTAGGGTGACAATGGTACTTTATTTTGTATATATCTTCCAGTGCTTAGGTAAGCTCAAACATTAATTCTTACTTACAGTTTGCATTTTACAGCAAATTAATTTCCACTCTATGCATGCATACATCTAGGACAGGTGGAGAAAAGATTATGCAGTAGTTACTCATGTACCATAATGATGTGCATAATAGGAAAAAATAGGGGAATAATAGAGGAAGCAGAAGACTAAACTGCATACTATAAAATGTTAAGACAGATAGTTTCCTGGGAGGACTTTATATGGGTGTTTGCATTGCCTGCACCCAGAATGTTCAGGAATTACAGGTCACCTCCTGCTATTCCTTCTCCTATAACCCATTCCAAATCACTAAGAACCTTCCAATAAAAAAATGCAAAGCAAAGTAAACTGCTCTCCTTAGTTTCTTTTTGCTGAGTTTTATTACAACAGTGCTTTTCGATTGAGAAAAAAAAAAGGTTGCTGTAAAAATCAACACTGTTATATACTATCTAGTTATCTCTTCATAATAAACTAATCAGAGGACCATGCATTAAAGCATGGTCACCATAATATTTGGATTTGGCTGAGAGTTAGAATATTAGTTACACAAACTTTAACTCTTGAAATAATGATCAGCTAATGATACATGCTTCACTTGGGAGTCAAACACTTAAAGTAAAAGCTGCTGTCTGACAAATTGAAAGTAATTTCACACTGAAGTAAATTAAATGAATTTCCCAGATGTTGCTATAAGAAGAGACTTGAGGAGGTGAAATGAAAGTCACAGCAGATGCATTCAGACACTTACCATAAAGCTCCCAAGAAGGAAATATTTTTAAATGAAACTGTGGAAAAAGAAGAAATCAAGAGGCAGGAAGTTTACAATCCCACCTACAACCTTCATCAGAGCAACTTGTGGCTCTGTGTCATTTCACAGGGAGTGGTCCACATTTGTGTATGGGAAACCCTGGGCAAAGACTGGAGTGAAATCTGTCTTGTTCAAAGGGTGTTGGATAGTCAGAACAAGCTGCCCCTCCCTTCTGAGTAAGGAGAAAGAAGATAAAAACCAAGGCCTATCTTTAATAATATTTTGTTTCCAGTACCTTGCTGTGGCAAATCTCAAAGTACACCTAGGATTTGGAAATCCCAACTTCTCCCTTTAAAATAGGTTTTCCAGTACAGAGAAATATATACAATTGACTTGGGCAAATGTCAAAAGACAGCAGCATCCTTGCATGGAAACCCTCTGGAATACCTTTTCTTCCCTTCTTACCCAATTACTGCCAATTCACTTGAATTACATCTTCTTCTACCATGTCCCAAAATGAATAAAGAGCCCACAGGTCTAGGAGGACAAAGAGGAAAGGAATTTTACAGTTTGGGAGGGTTGTATAACCAGATCCCAGAGAAGCCTATGTGCTCACCTTTCTCCACTGTGAGTTGGGGGCACAGACACAGCACTGCCCATACACCAGCCACGAGTGCTCTTCCTCCCATGTAATCCTAGTTTTCAAATTCTCTGCACATTTATGTCTCAGCAGTTTCCTCATCCAGCCCTTCCTCTGGATTCCTAAGGTGCTTGGGTTACTATTCCCTCCCAGTGATGGCTATGTGAAAGAAAGAATACTCTCTCCATATTTGACTCCAGTCTCCAGTACCCCACACAGATCACGGGGTTACAATATGGGCTTGCAAGGCTTGTTCATCTTGAAATAACTGGCTATGCTCACCTGTTTCATTAATGTAATATTTCCTCAGCTACTTTTTCTTTTGCATGTTCCACTAAATTATTATGCAATAAATTAGAAAAAAAATATTGAGAGTGGTGATTATGTCATGCTTATCTTAGAATTACAGGTTTTCTACAATTTATTTAGAAATCTGCTTTAAAGGCCAACTTTTCTTGCTAGACTAAGAATAGCATCTATTCCATTTTCATCTGGTGACCAAGGCAGCATATCAGAGAGGAAAGATCCAAAAAATACTTGAAAAGTGCAAGGGGGTCCAATTTTCAAGGAAAAAACCCCACCTGAAAGTCTAAAATGGAACACCACTGAAGAAGAAGTTATAAAATCCCACACCAACAATAATCTTTATCTAAAACACTCCATATTTTGGTGGGGCTGTTACTGCAGCAACACTGACTTCAGATTCTTGGGACATAGTGATTTTGCTGTCTTAACATTTGAAAGATTGAGAACTTTCTAGATTTAGTAGCTACAAATGGAGCATTATAAAACAGATTGTAAACTTCAGATGTATATTTCAAAATGTTTTGGCAGAAAAATTGAGACACTGCTCTATAAATACCCTTCCTGTTTCACATTATCTTTCTTGGGGTATATCCAGTGGTACACAGTAAGAGCTAAACCACAATGCCAGAATATTTCACTAGCCCCTCCCTTTAATTACAAAATAAAAATAATCCTGACCAATACCCCTATTTTTAAATATATAAGGCAATAAGAAAAAACTGTTCCAGATGAAGCATTCACCAACACCTCCAAATATCAGTAATCCTGGCTGGTAGTGCAGGTTCCTCCTGTGAGACCAAACTCCTGGCCTCATTTGCTTCACATTGCTCAAGCATAAATGTGAATTACTGGGGTTTGAAACAAACTGTATCATGCAAATGTTGCTCACTTCAATGTTCCACAAAGGGATGGAGGGAAAGAGCCAAAACCCTCCATTCTGCCACCCACCTTTCTTTTTTTAAGCATTCTGGAACATGCCTTAGACAAATTGATGCAGAATTTGTCCAAATTGAAATAACTGCTTTGATCCACTTCTTAAGAAGAAAAGCCAACCAAGTAACAGTGGGTACACCAGCTTTTTCTTGGGGATTCTCTCTTAACATGTTTTGTCAAATAAAGAAACCACATTGTTTCCAAATATTTCATTCTAGTACAGCAGTTCAGCAGAACAGGCATAAGCCATTTTCTCTAATGCCACCTGATGCTGAAAAAGCAGTTTTGAATTGGAGGAACACACATGGACATGCAGAAAAAAATACAAGACCCCTAGAACATTTCACAATACTACATGAAGTGCTCTGTGATCTTCAAAGTATGGAACACTGTTTATACATGTAATAAACTCTTAGTGATGGTTTGAAATGCCATCAATGAACTCAATGAAGTTAACTCAATGAAATTAAGCCATATATCAAAATACTCACTTTTGTCATTCTAAAGTGCCTAAAAATAGGAGGCCCCCACTTACCATTTAGGATAATAATGTTATTGCACTGTCTCCTCCTCACTAACATAATTTAAAAGGGATGAAAATAAATCCCAAAGGAGGATGCCAGTGAGAAACTCTGAAATTTACAAATACATTTTCTTTTAATGGTGGCTTTTTTTTTTTTTTTTTTGGGGGTGGGGGTGTAGATACTTGGGTATGGATGCATTCCCTTTCATATGGAATAAGGGGGTCCTCTGAAAGTTGCCATGAGCACACCACTGTACATTGGATGACAAGGTGACCTTTCCTTGGTAAAGGAAAAAAGAAAATTTTATTCTCTGGTACCAAGACCTATCAATGTATTTCCTTGCTTTTCCTAGGCTACACAAAGTTCATACACCTAAAGGAAGAACATTACTCTCTGATAAGAGAAAGAAGGAAAGCAAGAAAAAAAAATTGAAAACTTCAGTCTTGACAAACAAGGGACTCATTTTTACCTCCAAAAAGGTTAAGGTCACCAGACTAGTGCTCACAGTTTCTCTCTATGGGGACAAAAGAATACACCACAAAGCCAGTAGCGCATGTATCACAATTGGCAGCTGGCTTGAAAATGGTCGAGTTCAATTGACTATGAAGAATGAATTACCCTTATGTTTGAACAAAAAAAAAACCCCTCAACCTGATCTCACCAGGCCAGAAGCACAACCACATTCCAGGCCCAATGTGTGACAGCGGACAGAAAGCGAGTTTCAATTTATTCTGCACATTTGAGCACACACAAAAGCCTATATGGTTCTCATTAAAATAAAAGATATCTTCAGTCATCTGAAGTAGCACGGAGTGATTTAGATTCTTACTTTCATTCAGAAGAAATAACTTACCCTCCTGTTTGTGCTTCCTCCTGATCTGCTACTTAAGTCCCTTATACCACTTTTCATCTTTATAAACAACCACCAGTAGATTAAAGATCTTCTCATATTCATTCCAGACTCTTTTTTTAAATGGAAATTTCTTTGACAAAGTGCAACAAAGCATTCTCTCCGAAAGAAAGAGCACTGCAGATACACACCACTTTCAGAGAGGACATTCAGATGCAACTCCTCAAAGTTTAGTAGATTAGCTTAACAATGTTCTCAGAAAGTAGCTATAAAGCCTGCATGAAGGGTAGCTTTAATGGTGGCAGAGGTTTAACAAGCTTATTCACTAATGACCGGTGTCTTTGGGGTGCTTTGGTGGACCTTCAAGGAGCAGGTGTTTCTGTTTTCTCCCTGCCTTTTTTTCAGGGTGTCTGGCACATTCTCCTTGCATGCGGGGCTGCCCAGTGAGCTGGGCTCATCCGCAGACCCTGCTGAAAGGACAGTTATGAACTATAGGAACAGAATATATGACAAAAAATAATTCACAGTTTTTTTCATTCACAAGCTTCCTCTTATGTATTTCTGTGTGAAAAAGTGATTGCAGTGTAAGTACATGCAAGGCAAATGTGGCCTGAGATGTTTCATCTGGACCTTGTGTAGGACCAGCTCAGGCACACAGAGCCTGAACAAAAAGCTTCATAGGCAAATGAGGAGAATAGGTATCTATGTAATACCAATTAAGAAAAGACACTGAGGAATTAGAAGAGGGTTACAATTAAGAAGTTCTAATGCAATCACTTTATTTTGGCCCCTACCTATGCAAGATTTTCCTTGCTGGAACGTCAGCATGCCTTGCCGAGGCTACTGCTTGTGTTTGAGAGACTATCAAACACTTTTCAAGACATTATGCAAATGAGTCAGAAGGGGCCGAGAGACAGCAAGGTTCTAAGAACACAATGAATTAAACATAACTGAAGTGCACGCAACAGAAATCAAGAAACAGTCCATTTGCATCAGCTGTAGGTGTTTATGAAAGAAAATTATGCCAGTGTTTGTCATGTTACAGGAAGCATTCTGGCTTGATTTGTAATTAAAAGGGAAGCTTAATGCATATAGCTACATTAAAATTATGTACTTAAAACTTAGGTAAACTACTGTTTTAATTTAATTAAAAGCCAGTGATTTGATTACTTTGCACGAAATCTGAATCTTGAAAAAACCCTATGAAATCAAATGAAAATTTGAAATTCTACTTCCCTCCGGCAATCTTAATTCAAACACTATTACTAGGTTTTTGCTGACATATCATCTAAAGGCAGGACAAAAAGGCTGAAAAAGAGTGCTTGACAAGAAGATAATTAGTCTTAGCTAAGTCAGAAGCTACCAAGAATTGCACTCCTAAATATTAAAGAGAACATTAACTTAGTAGCAAATTTCAACAGGAAGTATTTTAGTGTTTACAACCTGCAACAAAATAATTAAGAACAAAACGTGCTATAATAATATCAGTTCTCACTGGAACTGCTTTAATGGGTACTTTTTGTTTCTCTGATAAAAGGATACATATCTTAAATCTCTAATAGCACTTATGTGATATTTAAAATTCTGACGAAAAGAAACCTTAAATGAAAGTGAAAGGAAATGCCTAGATAGAATTTGTCTCACCACTTTAAACATCCATTTTTCATCAGGAGAGGCAATAATGGTGCCAGTGGCCACACTGCCTCCCATTAGGTTCAGAAAATTCTTTTGCAAAATTAGAATGCCCTTGTGAGTGACGAAGATGCATTAGGTCTCTCCTCAGGAATTACATATGAGCTGTATATTCCAGTGATATTATAGGAAATCCATACTATAGAAGACAGGCCACCACAGTCAAAGGCATGCCTTGCAGCAAAACAAAACCCAAAAAAACAGAACAAAATCAAAACTAGAAAATAAGATCAGTAAGCGTTAACTAGCAATCAAACCACCTTAAAAGATGTAGGGGGAATACTAAGATACTCTGCTGACCACAGCAACACAGTTATTCCATTCTGGAGGCTGAGCCCTGGCTCTGTCATCTTCACAGCCTTCACCTCCATGTGGGTTACTGCTAAAGGGAAGTTGCATTCCAAAAGGTGAGGTGTTTTGGCTTTTTTTCCTTTCCTTTTTTTCTTTTTCCTTTTTTAATGGAAGACACTGCATTGCTTTGTCTTCCCCTAGCAAATAGCTCAGAGCTGGAATGCAGAATAAATGTCTCAAAGACTCCTCCGTGCTGGAGGGCTCAGCAGAAGCCCAGCAGTCTCAATATAAACCAGATGTGTCACAACAAGTTTTGGGAAGGGAGAGATGTGTGTGCTCAGGAGGGACTCTCTCCTACAATACAGGCACAGTAACAATTAAGGAAGGTTTTGGGAAGGGAGAGATGTGTTTGCTCAGGGTCTGAGAGTGCTCAGGAGGGACTCTCTCCTACAATACAGGCACAGTAACAATTAAGGAAGGTGGGAGTAGGCTCAGCAAATATCTCCCAGCAGGCCAGATCCCTTTCTTCAAAGCACCCCCATCATTCATTCTCCAATATTTTAACAGGGCCCTGATGAGATATACACAGCATTTAGCTTGTGTTAAGTAAAACTTTCAGAACAGAGAAGGGCTAAGAACCCCAAAGACCTTGAAGCTTTTCCACAAGGGCAAGCAGGGTAAAGTATGTGATGATTTTGCCATAAAAATCTGGAGTATTCTCAGGTTGACTATGATCTTCAAGCTGTTTTGGCCTCCCCAAAACAAGAACACAGAAGCCAAATTTAATCCTGGGTAAGTACATCTCACTAGCTCCACATAATTCTGAATTATTCTCTTATGATGTAGCCATGTAAGGCACTTAAAGAATATGTGCCTGCTCCAAGCAATCCAACAATCTCATCTAGAAGCAATTAGGAGTAGGCAAGTACTTAGGGAAATTAGTCATTAGTTTGCAAATCCAGATTCAGAGAGTCTCTCAGTTACAAGAATCACCTGGGTTTAGTTCACTCTGTTTTTTAGGGTTTTTTTCCCTGCCTTTTTTTTTTTTTCTGAAAGAGCATAGGGATAATGCTGTACAGTAGTAGAAATTTGGAAGTACTTGCATAGATCATCCCACAACAATTAATTTTGTTAAATGATGTAGAAGGAAGAAAATGCTTGAGAAAAAATATTTCTAAATGGAACAGAACAAAAGAAAAGCAGAATAGCAGGAGCACTCCAACCCAAAAAAGGTGGAAATCCAGGGTGTAGACAGACGTCAGGAAAGAGAAAGGAATGCAGCAGGGAAAAAGAAATAAATTTCTCATCTCCCCTTCTGCTTACCGTTTCAAATTTCAAAATAACATCCAAAGGAACATTCTTCCAGAAAATGTAACAAGTACAAAGACCCACCTGTAGTAGGCAATCTCTGCCTCCAAACACTCTTTGCACACATTTCAGGTCTAAATCATGGAGAGCAGGCAATTAGCAAATGAGAAGCCCTGTCTGTTGGCAGGCACATTCCAAATCCTGCAGTCATATGGTGCTAATACACAAGTACAGTAATGCCAATCAAGATGCTAAATGAAAACCACCTGTGCTGCAGGCTGAACTCGACTTTCTTGCCTCACATGTGTCTATGGACTCAGCATTACCACATCATCCTACTTCTTTTTTTGCATAAAGGGGAAGTTTGTAAATATGCTAGAGTAATGCTGGATGTATCTAGGAGAGACTTGTGGTTTCCCACGGGATCCTGAGCCTATGTATGGGGTTCCTATGTGTTGTGGTAATGGCAGCTAGAACACAAACTTGAGCAGTACTCTGCTACTGCCCAGGATCCCTCAGCTGACTCAGCCTGCAGCAGGTTATAAAATGTGGGACAGTCCATGTGGTGTCACAGTTGGAGCCTATAAAAGGCAGATATGGCTGTGCTGGGCAATTGGTGGCCAAGTGGGCACAAGAGCCTGTCCACCAGGAGGAAAAACTTATATACTTTTAATATTCCTTATCTAATACTTCACCTAGGAGCTGAGACCAACCAAGTAGGATCCAGACTGAAAACGGGCCAAGGGAGTGGCTACATGGATATGGTGGAGGAAGGAAAAATTCTAGGTCTGGGAACAGCAGCTAGCAGCTCAGACTGGGGCACCAATGGTGATGCCACTGCTGTATAAGCTGTAGGTTTTGGAATCAGTCAGGCATCAGCTGATGTGCCCCACTGGTGCCAGACATGGATGGGCACATATACTTTGGCTCCAAGTCAGGCTTCAAGCTAACTTCATCATATTTTGTGTCAAGCAAACTATTTGGAATTGATGTGGAGGGAAAACGGCAAAAGAGACTGAAGTGTTTGGCACTGTCAAGCACACACAGATGTTTTATGCGTTTCTTAAAGGGCATGCTCATGCCTCGGCATGCCAGGCAGCTCACAGTGCTCACTCTGCAGAGCTGATCCTGAGACACACTGAGGGATGAGTGAACAAAAGCACACAGAGCATGTGGGCTGAGGGAGCAGGAGAAGCATATAAAATGATTTTGGACAGGTCCTGGCATTAGAAGATGCAGAGGTCTCCAGTGAGGAGGGCATGCAGCACAGCTGGGACATCCACAATCACTACTCAAGCTGAGGACATGATGGTGAAGGGAGTAGGTCAAGGGTCCTGGGTGCTCCCAAGAACTGGGAGCAGGGTTGGTGGGGGAGTCCTTTTCAGGTCACCAGTGTGACCCAAACAGCAGGGAGTGGGGGTGTGTGAAAGCACATCTCTATTCTCACTCCTCCACATATGACACATTTTGAGCAACTCAAAAGACACTTATGGATGACCTGTCTGTTCAGACAAATATATTGTAGATGCCCTGCCAGCAGCCCAAGAAGACTGCCTGCTATTATTATTGCTGTCTGTGGGCAGATAACAATGACATTGTTTGGGAGACCCATTTCTGCCATCATGTCTGGGAAATGTATTCCTGAAGAATCAGTTCAGCCACGCAAGACACTCTCTTAGCTGCCATCTATTCAGGAGGATAACAAACTTCCTAACTGACTTACAAGTGCACATATTCATAATTTCTTTTCAACGAGGCTTGATGTAAAACTAAAACTCAAACAACATGAATAATGAATGAAAGTGACTTGTACTCCTACACTCATCAGGGCCCAGGGCTTTGATTTAAACTCCCTTTCTTCTCAGGACTCTGTTTCTCTCCCTTTTGCCCTGTATCCCAGTATAGGTTATATGGTTTTGCTATGCTAAAGTAGAAAACCTGTCCTTACAGCTTGTGCTGCAGTACAGAACAGGGGGTGGGACTATTTTCCAGAGTTTGGAAAGATGAGTGCCAAAGAACTGCATTAAAGAAATATTGCAACAAGCCTAAAGAAATACTAGCAATTATATAGCAACTAATGCCACAGCAGCATCCTGGTGCTGGAAACCTGAAATACATGCATGTACACATGGATGGACAGACACACAGACACACTCTCCCAAAAGTTTATTTTATGACATGCATCTTGGTGACTTGACCACCTCCAGCCCTAGGGTCTGAAAAATCAACAGGAAGAAATACAAACAAGCGACACAACTGTCAGGAATGCCAATCTGAGTATCCTGCAGTCACAGTTTTCCAGCTGATCTCAACTATTTTGGTAACAGAGTGGTTGACAGAGTGGTAACATTTTCTAAGTAGTTTTAAGTCTAAACAGAGCCTGAAGTGGGTGGACTACAAGAGGAGAAGGATCCTGCAGCAAAGTTCAGGACAGTAAATTTGTGCTTAAAAAACCAACTACAAACAATGTGCAGTAGTTTTTGTGTTGTTTTGGTGTTTCTTTGCTAAGAGGATGTATTTGCTTATGTTCTACCATGTTCTGGGCAAGAGTAAAGCATGAAAAGACGATTACAAGTAAAAGAAGTGGAAAAACAGGTAAAACTGGATGTGAACAGTTTCACTTCATTACAATGGAATTCAGCCCATGGCTGGAGGATAAATGTAGGTAGCACACTTCTTTTCTAAAGAAGAAAAATACCTAAACCTGTCTTACTTAAGGAATTAACTTGTTGACTTTTCATTCAGTCATGGAAGTACTCAACATTTTCTCGGTCAGACAAATGAGTTACTACAGGGTGTTTGGAAAACTGACAAGAATCACATCTTTTCCTCTGTGCTTAAATGGAATTATTATTATCACAGACATCAAGAAGAACTCAAAAGTCCCTGTATTTTTAAAAATTTTTCCTAATACATTTTGGGTGACAAGGCAGCAGAGGAAAGGAGTTTGAGGGAAGGATGTCCTTCATAATATTACATAAGGCCACAAAGAACCATTAAAACCAATTAAACTGTCATAACAGCAGTACCAATTCCATCCTGCTATACCACATCTCAAAGAGCTCCAAAATTCTGCTCTGAATTGTAAAATGAGGAAAACGCAGTGCTGGCACCAGGCTGCCATTCACACATCATCCCATGCGCAACACGTGAGCAAATCCATCCAATTTAAATGCCTTTTGCGGGGGCTGTTTTTGAGCATCAGGAGCACGGGCTGCCGGAACAGCAAGGCAGGTTCCTGCAGTGTGGGGCTCCTGCCGCCCTTGGCTGGCTCAGCGCCTGTCGCCGCCGCTGCTCAGGAAGGAATCCCGCACCGGCCCGGAGAGTCCGGATGCTCTTTTCAAGTTAATCTCACCCACAGAGGTCTCCAGAATTATGTCAGAGCAATGCTGTGTAGCTGGCTGAAGTCACGATTATCCCCCTGTGACAGCTACACTGCAATTTTCTCAGCGTCACCTGGAAGACCTTATTCTAACCCAAGCCTCTTTCAAATAGGAAACTATGAGGTTTCTCAGACTGAATTTTTATCCTCAGAATAAATCAAAACAAACAACTTTCTGACCAAGTAAAATCTGAACCTTAATTGCCCGAGTTGAAAATGATGGCATATTTTTTTTCTGCAGTGACCACAGCAAGCTCTTTAAAAAACAACCCCCTGCAAAAATCCTCGTATAAAAAAAATGTCATTTCCATTTTGTGTTCCGTGTACATGATAAACAATATTACTCAAGCTCCTAACAGCTCAAGTGGGAGGGTTTTCAAAAGAAGCTGTTTTTGTGGTTATTACTTGCCAGAGTATTTTTAGAGAAGGGAAGGCCCAAAATGAAAAACAATGACCTTCCAAATAAAGGCGCATCAGAAAGATGACAGGAGATGTCAGACAAGACCAATCAATCACAAATATCTTCCAAAACCTAAGTGTCTACAAAACTGCAGTCAAATTATTGAAGTTCAAATTATGTGTCTCCATGCCAGCCACTATTAGGCAAGAAATTCAAAATGTGCATTTTAAGATACCTACTTTTTGTTTTTCTCATCCTTGTCTCTCCTACTCTCTAACCAAGTGAACAAACCATGAAATTATCTAGCTCCAAATCAACCCATCCATGCAATTACCTCATATTCCCCTGCAAAGTTTTATTGCCTAGCAGAAGTAAAATTAAAAGCTTTACTTAAAAGTCTGAAAGTAACCAGAAGCCTATTTTACAGACTGAGACAAAATAGTATTGTTCAAATGTATAGATTTCATCACTGATTGAAGTCTCTCAGTATGTTTGAAAAGGAATAAATCAAATCCACAGTTATTCTGTGGGCAGGAATGCTTTAACTTAACCAACAGTGAGAATCTACTTCTCCTAAAATAAGGCTTTTCTACTATTGTGCATAATAGAAGTGAAACTCTTGCAGATTACATTGGACCATCAACTAATACAATTTACAAATGAAGAAAAAACCCACCACACAAAAAAAAAAAAAAACCCCCCCCCAAAAAAAAAAAATTAAAAAAAAAAAAAAAACCCCCCCCCAAAAAAAAAAAATTAAAAAAAAAAAAAAAACCCCCCCCCAAAAAAAAAAAATTAAAAAAAAAAAAAAAACAACAAAAAAAAAAACACCAAAAACTTGCCAAGGTGAGACTTAGGGACATAGAAAGTATGTGACATACAGCATCCTTCAGCCTTTTCCTTCCTTTCAAGTAAAACCACAGCACTAAATCACATGCATCTTGACAGCTGAACGAGAGGACTGCATGTTGGCAACAAGAGTGACTTCCCTGAGCAAGCTGGTGTGATCCACCCAGGCCAGCAAGAATAGCCCTCTCTGCTCCAGTGGGACTTTGCAGGCTGTAGGCACAGCCAGGCATGGCAGTGAGTAGCAGCTCTGCAGAGGCAAGGTCACAAGTTGATTCAGGAGGTGGAATGAGGAAACGCAGGATGCAGCCAGAGGTTTTGCAATTTCATGGGTGGTGAGATTTCCCAGTGGATTCCATTCTCTCCTTGCACTGAGGAGGAGACATGGATCCCCCACGCATTGCATAGCTGCTCTGATTAGAGGGTAGCTCTTTACTTCATGATCTTCATTTTCCATGGTTCTCTGGCACAAAATCTGTTTAACTGGACATTTGTAGAAACAGAATATTGCTCCCATTAGAGAGAAGGAAAAAACCCCAATAAACCTCAAAAAAGCCACACAACCAGAATATACTCAATTCTATTTTAAGATACAAGACATGTAAGACCTAAAACATATAAGACACTCATTTATCAGGAGACATACTTGATTGACTCTACCTTTTTAAAAACACAAAATTAACTCTTTTGTCCTCAAGCAAAACTAACCTCCTGTGAGATACAGACACTATGCTACACAGGCTTTTGCTCTTCAAAACTGTCTGGGAAAGTACTTTTCAGTAGCTACACAACCTCTCAACAAAATACAGATCAGCTTGCATTGTGGACTTCGTGAATGATCAATATAATTTGAAATCTAATCATAAACCCATTGCCACCTAAATATTTTAATGGAACTGACATGTAGGACATACACTTTCAGCTAAAGAACTTCAAGGCAGTACCCTTCTGCTGAGAAAATCTGAGTTTTAAAACAGAAAAAGTAGTACATACAAAGAAGAGTAGTCTGGAAGAAAATAAGACCTTTTAAGATGAATGACTGCAATGTTTCATACTGCTGTTTCAAAAATAGATTGTTCCATTGGCCAAAAGAAGATGTAGTTTATTTTAACTACCACGGTATATTTTGCTTTTCAACCTGTAAGTAAAAGGTATCCTATGTTCTCTGTTACTCTTAATCATGATTAGATTAGGTGGTTTCTTCCAGCAGTGGTTACCATCCACCACATTCTTTGAGAAACTAGTGGCAGAACCAGTTATGGGAGGGTAGGGGAGTGGGGATTCTATTGTTAAATGGTAGGAAATATACCAATAAGGTGTTTATCTATTGGCTTTACGCCTGAGATGTTAAAATTGCTCTTGAAGCTTCAGTTTTTGTGTGCTCAGCAGGCAGAGGGGTAAAAGCCACAGCACCATGTCACGAGCACACCAACCAGGATAAGGAGAATGCAGCTGGTCATGCACTTTTCCAGTCGCAGATGTAGAAATGGGGCGGAATTCCTGCTAACTACAAAATAAAGAGAAAGACAGAAGAGTGTGAAGGTCACCTTCAAACTGTGTGCTCCAGTGAGAACAGAAGTTTGAAAGCCACCCAACAAGTGAAAGCAGCTTCTAAAGCCACAAACAAACTTGAGATATGGTTAGTAGATATCCACATATCAGGTCTGCTGTGGAGATGACTTGTGATCTGAACTAAAAACATGGGCAGGTATCATGTGTTTCACACCCATGTGGACTGTCCTCCCTCCCCTTCTGCCCCACGAGGTCCTTCATTCCAGAAACCAGGGAGTTCTGAGTGCAGCCCTGCCCAAGGCTGGCCAGGGTCCTGGATACCCTATGGCATCTGACCATGTAATGATCTATAGCATCATTTAAATGGGAGCATGTTCAGCACAATTCAGGAGAGCAGCACTGCCTTATACAGAAAAGGAGTTCAGCACGTTTTTGCTGGTAAGGCATTTTCCAGCCTTTGGTATTAAGCATTAAAGGTGCTTAACTTGACTTGGAACATACCCATTTGAACATTATCAATTAATAATGTTGTGTTGACTGAGAAAGTATGGTCATTCTCCAGCAAGAGCAACTGCCAAATGAAATAGGGGATCAATTAACGTGTTGCAAGGCTCCTCCCAGGCGACTCAAGAGCACTGAGGGGCCATATGTTTCACCCACTGTTTGAAGAGATATGAACAAGCATAGCTGGTACTGCTGTTTTGACCTGCTGCCTCCATGTCCTTGCCCTTGAGTCAACCTGCATCTGCAGGAGTTGTAATTTCCCGCTACAGGAAAATGAAAGAGAGCATCCTTGACTGGAGCATTTCAATACCCCCTCTCTGAGAAGAAGGAGGACAATGTGGCTGGTTTATAACAACATGCTATCTGGCAGGATATGGGATTTCAAAGACAAGAGCATAAAGACAGACAGAAGGGGAGAAGGGAGTGAAGAAGATTTTGAACAAGTGGCACTTGAACAGTAAAATGATGAGATGCATGGAACATCAACTTAGAAAACCCCACATCAGTACATGGGAATGAAAAAAAATACATGGAAAGATAATTTCAGTCAGAAAGGAGAGACTTAACTTGATTAATTAAATTAATGCCTACACTTCCCACCCCCTTTCCTTCCCAGTCACTCCTGGTATGCTGTATCTACATTACATGCTAATAGAACAAGATTATCTATTTAGAGGATTGTTTACCTAACAGTTTATTTCTATATTCCACAAAATATGAGGGATCTTGCTAAGAAATTCAGAAAGGACCAAGATAGAAGACATGTGGCTTGGCATTCTACAAAATTTTCTTCAGTCTTCTGGCAGTCTCTCTTCTGACACTCACCCACCCCACTTCCTGTATATTTTACTGGAAAGGGTTCTTCTAAAGAGTTGGCATCTACAAATCTAGCTATCAGACATTACTCCAAGGAAGTAAGGCTCATTTCTCTTGCAGGCAAAACATTTCTAATTTTTCCCTGGCATGTTGTATGCAGGCAGAAAGGTGGAAGACAAAATACTTTTGTTTTTTTGCCACCTCTGAATTCTCATAGATGGACTTGTCCACAAATAATATTCATGGAGTTTGTGAGCATAAGCTTTTGGCTGCACCATGAACTGGCAAGGGTCGCTCTAATCTGGGTTAAGCAATTTACAGCTCTTTAGCGTGTGAGATAGTGAGGACTGTAGGTATAAAATTATTTAACTGGAATATTTACTCCTGACTAACCTATGTGCCTTGGTAGCTAAATATTTTCTTTGTCATCCATAAAATTAAAGAAAAAAAAATCATACCTTGATGAAGAAAGCATACTTTGATAAAGGCTGTTCATCTGGGCAAGAATATTCTAATTTACAATGACACCATGTTTTGACAATACATACTCATAAAAACATCTAAATATTTCTGCATTCTGATCTAGTACAATAAATTCTTCTAACTCCTCAAAGGTGGATCTGAAAGATCAACAAAGTCTTTCTGCTTACTTTAATGAATGCCTATAACTAATGAAAGCAGCTTACCCCTGTGTGCTCTGGAGGGACTGTCATCCATCAAGCCAATAATATCTCGTCAAGCAACTTTCAGACATTAAATTAAATTCTCTTTGGAAAGGACTCATCAGATATTGTATCTCCTCTCTTGTAAGAAACATGGCATCTCCACCACTGATCAGCAAAGGAGTTGACAGGAAAATATTATCTCTGCCATTCAGTATTGTTAGTAGAGCAGCAGAGAGGAGAAACATGGGTTTGTATAGGCAAAAAAACTATCCACAAATCCCCTGGTAGAACTGAGATGCAAAGCAACTGTGAAAAACAGAGAAGATTGATACTGAGAGCTTACAGTTAGTGAGTTTTAGGGACAAAGCTCCCCATTCCCCAAGGGCACTAATAAGACACTCAAATGGCATAAGTAATGCATTGAGATGCTGCATAAAATCACAATATTTTTGAAAAGTGAAAAGGTGTCCTCTCTCAAGGGATATTCAAGTAAAGATATTATGCATTTCATTTTAAAAATATGCAATATGCAGGTACTGTTCAAATACATAGCTGGCTAACAAAAAATTAGTTTATTAACCTTGGACAAATCATTCTTTTTTTTACCTTCTCTTTCTCAAATCTTTACTTTTCCAAATTCCCAAAAAACAAAACTAAACCCAGGAAATACCTCCCCCCACCTCCCCCACACACTTTCTCAGTCTTTCAAGTTGTCTTGTGAAGAAGCAATATATGGATTTCTTTTCCAGTTACCCCTTTCAAAGTCACAAGTTTAACTTCAGGGCAATCTCCCTTTAAATTAAAATGAACCTGCACACAGGGCTGCACATACTAGAAAAGACTGACAGGTATTTTGGTGTATTTCTTTAAAAACAGTAAGAAAAAATTTATACCCACCATTTTTTTATTAGTGTTTATAAAGTCAAATGGCAGCACTTATGTTTTAATAATATGCAATAAAAAGAACATCGTTTTCCAATGACTAGTCTAAATTAGCAACACTGCTGAACGCTAAATGCATAAATATTTTATTCCAAAACACTTACATAGCCTGTGGTTTATAGCTCAAGTAAGCTGCACATTTACAGTCGACCTGTGATAATCAAACCACAGTACGTTAATTCTGAAATATATTTAATACTATTTCTACTTTCAGAAGTACTTACAATACCATTTTACAAAATAAAAAATAAAAATATGTTCCATCTTACCCATACATCTGTGATCATGAGGGTGGCTTTGAAGTCCAGCATTACACATTTCTCTTTCAAGTACTGTTAGAAATAATTTGTTCTTACTTTTCGCATCAGTAATTGCAGTAGGTTTCTATCAATCCTTGGATGACAAACTACAGCTTAGAATCAGGACACCTAAAGCAGGCTTCGGACACTGAATTGATGCACTGTGTTTTAGTGAATTCTATTTTGCAGCAAAGCCCACGTAATTATTAAAAAGAGCTAACTTTCATGGTATGTATTCAGTATGAGTTGGACAAGAATTCAGACTACTGTTTTAAATCCAAATAAATTTGGAACAATCATTTGACTCTCAGGTTTCCACCAACATCAAATTCTTAGCCCCAGGATTAATGGGATCACAAGAACACCAAGGACTTTTTAATTCTTTCAAAGCCTTCCTCCTTCTCTATTGGAGGAATTCTGTGGTTTTCAGAGGAGATGGTAAATGATTCACAAAGTCCCCAAAACAGAGAGAGAGAAATAAATACAGTAACACCGATTCAGATGTTTTCTTTTCAGGAAGGTGGCTCTTTTTTGCTACTCAGGGCTCAGTCTTACGAATGTTTAACAAAGTCCTGGCTCTCCTCCCTCTCACACAGTGTGACAGCTTCAGTACTAAAATGCTAAGAGGTATCCACCTTTCCTACATGGAAGTATAAGAGAAAGGTGTCCTTTCTCTTCTGAGTAGTTTTGAGTACTCATTTTGATCCACAAACATTTGGACTCACCAAGTAAATTTTAGTAATATTACAGAAGATATAAAAATATATAATCACACATATTTAAGGACTGCTCACAATGTTTTTACAGTCAAGGTTTTTTTAATATCCAAAAATGTGTTTTAAAGTACGATATTTAATCTCTAATGTGGAAGGGTAGGGTGGCAGGAGGAACCTCACTTCGTGGCTTAACATTTAACCTCAGAATGCAGTTAAAAATATATGGAAGCAGATAATTTATCAGAACACTTGTCTGCATTCCAAGGCTGCCTTCCAAAGCATCATTTCATTAGTGTGTTATTCTGGGGGAAGAAATCACTGTAAGTCTTAAAAGAAAGCTTCAGATTTTTTTGACATTAGCTTGCTCAGCTAATGAGCTAACATTCCCTTTCAATTAATTCTCTAATTTGCCCAGGAGTTAGCAGATACATACATCTTAATATTACCTGAGACGCCTTTCAAATTATTCCTTTCAAATTATTCCTGCGTATATACTTTTTTAATCCTTTTTGAGCCAGTGACTAAAAGTTGTTTTTAACCATGTCTTGCCCTTTCATCTAGTTTAAATATAACCAGCTTCAAAATAAACTTACCCAACAGACCCAGCCTCCTACTTCAATAGATGCAGCTCTGAAGCTAACAAGGGCCACGGCGAATTATTAACACTAGGCTGATCACTGCATATAAAAACTGATGTTAGGCTGTGTTTACATCCTCACAGGTGTGGTTACTTAACGGGAGAGAAGGGCACTGAAGAACAAGAAGAGCAAACACCTTAAGCCCTGGGGTGGGGAATAGTTAGACCATGATCAGAGAGAGGAAAATAAAAAAAAAAGAGAAGAGCTTGGAGGGAGCAGGGCTGGGATGCAGAAGGCAGCCAGAATAACAAGATCCTGCAGGAGGAGGTTGCAAGGAGGAGTCAAGCAGCCCAGAAAACCACAAAGTCCCATCCCAGCTGGAGGTGGTCCCTGACACCAGGTGTTGTCCATGCAGGCTGCTCCTCTGCTCCCAGTCACGGCTGGGCTCCTCTCCCCATCTCTCCCTCCGTGTTCTCTGACACTGGAGAGGAGCTGAGGACAGTCAGGATTGTCCCTGATCTGAGGCTTGCTCTGGCTCACACAGAGACCCTGTCCCTGCCCACACAGCACTCGCTGCAGTGCCCCTTTCTGACCAGCCAGCTGCCTCCTATATGCATAGATTATTTTTTTTACACCTACGCAGTTGGTCCAAAATATATTAATTTGGCATTGAAGTAGGTTCCATTTCCCAACAAGGGCTGTCCTGCTCAAGGCTTCAGAGTCCTCTCTACTCCAATGCTCCAGAGAGATTGTTGACTCTACACCACCATTATATCATACCTAGCAAGTTTAAAACAAACCCAGATGTCCCTGAAAGGCTACATGATTTATGTGCATTAGCAGCCTTAGAAATACATTTTAAAAGCAGGCAGGATCCCACAGATGCCTAGAAGTCCTCCTGCCTCTCAGCTATGCTCCAATTTTGGAGCTATGGAGCAAATGTTCAGAGTTGCAGCCATCGACAGGAAGCTTCACCCACACATTCTCCCTGACAGACAGAACTGTATTCAAAATCAACACCCCAGAAGCACAACCAGCAGGTTATGCCAGTTGTATTTATCATCCACAACTGTGCTGCCACAGCCTAAACTAATCATGCAGAAAAGCATTTACTCCTGCAGCTTCAA
This sequence comes from Onychostruthus taczanowskii, assembly GCF_017590055.1. Lineage (NCBI taxonomy): Eukaryota > Metazoa > Chordata > Aves > Passeriformes > Passeridae > Onychostruthus > Onychostruthus taczanowskii. Next base: position 10,200,155 of record NW_024499573.1, read on the forward strand.
AAGTCAGCTCAGGCTCCAAATTTTAAAGAAAGCATTTTGATCCTCCTAACTTCCCTCTCCATCTGAGACATCCTGAATGCACTATAGACTCATGAACATATTTAGCCCAGATTCCTTTGTCCTTCATTCTTAATACATGTAACCCACAAAGAGTCTGTGCCCTAACTTTTCCAGCTGCTCTGGATGCTCAGAGAGAAGCAGCAGGTTTAAGGAAGTAGGAGGCAAGAGCACGCTGTTCTGAACAATATGAATTGCACAACCTTATCAACTCGTATCTTCTAGAGATGGCTGCATAACATGCTGCAATTTTGGTTTTACTACTGGCAAACAAATGCACCTCAACCTGAAAACAGTCTCTCTTGTTTGTACAGTATGTTTACCTCATTACGTCAATTAAAATAATCCTGACCTGCCAAGAATCTCAAGGTGCCCATAAGCACGCAATCCCCAAATTTTTGGTACAATTTTTGAATGCCACTGTTAAGTTACCAGCTGCTAAGAGATGCAACAAAGTATCGCACTTGTTAATGTTAAAGGAGCAGTAGAAACATGTCATCTTAAAGGAAGCTTAAAACATTAAATACATTGCTTAAAACATTAAATACATTCAGACTTTCTGTTGGGTTCCTAAGGTTTACTGGGGTTTTAAGAACCTTTCCTTGAGTAATCAGCCCTCTCTTGGGCTGGAAAAAAAAGAGCTCTCTCACAAGCCAAGTAACTTCTCTTGTTCATTTGTAACAAAGAAAGATATACAATGTGAAATGCTGAGCACCATCAGAACAAAAAACAAGCTCAGGAAGAATTGTATCCACTTATCTTTAGAGGCCTAAAGATTTTCAGTAGCTTCACACTAACTCAAGAGATTTTTATCCTTCTGCCTTTTGTTTGCTAACCTGACTTCCATTTTTAATGTTCTCCTCCTGCACCATATTCTATCCTTTTATAACTGTGCACAGGGCGGTATCCCGTCTCTTTCTGCCTCTACTCCTTACTAGATGAAGCAAACTTAGCAGCTGCCTCTGGGTGACGAGGAAATGTAGCCCCAGCCTGTCCTACCACCATCCACATTTTCTTTTCCTGTACATGGAAACCCATCCATCAGCTCATCATAATGTGTTTTTACTTCTGGTAGTGTGCAGCTGCTTCAGGATTTGGGGTACAATCCCTCAGGGGAGTTTCTACAGCAATATTTTACAAAAGCCTTGCTACCATTCTTTTTTTTATTATGATTTTTCTTTTCATAAGCTTCCTTACCTTCTTCTGTGTAAGTAAACAAATAAACACATCAAAGATAAACAGACACTGCAGATACAAGAGAATACTAGCCTTAGATGACTACTTTCACAAAACTAAATTGGACTGCCCACCACAAGAATACAAATTTTGAATTACAAATTGAAAGACATAGTAAATTATTGATTTCTTGCTATATGGAGAAGAAATAAACAAGGTGGTCTGCAGGTCTATAAAGAATTGCTTTTCATGTAATTCTATATATTCTCCTTTGCTCTCACTTTCCATATCCAAGCGAACAAAACAACGACAGCTGAACTGAATTAGTGAGCATCCAAAAATATCCAGCCCATCTTTCTTAAAAACACAGAGGGGTGTTTCTAGTTTGCCAAAAAAGAAGCAGTATTTTTAATACTGCAGTCCTCAAACAAACTGCCTCTTGACTGTCTGAATTACAAACTACTGTCTTAGGGAGATAAAACAAAGAATATGTGAATATACAGCCATGGATAGAATGAGCAGCATGGGAATCAGTTGGCAGCCATATCTATACTGTCCCCCATCATATTTTTACTAATTTTTATTCAAACCAATGGTCTGTAAAGTCAAAAGAATTTTGCCAGAGTAAAATCTCAGTGTCTAGCATGGGATTTGTTAGGTTGTTACGTTGTTTTCTTTTGTTTTACATAAAACTTTTCCTATTTTTTGCATATTTGGAGTCATCTGCAGGTATTTTTACCTTCCAAGACCAAGCTGAAATTTTTCCATGGGATTAGGGGCAGAGGAGACAGCAATGGTAAACCTCATGTTGAGGAATTCAAGGGAAACCAAAAATTTGGAAGCACTAGTCATGCTGGAATCCATATATGAATATGAGAAGACATGCTCTCATGTGGTGTCAGGGTTCAGAGGACACATATTTGAAATACTGAGCCTAGTCATTTATTTACAACAAAAACATAGCCAAAGCCAAGTTTCAAAAAACTGCAGGAATTTTAACTGTTGCAGACTTATCTGTGAGCCAGCACAATGCATGCCTAGGCCACATAATGAGTATTTACAAGAGCAAAAATCTTTTCCATCCTCTTCAAAGGGAGTTAGACATCACGTATGAGTGGTTTAAACTGGAAGAAGTCCATGCATAAAGAAGGGAGAACTTTACGGTTGGCCACGATCATGGGACTTCCCTCTTGCAGGAGAGGATTAAAATAGAACCACCTAGACAAGCAACTACAATGTGTAGCTTTTGGAGATACCTTCTCACGGATAATACATGCAAATAATTAAGCAAGAGACTTTGTTGTTTCTATACTGTGATTATTTCTGGTTTTAAATGCCTGGGTGGTGTTTGGAAACTATGGGCAAAAGGTAACTTGGTAGAATGACAAAACAGATTTGGATTTTGAGGTAGGGCAGGGCAGGGCATTAAAATAAAGTGGCATCTTCCTACCATATAAAGGTAGATATGTTTTGAGAGAGAAAAAAACAATTACAGTGCTGTAGGCTGAACTAAAGAAGCATTTGTCTCTCTCTCTCTCTTTTTTTTTTTAAACAAACAAAACACCTCCAACCATTGCATCTTGGTCTGTTCTGTTTTGCTGCCTGCCCAAACACACTTAAAAAAGACAAGGAAGCCATTGAAGGGCCATACAAGGCTCACTAGGTAGCAAGGCAGGAAAGGGGAAACAATGGCCAGTGCTTAGAAGCCTCCCTTCCAACAAATTAGCTGGGTTTATAGCTCTGAAGGACACCTCTCGCCGATCCTGATGGCAGGGCTATTTGCCGAGCTTGGGGAAATAAGTTCAAAGGACAGCAGCATTTCAAGAGTAGGAAGCACTGAGCAAGTTCAGAATCACTGCCCTGTGCCTCCAGGAAAACAAGCCGGTTGGCTTGGAGCACCAGCATAGGAAAAGCTGCACCATCTGATAAAGAAGCATGAGCAAGTCAGATGGGTCTGAAATACAGGCAGATACATCCCTTTTTGCTCTGCTGAATACGATTTTGCAAGTGAATCAGTGATAATTTTTGGAAGGACTTTTCCACTCACTCCAGCCAGCTGCTAAATGAGACTCAAAGAGAAAGCTGGACAGGTACCCACCATGAGACCTGGGGGGCCCCCGGGGAGAGCCCAGCAGGCTGCCCCCACAGGCTGCTGCACTGGAGGATGCATTTGGGCAGAGAGGACAAAACGCCCCACTTTATGCAGTATCCAGCAGGAGCCTGAGAGAAGGAAGGTATGCAAATGGTCCGGGAAACTGTTTCCTTTCAAAAGTGAAAAGCCACAGATCAAAGCTTACTTTTTCTGCTATTACCCTGTATCAAAAAATATGCCTGCAATCATGAGTCAGAGACCTTTAAATAATGTATTATAGGCCCATCTATTTTGAAAAGTGCATTTCGGTACTAAATGAACTAAGATATTAGCTTCATATATATATATATATATATATGTGTGTCTGTGTGTGTGTGTATATGTATTTTATAGATATAAATGACTACTTGATGTATAATGAATTAAAATAAAACACATGCAATGCATCTTTGGAAAGCTTCCATCTGAAACACAACTGCAAAAGCTAAGAATATTTAGTTAGTAAAGAAAATTAATAAAATTAAATCATAAACAATATAGACCCAAGCACATCAATTTACCTTGTGAAAATTCACAAGCCAATAAAAGAAAATATATTTTGAAAAGAAAATACAGTGCATGAGTGACTGACACTGTCATCAAGACCATTAAATCAACACAAGGCAGACAAAGACCAGACGATGCCGGCAGGAATTATATCAAAAGCACCAGCCTGATTAGATGACTGAAATTCAGATATAAGTGGGGCTTTGGACAAGTTCTTTCTTCAAGGGGTAGCTGGAGTGGTACAGTACTACCACTGCCCCCCAACACTTGCCACACTGGCTCAGCACAGCCCACAGAGGAAGTCCACTAAAGTCCTGTGCCTTTCCCACAAGAGAATTTCTTTGCTCTATCAAAGGAACTATCTCCTGTTACTGTAATTCTTGGGCACAGGAGCTGATTGGAGTTATCCAGTGAAGCTCACACCACCGTGGATGGGAGCAAACCCGTCATAGGAGGACAGCTATGGCTCAGCTGTTCTGCCCGGCCAGCTCTGCCTGCCCACACCAATGTCCTCCCGCAGCTCAGCTGCTCATGGAGTGGACACGGGGCTTTAGCCTAATGCACACTTTTCCCTACTGCCTGCTGCAGGATACCATGTATTTTCATATAAAAATAGTATGCAGTGCTGTATAAGACTAAACATAGGTGGAAAACTGCACTGATATGGGAGGGAAAAAATCCTTTATAACATATTACAGGTGCAGAATTGTTACTGTCCTAAACATTTTCCATCCTTGTCTTCTGTGCAAAGCTTGAGACCATCTTGAGGATAAACAACTTTTCAGAAGGCCACCACCAGCCCTTAATACAATTCATGGAAGGCAGAAGTCAAAATTATTTTGATCTTAAATAGTGCATCCCATTTTCTGCTTTATAGTGAGAATAAAAAAAAACCGTGAAATATAAGATAGTCTCAAAACGTCAATTTGGACTGAGTTCCCCAAGCATAGCAGGGAAAAGGCTAATGTTAGAGAAGAATAATCTGCTTACTACATGTCTTGGTAAAGCTTTTCTGGCACTACTGTGCAAGAGTTCTAAGGAAAGGGATATGAACAGCTTATTTTTGAAGTACTTCACTAAAAAAAAATCGGCTTCAGTTTGAATATTCAAACTTTAAAGCAATCTTTTTACAGCCAAGCTTGCCTCCAAGAAATAAAAAACAGATCAACTTTGCCATGTGAACTGGAGGCACAAGCTAAATAGTTTTTGGTACCTATTTATTTGTAAATAGAAACATGGGAGAAGAGACACAGGTCCTTGCTCAGCTGTTTCATTGCTGAAACCAAAATGCTGGAATTTTTTCCTATTTTTTTCCCTTTGCACAGCATTGCAAATAGCTCTCACAGGGAGCCAACCAACCTCTCTTTATCAGCTGAGAAAACCAGGAACTTGGAGAATGCAGTTACTTTCCTCCAAGGTGAAGAGCACAAGGGCTGCAGTGGATAATACTCCGAAGTGTTCATTTTTCCTCTGCTGATTATGAAGAAAGCCTGGATTCTTCAGTTTCTACTGTACTTGTATTTTCACCAAGAAGCGTTTCATTCCATTCATGAAGAAAAACAAGCAAAGCTCTCAGCTCCCAAACTGGAACATTCTTGTCAAAGAATTTAACACATTAGACTGTCAAGATTCAGGAGACTTGATGTAAAAGAACACAACTAGGCAGTGATGACAAAAGGGTAGTTTGACAGCTTATTGACTGAGAATGGCTTTCACACCAGGAGGAAAAGAATAAACATAATTTTTTTGCATGCCAGATATGAAACATGCACTAATATAAGTAACCATACAGATGGCTGACTCTATGGCAGACCTTACAGATAACTGCAGGGTAAAAAATAAGTTTTAAGCCACAAAACGCACTTTAAGCATTCGGCCATCATCTAAAGATCACGACGCAGATGGAAAAGTTGGAGACCAAGGATAAGATTTTGAATGCAGAGTCCAGAGAGTCAAGTCCCTCTGAAAAGGCTTGGAGCCCTACTGCTTCTTACTTCCCTAATGATGCAATTTGGCTTAACAAAACCAATTCTGTCTCCTCAGAAGCTCTGCTTCTGTTATGGCATGATACATGCCACGACATAATCAATTCTCTGTTCTGTTCTAAACTCAAAAAATAGTTTTGTGTTAGCCTATAGAGTTTCCAAAAAGTTACACTCGGTCAAGCTCTACACAGCAGAAATGTCCCTGTTCTGAAGTGCTCTGCTAAATTTTTATCCATCTTCTTCCTGGCTCCTTACTGTTCCTGCCTTTCTGTTATGAATTGCTGTTTTCTGATGTGTCAGACAAATTGAATATATGTCATGCAGAAAGGCAGATTGCTTTTATTTGCTCTCCTGTCCAGCTGTAACTAATCCCTCTGTCACTCTTCTAAATATTCTCCTTCCATTTTAAATCTTGCTACAGCATTTGTGTTGCTCTTAGTGATGTGTGAAATTCTCTCACTCCCTTCTCCTTACCAGCCCCTGGCTACATGCATTCATGCAAAGTAGAAATGTTGACATAAGGTACAGGATGGAGAGGAGTGTGATCAGGGTCCGAGAATGCCACCTCAAGCCTGCTAGTCCATGAGGAACTTAAATTACAAGATTTACAAGGGGTGCACTGGTTGATCTGAGAAGCTGGATGCTGCCTGCTGCTTCAAACCCCCCCCCCCCCCCCCCCAAACCCCCCCCCCCGCCCCCAATTACTGTTTTTTCAGTAGGGATGCATAGTCTATTTATAGACACACATAACACTTTGGTGGCCCATGACCCAGGCTAAAACTAAACTAAACTAGAAAGTGAATTAATACAAACCATTTTGCATCAAGACTCAAAGGTCTACAATTAAAAAGAAGGGATTTTTTTCTCTACAGTTTGCCAATACTTTTTGGCAGTTATGAACAAAGAGCCACCCTTAAACAGAGTGTTTGGATAGCATCTTTAAGCAGGCTCTTTCATTCCTTTTTGGGAACCTGAACAACAGCAACCATGATAAAAGCAACTTCAAGTCACAATAAATACATTGCTCCCATTTAATTCATGTTTTCTCAATACAATTGGTGTGTAAGAGGTCAGAGGAAAAGAAATTTATATACTAGAATGATCATGCTGTCAGGTAGCACATTAAAAACATTTTCTATGACTGTTCCACAATAATAAAAAATGTTTCCATAAATACATAAGCAACAAAAGAAGGGCTAAGGAGAATCTTGGTCCTTTACTGGAAGTGGGGGGAAGCATAGGGACAAAGGATGAGGAAAAGGTTGAGGTACTTAGTGCCATCTTTGCCTCAGTCTTCAATAGTAAGACCAGCTGTTCTTTGGGTACCAAATCCCCTGAACCCAGAGGCAGGGATGGGGAGTAGAATGGAGGCCCTGTAATCCAGGAGGACTGGGCAGTGACCCGCTACACCACTTACACACACAGGTCTGTGGGGCTGGATGGGATCCACCCAAGGGATCCAGTGAGGGAGCTGGCAGAACTGCTCACTGAGCCACTTTCCATCATTTACCAGCTAACCAGGGAGCTCCCAGCTGACTGGAAAGTACAGATGGGCTGAGATGGGATTGGCAGAATTGCACCAACCAATTAAAACAAATACAGTCTTTTTAGCTTTACCTAAGCTTAGCTGCACCATTTCAATTTGCAAACACCACCTTGAAAGTCTTATCAAAGACCTTTGTGTAGTACACTATTTTCCTTATAACCAAACCTCTCTTTCTCTCTCTCATTCCCTCACCTCTAAATACAGTATAAAACCCTTAGAGGTGGAAACAACAAAGGAAAGTCACAGGTGAAAGAAATCTTCCTAATACACACTGTAATGCTACCATCCAGAGCACAGCAACCACAGCTAAACATGGGTTTTTGTTCAAGATTAACAAAACTCCAATGAATGTTTCTTTTCTTTATCAGCACTAAAAATATTCCAACATCCTCATGTCAGCAGTTACACATTTTCAAAAGAGAGTTCTATTAGGCTTGTTTATGATCTCCAAAAAATAATTCCGCAATATTTTGCTTTCCAGATGCCCTCCTCCAAACAGCAACCACAAGCACTGCTGATATCTTTAATTTTTTGAAAAAGTTGTCCAAACAAACATGGAAATCAGTTCTCATCCAAATGTTCAATGAACTCAAGAGTTAGTTACAGAGGTCTTTCTTCGTGAAGCAGTTTTTTTTTCTTTTCAGGTTAAACATATTCTTTTGTATTTAAACTGGATAGTAGTCACGTTTTGGTTTGGTTTTCAAAACATGTTTCTAATCCAACCACTAAATAAAAAAATAAATCCAGAACTGAGCTGTAGCTAAGTGTGAGCATATGTAAAACTGAGCACACTGAGACCATGCAGGGCACTGTTGATCTTGGACACTCAAAGGAATTTTATTCAAAGTTCAATGATCTTCAGCAGTGACTCCCTTAACCTCTTAATTTTCTGTGTTACCTCAGGACACGCAAAATGAAAAAAAAGACCAAAAAAACTGAGTCTCAACTCGTTCAATAGCTCCCAGATAAGTTTTTCCACTTCTTCTCTTAAACTGACAAAATCTAGTGAACTGGGGAAAAGAGAGGGACTACAGGGAAGGAATAGCTTTCTTCAGGGATTATTCTAAGCTCATCTGCACTCTAATGTAGTCCTTTCTTGGGACAGAAAATCCATTCAGAATGTAAATCTATCAAATATGGGAGTATATAAAAGACAATGAGAGCACTGTGGGGTAAAAGAAAGGAAAAAAAGTAACACAGTGAATGTTGCCAGCAGTCCCTATTTGCACCAGTGTCCTCGCTAAGGGGCTGCCACTGAAGAGGAAAGTTAGGCACCACGGACTGCCCATCACCAATATATAACAACATCTGTGTGGCACCTACTTGGGGCCAAAATCAAACCTAAGACTGGCGCAGGAAGGCTCTCCACTGCAGCACCATTCTCCACAGTCCTTCCTCTTTCAAAACCAAGTTTAAGCAGTATGAACAGAGGTGCTGTCAGCCAGCTAGACACGTTAACAAACGGTATGGTAATCACCTACATATTAAAGGGGGAAGTTGAAGCCAAGATTTTACAGTATGATTAATGGTTTCTGGATGAACAGTTCAAGGTACTGTGAAGAAATGCTGAGTTCAGCTTCTGGAGAAAAAAAAAAAAAAAAATCAGGCTCCTCTAACATCCCTTAAGCTAAACCAGCTTTGGGTTCCCCAACCACTGTTTTGGGATACTTGCCATGAGGGCCTTGAGAGAACTACCTTCTACCTTGGGAAATTAATTAAGCTGCAATACATCACATTTAAAAGCCCGTGTCCTTGCTTCAGGTTGCACTTCGATCTTTGCTCAGCCAGCCTCTGGGGTGGGGTGAAGGTGCATTCAGAGATGGGAAAAATAAAAGGTCTTTCCTGAGGGCCTGGACGGGTGAGTGAGTTTCCATGAGGTAAGTGAGGGTGTGAGCCCATGGGCATGCTGCAATGGCCCCAGTGTCTGTTCATCCCCAGGGGGAACACAGGGCACCCTGCTGCCAGCAGAGCACGCACACACACACACACACACACAGACAGACAGACAGAGACACTCACACTCACACACACAGACACACACACACACACTCAAACACACTCACACACTCAGACACACACACACACACTCTCTCACACTCACACTCAGACACACACATTCAGACACACACACGCTCACACACTCACACACACACGGTGGGACCATCCCTGCTCACCCTGCAGCTCCAGCCCACGCTGCCTCAGTGCCCATGCAGCCACTGCCACAGCCCAGGAGGCGCAGGAGGCTGGCTGCCCACCCCAGCCCCAGCCCCAGTCCCAGCCCCAGGCAGTGCTGTGGGGAGACACTCCACCCAAGAGGGGAGTGAGCATGTGGGGGCTCATCTGGAGGGGGGGGCTTGGCCTGCCAGGGCCGTGTGACACCAGGCAGACATGGGCAGTGTAGGTCAGCGGATTTGCTGGTGGTGACTGTGAGGAATGGGGTCCAAAACCACCTGAGAGCATTTGGCCTTGGGCTAGGTCACTGTATGCCTCTCACACAGCGATGATCACTCAAACATCAGTCAAATATTGTTCACTTTGAGACACAACAGCTACAGCTTTGTATTCACAGAGGTCTCTCTGCTCTCCTTCTCTGCTTCCCAAACCTGAGACTGTCCTTTGCCCACCTTCAGAGCAGCTCTGCTCTCCAAGCATGCAGTATGGGTGGCCACCGGGGCCTTCTGGCCACCAGGGCCTTCTGCACCCAACGGAGCAGCTGCCCGCCAGCAGCAATCCAGGGGCACTGCACTGACCTCCACTTCCTTTGCTTCCTTGATGGGCTGGGACTCTGAAAGAGCTGAGGAACACCTAGCATGTGCTTGTGGAAGGGGCAGACATAAAACCAGGTCTGTTTTCATACAAGGCTAAAGATAAATCAGCAGAAAGGATAAAGGACATCTGAACACTGTGATGAGTCTCCATGCAAAGGCAGCTGAATCCCTGCTGAAAGGGGATTTCAGGGAGCTTATGACAGCAAGGAATAGTTGTCTCAGTCCACTGAGCTTCAAGTCTTCTCCTCTCCTGACATCTAATATACCCCTCAAAATTGATCTCTGTGTGTGTAGGGGCCACATCAGATAACTACACTGTTTAGCTGCTCCTGGGGATACATCTGCAACAAAAAGATTAAAACAGCAAGAAACTCAGATCACCTCTGTTCTGGCATTGCCTGAAAACCAGAAGGCAGCTGGAGAAGATGCTTCCTTTGTCTTCATATTTAACTGCTTGTAGATCTTGGATGTGTTTATGGCTCAGCCTGAAACACCTGAAAATGCCTGTGTACTAGGCACACTGGACTCATTCAGCAGAGCCCAGTTTTATGAGTGAGATGAAGCTCAGCCTTCTTTCTACACTCACAGAAGACACACATTCAGGCTTAAAAAAAAAAATCCTTCTTTTGCTAACCAAAGACACTAATAAAATGGCACTGGCAGACTGTTCTCTTCTCTTATATAATTTTCCATGCAGAAAATATTTTATGTACCCGCTGAATTCTTTCTTTCATGCTACTCTGTTAAACTTCTGATTAGAAGACAAAAAAATATTCTTGCAATAGCTGTTTCCATGTATAGGTGGGTCAAGAATCTTCTTCATCGCCACAATACCTACATAGTGCAACTATCCACCAAAGAGAAACATAAATTCCATGGAATTACTGCAGCAGCATTGAAGTGCATAAAATGCCAAACCATACAGAAAGTTAATAGATTTGTTTATGGACTAGACAAGGTTTAATTAAACCAGGCAGCTCTGAAGAACAGTAAATCCTCTCTCTTTTTGTCTTCCCCTCCCCCCCCCTCCCGCCCCTTTCTTTTCTAGAGTATCTTTCTCCTAGTGGCTTTCCTCTTCCTAATAATCCCATCACAAATGACAGATATGTTATCAGTCATCACTGGGATTTGACACATTCTTAATACCTGTCATGACAGCTCTGAAGTCTGCATGCTACCCCATTGTATTCCAAAGCATTTGCAGGAGGTAATGGACACATCAAATACAAGTCAATGGCTCTGCTTTATTGAACAGCTGAAGGCTTGCAATATAGAAGGAGATGTTTAAAAAAAAACCCTAATTGTGATTATTCAAAATCACAGACATAGTAATTAAATATAAAACCGTATATAATGTGGCAGTGGATTGCTGTCCCCAAACAGAGTCTCTCCTGGTACCTTGGGTCTCTATTTTGCTTTAATAGAGAACCTAATGCAGAAACGAGGTGCGAGTCATGGCTAGAACCAGAGTCAACATCAAACACCTGAATTGATACAAGGACAGTGGGATTGTGAAGTGTGTCACTCACAGCACGTGCCAATACTGCCAAGGAGTAAATGTGAGTGCAGCAGAACGTGAGTTTGAGAAGTGTCTCCCTGATGGGGACACAAGGAAAAGACAGCTTCTTACCACTGAGCAATAAGGACAAGGAACACCAACTAACAGGCTTTGTACGAGTCCATTGCTAATGCCTGTTGATCTCTGTGGACCTCTTAACACAGGTAGTTTTGTTTTCTTTTGTTCAAGCCCTCAAAAGAGCTGCAACAGATACAGCAACCTGCAGAAAAAAATCAATACACAGCTCTCCAAGCAGATAAATTTTATTTTGATCAAATTCTAGTATTATTTCAGGTGACTCTGCTCATCTATGTGTAATACTTTTCAGGCACAAAAAAAGAAAAAAAAAAGTTTGCTGTAACATTTCTTCCAAGCCTTAAACTTGCAAAAGCTTCTCTCAGTTGAGCCCAGCTGCTGCAAAGCATCATATAGCTACAGTCTCTGCCAACAGCATATGAGCTGCATGACAGCAGTGTGCTCTGCCATTAGTAAATGCAATGGCTTGTTGTTCTCAATTCATTTACAATTTTGCACAAAAGCAGAAAAAAACCCACCCCCAACAAAAACAAAAACCCCACACAGATTAGAGACAAAGCAGTCCTGTGTAACTCAAGGCCCTTTCAGCAAGGCGATAAAGCCAAGGCAGAATTGTGAGCTGGAGTCAAAAGGAAGTGTCCCATTGACATAATGAGCTCTGGAGCAGGTCTGCAGGGAAGAAGACAGGCAAAACACATTCAGCCACCTAAGTGATTTCATGTCCTCTGGATAAAATTAGTTAACGAGTATGCTGTGGTTTAAGAATCTTGAGGCATTGTTTGCATGTGCAAGAAATGGATGAGCAAACTGGGATTCCTTACAATGCAATTTTATTTAGGAGAGATGCAAGAGTAAGTTTGGCACCAATCAAGCACTTGGGAACAACGTGATGGTATTTACAGGGGTGGGAATATTCTCAGGATGCAGCAAATCCTATTCCAGGGATCTAAAGCACTGCAGTAACAGCACTGGTCGAGTGTAAGCTCATCTATCCAGCTGAAGCACTTTGAAAAAAGCTGAAAGGTGAAGTTTACTTTAGTAGGCTTCTCACCAGATCAGATACTGCCTGTTCTTGAGTGGCCAGTGTGAAAACATAGCACAAACGAACATGGTATCACATTTTCTGATGATGATCTTACACCAGGGCCAATTACAGATTAAATATGTACTGTGAGCTGAGCTTAGGTTGCATGGAGGCAAAATCATGGCAGCACAGCCCCACTGAGAAGTCTCCCAGCAAATATTCCTGTCTGGCTTCGGTCCAAGGAGCATTACTGCTTCTCCTGCTGCCTACACTCCCCACTTATTCCTTTCATACACTCTCTCAGCTGTAAGCAAATCAACATGCCAATCCCTTGGGACACATGGCTTAGCTGATACTTAAGACTTGCCATTCGGCTTTGTGCTTTGGACATTGATTTCCATTGTCTCAGCTATCACGCAACAAAAGGGCATTTAATTGCTGTCTCATTTCGTCTGGGGGAGAAGAGGAGAACAACTTTTTCCAGCCCTGATTGATGGCAGCCATTAGCACCTCCTAGCACAATACTGACTTACTAGAAGCATGATTTACATGTGAAGTTCAGCGCCACACAAGTGAATCAGATTTGCAGCTATGCTTACTTGAATAACTTCAGAGACAAAATCTTCACATGAAATGAATTTGCAGAAATGCTTACACTGGCCACCTATTTGAAGAGAAAACTTCAAAGATTAAGGAGGTTTGTTGAGACCTCCTAGAAACAAAAGAAAGTTCAGCAGAGATCTCACAGTTTTTGTTTCACTTGTCAAGTGCTCTACCATGTAGGTGCTTTAACGGTTGTAAAAGGAAAAAAACCCAAAAAACACCCAATCAATATGATTTGCACTTATTTACATACATTTAACATTATGAAACACCTCATATCCACTAGGCATCAAAATTCCCAATTACATACTAAGAAAGGCAGTGCTGAAGAATCCCACAAACTTTTTTCCCTTTTTCATGTGAGCATTTCTATTTTCTTTGTGATGGAGGAAAGAAGAAAATTAATATCCACATTTAATATCCTCCATGTTCTGGAGAGCAATAAGCCACATGCCTTAGTGTTCAAGTCAAACTGCTGATAGTGGATTTTTAGTACTCATCTCATTTTATTAAAAAGCAAAAGGATGCAAATCCTTTTTTCAAAGAAACAACTAGATTAGTGAAGGCTTCTTGAAATAGCACCTTTAATCAGTCCTGTTATGTGAAACTTGCAGTAATTTCAGTAAAATTTGATGTAGTTTGATGCAGCTTATCAAAACATTTAATAATTGCAAAATATAAGATCAAGCACCTTTTGAACACCAGACTTTCCAGTCAGACATAGAAACGAGCTGAGGCACTAGATATTATCAGACACACCTTTTTACATTTTTTGGAAGATGTACCACAGGAGAGGCAGATTGAGAAAAGCTGACTTTCAGCAAGGCAATGATGTACAGCCAAACACGCAAGCACTGATGTTGTCTCAGCTGTGGGAGCACTAACCCTGGCCAGGCAGAGGCTTTCTGAAACCATGCTAGCTATACCCACAAAAAACCACTTCTGACTACTTTCAGAACATATGCTCTGTTGTTCACATAATTGGTTTAAAATTCCACAGCAAAATTACTCTGCAATTACTTGCTTTCAGTGAGTCCACTTCTTACATTCGCATCCCCCACAGGACCCACCTTTGTTCCTCAGTGATACTCATCCTGCCTGATGTGCATTTCTAAATAAGCTTAAATAGTGGCTATTTCTGTGTTATTTCATGCTTTTCCCTACTTTTTGAAAAATCATGATTTTAGGTACATAAATGAGTGTGTGGTGGCAGAATGCACATTTTTGGTTTAGAACAGCTGTTTTCACTTTTTATTCATTCTGTAGCACATATGCATGGAAAACTGTATTTTGATTCTTCCTTTCCCCATTTGCTTTTAAGGGAAAATAAAACTTAAAACACAGAAGCATCCAAAAACAATCAAACAACACCCTCCAAAAAAAACAAACCAAAACAAAAAACTACTAAAAAACCTACACAAAATCCCTCCCAAACTGGCATGAGGTCAGATATTAAACACTAGAACACACTTGTTTCCTTAACTTGGCTCTTCCTAAATTTTGTTTTCCCCTCCCACTGTTTCCTTTCCCTTTGGTGCCGGGCAGGAGACATGTGTTTCCCTTGCTGGAAAGGCTGAGTGTTATATTCCAAAAAGTTCAGTCTATGGACAGTCATTACTGGTAACTGTGAGGAAGGTGGTTCACAGGATCCCAGTCTCTCCTTCCCCTCCAGGCTTGTGCCAGACTGGAACCAGAGCTCTCAGTGGCAGCACCTCCAGGAGCATCACAAGCACCAAGAAAGCTGCCAAAATGGATTTAAACCACTTTGCAGCTGAAGAACAGACCGAGAACCATGTTTGTGCAACCCATTTATCAATCTTGCTTCAGATCTCTTTGGCTACTAGAGAATAAAGAAGAAGGTTTTACATGCTGGTTTCTGAGAAGCCAAGCCAACACACGCTAATCAATGTGAACAGATCCTGCAAAAGAAGCTGATCAAATCTCTCCGATCATCCTCAGAGTCACAGTCAAACCCACACACCTTCGAGATTCAGGTCAGCCACACAGCTGCTCAGCATCCCCTGGGAGACTCAGAATGTGAGTGCAAAATTAGGGCAAGCACAGCAGTAGGCTGCAGCGTGTTGCTGGCAGAGGCACAAACCTGCTCCTCTACCCAGCACACCATCTATAAATAGGTTTATGAATACAGAACCTCTGCCAAGCTATTCTTGCTTTTTTTCCCCTTTGCTAATTTTTAATGCCTCTTGCAAGACTGACTCCTAGAAGTTTTATCTCCATTAGTAGTAATAAACACTTATTAAATGCTCCAGCAATGTCTGAAAGTCTTGATAAATAGCAATACATTTGTCTAGAAAACCAGAATATGATTTTGCATTTAGAAAAAACTCTATTGTATTAAAAAAAAAAATGAGCTTACCTGAAAACAGAAAATTCACATGAAAAATCTGTGTGCACTCCACAGCTTGGGAAACAAGAACCCACTTCTGGCACTTCAAGAGGAGACAAGGCGGTGTCAGTGCTTGCTCTTGTTCAGCTGTGCTCCTGGGGGAAGCAGCTGAGCCCCAGAGCTGAACCCTGGGCTGTGCCCCTCACTCTTCGCACCTGGAACAAGAAGAGAGGCGCTCAGCTCCCTCGGCACAGGAGCAGCACGGCATTCCACAGCCCGGGCACAGTGAGGGATGCCGACCCTGGCCCACTGCTGCACACTCAACACAGCCCCAGAGAAGGGCAAACTCAGCACAGCTGCCATTGGTGATAAGCAGGGCTCTCTGCTCCTCTGCACCGCAGGTGCCCTCTCAAGATACCCCGGGGACACGCAAAGCTCTCTACAGAGCATCCTAACTCTCCCTCGGAGGGACCACTTTTCTAGATAACAGTAGCCCCATAACAAACCTGCTAAAGCCCAGACTATAACAAGAACACTTTATGGTAAGAATTTTGTTTTGAGCTGCCAGTTTTTGGGTGACCAAACCAGCCAGGACTAATTTCTAACAGGGACATTAACCAAGGACTCAAATTACCTTGTACTTTCATCTGGTATCATTCTCTTGCAACTCTGTTTTTTCCCTTTCTCTCTCAACCCTCACATATTTCACCATCCATTTTCAAGGATGGATGACTAAATGAAGCCTTTTATTAAGGCTCAATTTTCAAAAGCAATGTCACCTTCCAGTTTCCCTTTGCTTCAGAAATTAGCTTCTCGGGGCATTTTCGTGAAAAGCCTACATCTATACTTATTTAAACTTTCTGGGGAATAATTGAGTATGGAAAGTAAGGTTTAGCCTGATTAAATTTTTATTTCCATCTAAAAATAAAAGGAAATGCATAGTAAAGAACTAGGAAAGCTTGAGTTTCCCTATTTTTTTTTTTTAACTTCTGAAAGATGAAGACAAGGGAGACGTATTACAATAAATTCTTTTCAGAATTCCCAAGAAACTTACGACCATATTCTTAAGTTTGGAGGTATGTAGAGCTGACTGCTAAATACTTGATACGTTCTGAGCTAGCTGCCTGAGCTAGCTGACCTTACTGGCCCCGATTTGAGCTATAGGACTGCACGACCTCTGGGGCTCCCTTCCAAACCCAGTTATCCTATTATTTTTTCCAAAAGGAATGAAGACTAGTCTGTGCTTTTCAGAAACATAGCCAATCTTTTTTTCATGTTTGCCACCACTTTTACTGGATGCATCTTCTCCAACAAGGAACCTTTCAACAGCCAAAATCTATACTCATTTTATACATGAATACTCTAAGTTATTTCAATTCCAAATTATCAGAAGTACTTTGTCATACAAACAGAAAGGATTTAATGCATTTAGGTAAAACTAGCCTGGTAAGAAAACTAGGAATGAATCCTAAGTCCTCTACTAGGTAACACTAAAGAAGGAACTGGGGGTAAAAGACAGTGGCGGGTATTTCCTGTAGAAGAAACTCCAACTTTACAGTAATTTTCTAGCTGTGATTCTAAAGGCAGGACAGCATTTTTTAAACCAGCTCTCACGTCACATGGCTGTCAGTCCTGTCTGCAGCGAAAGCAGTGGATTCCTTCGCACAGTCCGCAGCTCTCCCTGCCAGCACCACCCTCCAGTCACACCTCCCCGTGCCACGGCCCAGGGTCACACACAAGCCCCATCTCCTGTGGATCATCACATGGCCGCTTCCCAGCCCTCCAGCTGCCTCCATCGTGGCCGTGTGTCAAACCTTTTAGCTGGCCAACACGTTTAGTCCACAGTAAAAAGCTGACTTTTCAAAGAGTGTCTTGGAAGATAAACATTCTGAGGCTTTCTTCCCCTCCAAAATTCTTAAACATGTGTGTTTCTTTATTAATACTAAAAACAACCCCTTGTGCAATGCAGCAATATCTTTTTCTGTTTCTCTGTGTACCTGCTCTCAGCAGAGAGGAATAGAGACATTATTTAATAGATAAGATATTCAGGGAATAAAGTACAGGAATGCCAGTCCTAAAATATCATAAGGACAAGATATTAAAATAAAAAATAAAAATACTTTCTCCATCATTAAGGTGAAGGAATGCCATTAAGGGTTGGAAATTTCTCCTCAAATATAAGTGAGGCTTATTCCTGTTGCTCTGACACTTCTGTCATGGCTGTCTTCTCCCTTCCCCTTCTCCAAGGGGGAAATGCCTTATCCCTTAATCCCAGCAACACACTAGCCATCAGACTCTGTCACTGCTTCTGCTGCAAGGGAATACTGAGACAAGAAAGGGGTAATCCCCTCAGAAAACCACTCACATGGGTCTACCCAGCAAGTGGATACATATTCTTTCTTCTCTCATTTTTCAAGAATCACAGGTTCTTCTCTATTCTGTTAAAATTATTTCAAAAAAATTAACACCATGACCACTTTTACAGTTGAGCCTTAGCCTCAAACAGATTCTAAAAGAGACTGTTGTTAGATATGAAGAGCTTTTTCTTCAGCATGCCCATAGTTTGGTTCAAAGCTCATTGTTTAAATAGGAACAGTTCACATGCAAAGTCAAATTTAAGGATCCTGGGAATAGCTGTGCATGAGGGGCAGCTGGCAGGCAGGTCTACTGAAAGGATGCAGTTCTGCACATGAAGTCACAAGAGTAAGATTCCTAATTATATGCAGTAACCAAGGCATGGAAGAAAAACCAGTTCATCAGTTAGCATCCAGCAGCACAGTGAGGAAGCTTTGTTCTCTTCTCTGGAAAGAGGACAGTCGATACTGCTCATATCAAAGCCTGGATCCACAGCCCTCCAGGCTTAATTAGAAAATCATGAAGAGTACAAAATGGCATTGGATACAAAAATGATCATTTTTCAAGTAAATTTAGTGGAGTGAGCACTCCTACATTTACAATCCACACTCCCTTATCCACCCTTTTTTCCTCGTTAATGATACAGAGTTGGCTGCAGATGCAACAAAACCTGTCAGCAACTGCAGGGTGTCCTAAAGCAAGTCTTGCCTATTATTCCAGCTGTATAGATGAAGGTCGCTGACACTGCTAACACCTCTGACATTTTATAATCAATTGCCAACATTTACAGAGGAGAAAATACCACTAGCTTTGAACACACTCAGAAAGAAAGAAATTCTTCTCAATTAATTTTAAGCTTGCTCTCTCTGAGCCAAAACATGAAACATGAGGCAACCTAACAAGTCAAATATTAGTGAGATTGTTTTCTGGCAGCCAATGCCATATTCTGTTTGTATATAAACAATTGTAGTTTATCCATCTCTCCAAAACAACTGCAGTATGAATCATTATAAGGACAACGTCAGAGAAAACTGCCAATTACTTGTAGCTGAAGAACAATAATAATTTAGGTTTAAAAGCAACTATCAGCATGTTGCTACCACCAAATACCTATCAGAGAAATGTAGTATTTTGTGGATTAGACTCTTGGAAGATGAAAGGGGATGACCTTTACCTATACCTTCACTGCTGGTAAAGAATGATGAAGCTCTTGCCATATACTGCACATTCACCTTGTGCTTTCTTCTCAGAACAGGAACAGAGATTGCTGCCTTTTAAACTAGACTTACATTGATTTTTAGCCAGCTACAATATTCCACTGCTATAGCTAAGGATGGAGGGCTAAGGAAGAGATTTTAAAACAATACTTTGTAGAGGGTCCACAAGTCCTGTCTGATTTATAAACTGTCAATGTGCTTGATGAGTTCAGCAGCTGAGAAGCCCTGGATTTGATATTACTGCCCTTACTCAATAGTTCAAAGCAATCATTTTGAGTTAATACAGGGCCTCAGAGAACACGGGGATCTCTAACTTAAGACCTTCTAAAGACCTATATTTGGTCAAATCTCTTGCTCCTGACAGACCTTCTTACCCTCCAGCTCCTGATTCAAGCAATCAGTCCACCCTTGCTTTTCACAGGAGCTCGTTGCTGTACGTTGTAATATTTGCATCAAATACAATTGCCAAAGGCACTCAAATTTTCACTAATAGTTATCATTAGGAGGAAAAAAAAAGTATTTTTGTCCAAAAAGAGCCATTTCCTGATGTTTAGCATAGGCAGGATAACGGTCACAGGCAGCATCTTGGCTCAGCAGGCAACAGTGGTAGGTGGTAAATGAGAGTGCTGGGGTGGAGACAGATCTTTTTCCAGGGGGGAGAGGGGGCAGTGTCTGCTAAAGGAGGCACCCTGATGGCAGTAGATTTATGCATCCACTCTTGTCAGTCTAGGAGGAGGGAATCATTATGCAGGGCCAGCTGCAGGGGTGTGCACTGCTGTCGGGAAAAATTAGAAGTCTAGCAATGAACTATAAAGAAGAGAGAAATGACAGAGTGAATGAAAACTCCATGATAAACCCATTTAGGCTCTCTTCACCCTGGGATGAAATATGAAGCATAATCTCTTTGGCATATATGCTGGCAGAGACTCAAACAAATATGCCTAGGTACTCTCAGGCACACAGCCCAGAATGTGCAATGACAGCGTGCACCCAAAGGACCGTAACTGCACAGGGTGTGGGGCAAGAATCCTTTCTCAGCACGTTCAGCTAAGTCCTGGGGAAGGACCACAGCACACTCAGATGCTTTTGGAAGAAATCTCTGCTGCCAAATGCCTTCTTTGTGCAAATACCTTGGAAAGAAAGCTTTTCCATTTGAATACCTTGAGGGAGTGTGGGGGGTCAGGGTGGGCAGAGGGAACAGATGACTGGACTGTAAAGAGTGAAAAGCACCCAAACGAAGGCCCTGGTATTTCACCCTTATTTGAGAAAATAAGGGTGAAATAACTGTCCAATTTCATGTGGCATTCCTTCCCCTAGGAGAATTTCTGAAGTGGGAAGGTCCGCATAACTTCTTGCCCTGTTTAAGGCAGAAATGTGGTTTTTTTCTCCTTTGTTAATACATTCAGAGATAAGAAATATTCCAAATATTTATTCATTGTTCTTGCTTATAAAAAAACTCGGATTTTTGGTCATACTGGTATCAGAAAACAAGGGAATAGGGAAGGAGCAGACAAGGAAAGCAGTGCTCTTTAATACACTCCCAAAAGCCCCTGGTTACAATTCAAGCCTAAGAGGGAAAGTGTTTGGTAGCTTTTCCTTCTGCCTGTCCTGACCACTGCTCAAACCTAGGGGCTCGTGAAACTCTTTCTGGAATGCTAATGCTTTGCTGAAAGCCAGAAGGTACAAAATGGGAGCTGTTTGGAGAATGCTTTCCTGGGGGAAAAAGGGAGGGAGGAAGGGAGGGATGTACTTCAGTACCTTATTTTAAGTTACACATAAGGACCCACGGTGTTATATTTTTACCAGGAACAGAAGAAATATATTTTGCTCAGCATGCTATCATTGTAAATTCTGCCACTGTATGTCCTTCAGTGTAAGCCCTTGGAGATACAGTTTGATGAGAAAGGTTTGTTCAATTAAGTGTGTGAGAATCAGGGAAAACAAAAACAAAAACCACAAGTAGTTCTACTGTAAAAGTCCTTCCTTCTACTACACAGCACATTTGGAAACACGGGTAATTATTTAATTATCTGTAAAATACTTTGACTCCATCTGCCTTTTTTTAAGGCAGCTCTTCTATAATTCTTCCTGGTGGCATCACCTATCAAGTGTAAAAAACATTTATGCTACCAGGTGTCAGATTAAGGCACCACTGACCACATTGTAACTACCTGGTGTGTTTTACAAGCATAATTACCTGCACTGTGTAGGTCTAACAGCTTAAAAAACTGCAAAATGCAAAAGTACATTAAAAAAAAATCACTCCAAAACAATGTTGATACATTGTTTCATTAACATTATGAAGGTATAAATGGAGTGCTGAAGTGAAGAATGGGGTCTTCTGATGAAGTAAATGGAAGATATCTACATGCATGAAGGCTCAAAGAACATAATTCTGAAGGCCACTGTTTGATCAAAGCTTTGTGAGAAAACACAGAAATAAACCACGAGCTGTTACAGTGAGCAACAGAAATAAAACTGGCAAATTCCAAACTACGAAACCATATAACTGTCAAAGTGCAAACAATACTTTTTACAGCTCCATGGTTATGTTTCACTTTTTTATCCTAAGGAAAGGAAGGACAGGCAAATGTATAATTTTAACATCAATTCAAGAAAAGCTTTAATAGTAAGATATCAAATATATTATGGAAAAGGGAAAAGGAACACAGTTATTTATCTGACTTGAAAACAGCACAGTGTCAAGTTAATTTAAAATTCAATTTCAGTTTAAAGCATTACAAGGAAGAAAGAATCCTATGTATCATAGGCTGTAAATTGAAATCCTAGCAAGGTTTTTGTCTGCCAACTAGCTGTGTATCAGCTATAAAGCCAGATTGCAGGTGCTTCTTTTAGGAGATTGGGCTGCAAGGCTCATATTCCGAGAAGTTTGTCATTTACTATTCCCAAAGGCATTTTATTAAAATTTTTTTTAATAGTCAGTTGGTTAATGGAAAGCTGGCAGTACAATAACCCAGAGGTAATTTCAGCAAGGTGCAGTACGTGATGCAAAAGCACAGAGGGTCCTACCCTGTGGAAGTCACCAAGAAGGTGCACATTCATATAAACACATCTTTTATAAAAGCAAACATGCAAAAGCAGTTTGTCTGCAAAAACAGCTTTTAAGGTGACAGGAATTAAATAAATAAATATAGAAATCATGGAGTTTTTTCCCCTTTCCAGAAAATATACCTGCACAAAGATGTTTCATTTAAAATCTACACAAAACCTTGAACACAATGGTTTGAGGGGAGAGACAGGATAATCCTCCCAGTTTTCTGAGCTGAGGGATAAACAAATTTGATAGAAAGGACATTTAATTCATCCCTGAACTCCAAACTGAATGAAAGCCTACTCAGATTTGGTACATATTATAAAAAAAGTGACTCAAGGACAACCACTAGACTTCCAGCTCCAGAAGGTTCCTGCAAAGTGCCCCAACCAGTCTGATCAGAAAGGCAAATTCTGCTCAGAAAGGCAGATTCTGCTATCAGCCACCAGCCACTAACAACCCAGCTGGCCAGCAGACAGGAGCAGGGCTGGAAGGGCATAGAAAACCTGCACCAACAAAGAAAATAAATTTATATCCCTGACCTCCGCTCCTCCAAAAGAAAGGCAAAGAAAAGCTGCCATTTACAGCAGCTGGGCTACTTTTATTTAGTCACATAGGCCTTGAACCTCCTTGTACAAACACTGTGAAACCTCAAAACCTTGCTGAGGGAGCAGATGAGCACCTTGGAAAGCTTTGGTTTTGTTAAAGTGGAATTTAAGGTGTGTGCAAATTGGTACTCAGGAAAGGGTAATATTTGAGGACATGAATTTATCTCCACTGACATATCCACAGCTGGGAATCAGTAGGAACAGCTTCCTCATGCTGACACATTCCACTTCTTTTTCAAATGGAAAGATGTGGAAAACATTATTAGAGGTGATAGAAAAGTGTTTTCATACTGCAGTAATGGCTTTTATCCTATCTTTGAAAATGACATATTTTTGTGTAAATTTATCATATATACCCATTATATAGAGTTACATTTTCCATAAAACAATAATTTCTAAAAATGCTGGAAGATTTACAAACACTAAGGAGGGAGGAATTTGATACAGGTTGAGATGGAAAAAAAACCTTCTGCCCCTAAATGCTTTTTTAAAATACATCTGGGCCCCTTCCTGCTCCCACAGCAATACATGAGTCTGTGGTTATGCCCCTCCCCAGTCCCCTTCCATTCCCCACTTAAACCCTCACCATTCAAATGGCTTAGTCACCTTTTTGCCTCACCATGCATTTTTGGACTTACGGCTCTAAGGTAAATTTCAAAAAACTTTTGCTGGCACTTAATAATATGGAAACTACCACCACTGCACCAATATTTATACACATGGAATTAGAAAAATATATCATTTACTCTAATGTACTGCACTTTCCCTGCTTCCTACTCTAGCAGAAAACAGAAACAGGTTTAGCAGCAATAAAGAATTGACTTAGGATATCTTCACTGCGCAGTGCCCTAGTGAAAAAGGTTTACATCTGAATTAGGCAGTGTCCCTTGCAGAGTGGCCAAAACAAGCCTCAGTTTGCTTAAATTTCTGTGAAAACTAAGAATCACTGGTTAAAAAAAAAGCAAAAAACAAAAAAAAACAAAAACAAACCAACAACAACAAAAAAAAAAACCCACAAACAAACACCAAAATAATCCAAATTTAATGCCATGCTTCATCTTTTACTAGGAAAACCAGGCCACAGTGCAGGGATGTTGCACACCAGAGGACACAATAGTTGCTTTCTTTCCAAGCTGTCACTGACACAGCATGTGACTCCATTCTAATGCTACTTTTTAGTAAAACAGTTTTTGGTTGCCAGGTGTTGCACAACCCAAAGAAGGAGGACTGGAAGCTGGAAATGCCAGCTGCTCCAAGATCACTTGCCTTGGAACAAAGCAGCCTGAGACTGGAATGTTCCTCACGTGATGGAGAGAGCCTTCCGTGCAGGACTTGCGGCTTCAGATTTTTACCAGTTTGATGGAGTTTGTGACTTCAAGTTTTACCGGACTCTGTAGCACTGTCTGATACCATTTGATTGTGATATGGGCAAAACCAACTAGCAAAGGTGATCAGAGATGATCGTACACAGACACGACCGCAGGATTTTCATAGGAAGGCTCACCATGTACAATGGAGTGGGTAAAAGGATTAAATCCTGCATCAAACTCCATCCCACTGCACATGTAAGAACAAACAGTGGTGCAGCAGAAGACCAAAAGCAGCCTAAGATTTTACATTTAATTGTCAATCATTTCGTCTTGAAAAACTAAAAAGAGATTGTTTTAAAATAATTTTAAATGTTTCAATTCTTCCCCTTACATTTGGTTTGCACACCAAAGTGACAAAAAAGCTTAAAATATTCCAGTATTATGCAAAAAAAGTTTAAAGTATTCGTACCACTTCAGAAAAAAAAAATCAGATAACCAAATATATAATCAAATTCTTTGAAGGTACTTTCTGTTCCTCTAAGACTTTTATACTAATTGGTGAGCCCCTCATTTCATCTCTTATCATTACTGATCATTTCTAAACGACTGAGATTTAGGATACACTATTTTAATACTGATAGTGTACCTAATGAGATCAGATTTTTAATAAGATTCTAGGCATTTATATTAGAGAAAGGCTTTGACAAAAAAATAGGAAGGTAGCTGTATATCATTAAGAGTGAGCCTGTTCAGATCATTATAATCACATTTGCTATTCTTTTTTATATTCCATTACATGGTATAGGTGAAAATAAAAAAAAATATATAAATCCTTGACACTAACACAAAATGCCTGCAGGTCCATTTATACCTCATCCTCAGTATATATACAAAACTTTCAGTAAAGAGATGCTATGGAGGATAAACACATGCCACTTGTGATTAACTTAACCAGATCTAATTTGGCCAGCAAAAATGTTAGCTACTTCCTAACTTGTTTATTGACCACTCTCAGAAAAACAATTCACAATTCAACATCCCTGTCAGCACTGATATTCTAATTTTAGCATGATCACTTTTTGTTCCGTATCTTGCCTGTGAAATACAGAATTATGAAAAATAATTATCATAATTATATATATATATATGTGTGTGTGTGTGTGTGTGTGTGTGTGTGTGTGTGTGAATAACTGCTACTAAAATTCTGCTGCTTCATTTTTGTGCAGAAGTATATCTAGAGCTACTGCAGGTTGCCAATAAGACTGCAGTGTGTCCATATGTTAGATTATACACAGCCTAAGCAAATGCTGAGGCACATCATCTTTCAGTAGTATAGCAATTTCAGGCTTGGGCTGATTTTCCTACAGAAATGCAACCAATTAGTATTCAATTTTGAGCCATACCAGAAACAGTCCTTCAGTAGATTCAAGTGCCTTGATCATTTGCAGCAGCTCTTTTGAAATGGCTAACCTGAAAAAATTAAACAGACAAGTATGCTTTATTTCTGTTCATTCCTGAGTTTATTGCAGCTCCTGTTTCTGTGCGCTTCCCTCCTTCACTTGGGTCCAGTCCAAGCCATCCAGGCCTCCCAGGACAGAGAGGAATCCTTGACCCACATTTGGAGGATAAACTCGTGGTGGGCTTCTGGGGTTCAATGCGGGCAGCACAAGATCACCTGCACTGCTGCTCTTTCCAAGCTGATGACACTGAGGTCTCTGTATAAAGTACTGATTGTTCAGAAAGACAACACTGTGAAGAGAGGCCTGGCCATATCAGGGTAAAACAGATCTGCATAGCTCACAAGGAGTCATGTGCCTCCTGCATGAAAGCCCTGGAAGAGCTTCCCTGGCTGCTCAGCTGAGCCTTGAGACTGTGTCTGGGAGATGTCATTTGCTGCAGTTTGGAGTCCTTTTACCACAGTCTACATAAAGGTAGGAAATATCTATAGTTCCTCTACAGGAAAAACTGCCTTTAGAACCTTCAGTGGTATTTTATCACTTCACCTATTCAGGCTGGAGCACAAAGCCCAAGAGAGCCGAGATAAAGAGATGCACATGCAGTCAGTCAACACCACAACCCCTGATGATGTTATATATCTCCAAAGCACCTGCTGTTGTCCATATTGATTTCCCTGCTGAGGGAACCCCTATGCTACACCTATAACCCAATTGTTCCTGCAGAGACAATTGAAAGGTAAATGTAGACAGAGTTCTGTATGCTCCCAGCAGTCTTCCAAGAATTGTCCACAGATTTAGTCAATTGTGTACCTATTCAACTTGCTATCTCCATCTTAAACTGCTTATAAATAAGACATGAAGGATAAGAAGTTTTGATCCAACCAGAAAACATAATTTGTGCTGAAAGCTTGTGTTAGTGCTAGCTACCATTAAATCTCACAACTACACTGCAAATCAGCCTGGAGAGAAAATGTCCTTCTATTGCCAGGTATTAGTCAGTTCACAAATGTGGTGTGCATAGGAATAAGAAAGTTAAGGTACAGGATCAGTGCCAGGATACAAACATACTATGCCTTCACATCATTATTCCAGTTCAAACACTCTCACCTACTCTAATTCTGAATTGTATTAGCTTCACTTATGAGTAAATACAACTGTAATGAATTAGTATTCAATAAATAGACTACAAATAGAATAGACTACAAATAAATAAAGACGAGTTTTTTTTTTGTCTTTGATGGGGAACTATTACAAGAGACTTACATGTAGACAGAATGGCCATTTCCTAACACAGAATCCATCACTGTCACTTAACATATGACTCTCTTGTAATGCTGTGTTATGAGACAGAAAGTCAAATAATCTCTTTTGCTTTGATGAAAGCATGAGGAAGTTGACTCAGATAAAAGCAGAGAGTAATCTGTTTAAACAGCTTGGGTCCAAAGTTGAAAATAAAACGAAATCAATAACAAATAGAGGCCTGCTGTATTTGGAATATGGAGAATGTGCCTAGAGCATGAAATTAAAAAAAAAAAAAAGATGAAATGCTACTACAAAAATATTTCAGGCCTGAATATTCTATATGTGAGGTTTGTGAAGACCCTCATTTGTTTGAATTTACGTGAGTTTATTAATGTATAAATTGATATAACACATACTATTTGCTAGTAATTATGTAGTTTAAGAAGGTTTTGGCTAATCTAGAAGTAATGAAGAACATCAGGGTAAATTGATATTTATTAGAAAAGTAAAGAAAGAAAAAAGTGAAAGCCCTCAATGCGTTCTGATTATTTAGGCTCCAATCTTTGGTGATACATTTCTGGCACATATCTATTCAGGTCAGGTTTTTATCTGAGCTAGTGATATGTTCAGAGAGAGCACAAAAATGCCTGCATCTTGGGTCACAAAACACTTTTTAAGGAACCAGCCATTCAAATCTTTGGGGAGAGGTATTCAACAAGTCATCTCTGCCTTTTTAGAGAAAAAGCAAAAATGTGCAAGTTATGTTTGCAAAGTAGAAAAGATAATTCCTTCCGACTCCATCCATAGAAGATATGGCATGAGTATTTACACAGTAGTATTAGTAAGAATAATTACACAGAAGACAACAGAAATGTTGACAAAACAGCTTAAAATTGGATTAGAATTTGGTGCACTACAACACAGCCTTCCTATACCTTAATAGCCAAAGGTGTGAAGAGTTGCAAAGAGAGTAAATGTGCTGACTTTAGTTGATAAATTCAAGTATTCATGAAAGAAATCAGAACCTAAAATCATCACTGCAGGCTTCTGAGAAAAGATATTAAATGTGCATGAACCTTTTCTACGCAGACAACCTGCAAAACTCTCCCCATTAACCTGTCTGAGATCTTCTGAAGTAAAAGCAAACTCAAAACCCCCAAAGCACCTTTCAATTTTCAAAATTACTTTTCCATGATAGTCAGAGAGAAAGACCAGTAACAGTTCATGCTACTTTAGTGAAAGCAGGGAAGTGTTATAAGTTTATAATCCAAAGTGTGCCTGTGAACATAGCTTATTAAATTCTCTTAAAATGAATAATTACTGTAATCATAACAAGAAGAAGCATGTAGCACAAATCACCAAATTTTTAACTGACTGCCTTTTATCATCTGAGAGAAAATAGCTTTTCAGATTTTTGCTCTTCTTCTCAGCAGTCCAAAATAATGCTCCTCAAGGAATTGAACTAGTGAAAAGGCCAAAATTTTCCATAAGGAAGATGGGGGATAACATATTAAGCTGGCCAAAATAAATCGTTTCAGATTCTGATTCATCAAGTAGAGCACTGTGAATGTTATTTTTATCATTCTGTAGCAAAAAACCCCTCAACCCAAGATCACATTCCTTGAACAATGTTTGGTCTTCCTTAAATATCTAGAGAGGCACATGTTCATCTGCGGTCCTGTGAGAGGAGTAACTTTAGGCCTTGTGGTTCCATTTGTCTCAGAACTCGAAGTGTTTGAACAAAACCCATGACACCCACCTGGCCAAGGGTTAAAGCAACATTTCACAAGGAAGAAATCAGCCTTTGTGGTTCTTGGGATGGCTTCAGGCCCATAAAGAAACAATTGCATTACGCCCTAATTACTCCAGCTGACTCAATGCACAAACTGGGATCCCTCTGAAAGCATTTCAGAACATTTTGTAATACAGAAAATTAAGGCATTGCATTATATTTCCCAGACCTGACAGCAAGTTTTTTGCAGAGCTCATTTAAAGTAGAACCAATATAAAGAGGGAGGATCAACAGCCATGACAAAATTATGCAGAGGACAGGACATACAGAGAACAACTTTCAGCTATAACAATGGACTGCAGTGTATGGCTCTTAGAAATGGCAGCACTATGCTCCTACTGCTCTATTTTCCCCTGCAAATTAATCTAAGTAAATTTCAGTAAAAAAAAGGTTTGGTTTTTACCCTCACTAGTTAACACCATGGTTGTCCTTACCTCCTGGTAAAAAGGAGCAACACCTGCAGCAGATGACCTATAAAGTTTCCCAACATTCCTGTGAGGAACAGTATTTTATTGTTCAATTTGGTTTATCCATAATATATATCTCCATCTTCCATAACGATGGATAAGGAGTTTTGATCAAGCAATTCATTACTGGGGAAAATGAACTTGTATTTTATAGGGAAGACATACATATAAAGACAGAAACATACAATACAGAATTATAAGGAAAACCTGCAGTTTCCTAGATTCATACATATCTCTTTCTATGTGTTTTTCCTGTGTGTGTACATGTACATCACAGATGTGCTAGGAGTAGCAACACTAACTCTACAGAGGTGTATCTCTTTCTCACAGTGTATATATTCCTGGAATTCAATCACTTACGAGGACAAGCAAATATCTACACTGGCAGGTAGCTGCTCGTATTTGAGGCAAGACATATCTACTGCTGGCTAATTCCAAAATAAAATCATAAGGTATATTAATTCAATATAAAATAAGGTTGGGAAGCACTTGCAATAAAGTGACACCCTGTAACATAAACCACTATTTCCATTTCCACACCAGCCTGCAAAGTGAAGCAGACAAGGAGCAAGGATGTGCTTTTAGCAGCCCTGGCTAGTGGGCTACATTTCCCTGACAGGAGCAAAGCTGCTGCCAGGGAGGGGCAAATGCTGCAGCTCACTCCACGGCATCTGCCTGAGTCTGAGAGTCGGAGCCTTACACAAGAGATCTGAGTCAGGACTTCAGTGGAAAGCGAAGGCAAAAAGCACTAATGCACATTTCCAACCTCAACTGCTGGCTCTGCATCTGCAACAACATAATCCCTTCTCCCATTTCCAGACCACTATCTGGGAACCTTGTCTATGTTTTGGCATTCATTGCAAAGTTTTCATTCCAGTTCTGTACACAAAGACTTCCCATGATGTACTTTCTTTCTTTACACCCTAAAAAAGTGTCAACTTTGATCTTTTCAAACCACCTTCTCCTCATCTACAATCCAATTCCACAGCAAGCCCTGGACAAGCACACTGTGCTTATGACTTACAGATGTTCCTCCTGGGCAAGCATGTTTATTTATGGATTGCAATGCAATCCTGTAGCATGGAAGTAAACAAATGAACAACCCACTCCTTCCTACAAAGACACGTGAAAACCTAAATTTGGTTCCTCATCATGAGAACCCATCAGCAGTTAAACTATCCATCTTCATCACCATAATTCAACAGCAGGCTTCTTTTTGCACAACAACATGAAAATAAAGCTGCTAGTAACTATTATTTTGATGTCTCTGGCAGATAGAGCATAGCATACCTATTCAGCCAGTGCACTGAACTCAGTATTCCTGTGGTCAGAAGCCCTTTGACTCATCTCAACCTCTACCTCGGTTAAATTTCTCTTTTGGTTTCTCCATCATGACTGTGGGGCAGACAGCAAATGCATTTGCCTCCCCAGGGAGGCATAGAGCACAGCTGCTCCGTGGTGATGTGCAGGGGAAAACTTGCTCTTTTCTATTTTTTCTCTGCTCAATCTCAGGCCAGACACACAGGTCATCCTATGTACACAGGATTTTAAGTGGAGGCCACCAGCTTGTCTAATGCACATAATTAAATTTGTTTTACAAGCTTGTAAGTAATTAAATATCACTTCTCAAACTGAGATTTTAATTGTCCTGAGTTGCCTGACAATAGCATTTTTCTCAATCTAGTTTGTTCCCAAGTAAATGTGAAATTTTAAAGGAGCTACCACTGATAATTCTACAAGAACTAAAAAGCAAAAAAAAAAATTCAACTACCCATAGCTTTAAGACAATAAATATTAAGTATTCCTAATAAAAGTTTCAAAAGTGTGTCCAGATTTTCATCAGCTTCTTGGCAATGGAAATGTTAAAAGACAAACACAGAGCATTCTGCCTCTGTTTTCATGATGATCACAATAAATCCTGAGGCAGATCTGAACCACGGTTTTAAATCCAAATCCATGTTTTTCAAGTCAGAACTACATCTAAATTACCATAAGAGTATCTGTAGATACTTTCTTAATTTGGAAAACTCATTAACTGTTTGGTTATGTAGAATAATGAAGCCTTAATTTCAAGTATTATTGTAAATTATTCTATTTCACAATATACTAAGCATCGTCTTAAATTTTCAAAAACCTAAAAACTCCCTGGAGGAGCCAGTACCACACAAACTTGTCAGATGTGGGACAGAACTCTTTTCAGGATCTGAAACACAGCGCACAAACTAGTCAGGTTTGTACCTGCCTCCACTGCAACGGCGCTTAAACAGTCACACCCTTGCAAAGTCCAGTTAAAGACATAACCACATTTTCAAAACTTGAAAATGCAGTCTATTTTTCTCTGCAGCTGTCTGTATTTGATCCTAAATAGCAGACAATCCACATTAGGTTTTGGAGAAAAGAGCTTGTTTTTGTGCAGCCAGATACAGAAGAGAGATACAGAAATGGCTTCCTACTGATAAACAGGGTCAGGACTGTACTCCAAGCAGGCAGATTCTCCTGCTCACTTGTACAACTGCCCCAAATTTCTGTCAAGCCATGGTAACTGTTCCCAAACTCCCTAAGTCAAAAGAGGAGCAGGGAAGAACTGCTCTCTGTGCAGTTACCCCATGTTATATGGGTGGAGACATAAACAGGTATCTCCTTTTAGAGTCCCTTGGGGGGAGCATTCGAGTCATCCCTTCAAGATGCTTTGAGAAATAAGATTAGGATACAATGACAGGGAGTGGTTCCTCACAGATTTACGCCAGAACAACCAGGCCAGTGCAAATTTGCAGAAGACAAAGGCAGAATTAGAGCATCTACCAGCAAGACAGAAACTTAACTAGAAGCTACATAATTACCTTGCTCCTTCTCAAAATATTGAAAAACTCAAAATATCCACATGTCCTGAAAAAGGCCACAGAATTAAAACATGTACGTGGGCAATAAGAATGGTAAGATTCGTATCAACAAAACCTTAGACATGAGACTAAAGAGCTTAGAAGCTGAACATGCAAAAAAGATGCAGAAGGCTATAATCAAGGCCAAACACCATCTCGTAATATTGAAAACTACAAGGTCATCTGAAGTCAGCTGTTCAGATAGCAGCTCTCCATGCAGATACAATCTGTGTCACAAGTTGAAAGTTAAAAAGAGCTCATCAGAATTCTAAAATCCTAGATTGTTTTGGGTTGAAAGGGAACCTTGAATACTATCTAGTTCCAACCCACCTGCCACGGGCAGGGACACTTCCAGTAGACCAGGTTGCTTAGTGCTCCATCCAACATGGCCTTGAACACTGCTGGAGATGGGTCATCCACAACTTCCCAGTTCCTGTGCCTTTCCACCCTCACAGTAAAGAATTTTCTCCTAATATCTAATCTAAACCTACTTTCCATCAATTTGAACATATTCCCCCTTGTCCTGTCACCGCATGCCCTTGTAAATAGTCTTGTCCCATCTTTCCTGTAAGCTCACTTTGGGTACAGGAAAGACAATTAGGTAACCCTAAAACCTTCTCTTTTCCAGGCTGAACAATCCTAATTCTCTCAGCATTTTCTCATAGGAGAGGTGCTCCATCCCTCTGGTCAACTGAATTACAAACTGAATTTTGAAAGAAAAATGGATACTAAAATACAGAAAAGGCATGTGGAGTGTTCAATCTAGATGTTTGTTCTTGGGGGAATTTTATTAATTGATATATTTAAATTTTAAAAAAATCATTGAATATGAGTCTATTCTTCAAAACTACAGTATTCTCACAATGGCTTTTAAATGTTTTCTATTTCCCTTGTGAGATTAAATGATGATATATGATTTAACTCCCACATGATGTGATGAAGGGAGATGCTATGTGCTTCTCTTTCCTTATTCTCTTCTGTCTAGTTTTGGATGTTTGACCACTTGGGTGCTGTCTTGCTCTTAGTCTCAGCATTTATGGCATCCTGACCTGGAGATGATATTCACAGAAGGGAACTGTTAAGACGTAATTGCTTTAAAACTACACAGGGGAGGAAGAAAACCCCACCTTAAATAAGCTATTAAAACCCTACTACAAACTCTTGGACCAGCAGCACCACTATCTCTTAAGCACCTGCTACCTATTTAACAGACACAATTAACCCAATACTAATTACTCAAACTACCTTCTGCTCTACAGTGCAGCTCAGCAATTGTAATGGGTAGTAGACTTAAAAACCCAACACTTAAGTTACTATAATACTTCAGAAAGAGGTGACATATCTTCATGGACACTGTTAAACTGCAGGAAGTGATTGCAATAATGAGTGTATGTTTACTATATAATTACTGTCTTTGTAAATCCCAAGGGAACAGTATGTGAAGTAAAGTATTATGTAAAGTATTAATTCAATTTTTAAAAATTATCTGAATGCATACTGAGTTATAAGCCCCTAAAAACTCTTACTTACATTTCAAATATGTGTGTTTGACTCAACCTGCTTATAACACTATAAAGCCAATCATAAACTGCTGACTATAAAAAAATCCAGTCTGTTAAATTATTTTTATTATGACAATTACAATAATTTCTTTCATGGGGCATGCTACCAGTTGTGCAGGCCATGATCTGAATAAGAAACAGTGTCAGTTGAAATACTGATGCAACAATATTCATCTGCAATTTCACACACGTGCACTCTGGGCTTCAAGATATGTACAAGATATGCTTGAAGTAGAAACCCTGAAGATGCTTTAAGCTCACCATCAGCTTAAGTGATTTATTGATGATTATTAAGTATTTGCTGTGATAAACACAAAAACCCTCAACAAGGTTTTCTACTTGGCCAAACCATACACATGGTTTCTGCAGTTTCATATTTATAACTGCTTCTCTTTGAAGAATCTCTGAAATAGCCTGAGATCTCAGGTAAAACTTCTGGAAACTTTTGAGAACCTACTCATCTTTCTGATGCTTTTCTGGACTTGTAATGATAATTAAGAAATTTCTAAGCACTCTCGAAAGGAGAACAGCCATGGCAGCTGTTCTCTCTTGCCCAATCGTTGGGGAGAAAAATGTATGGAATGTATTTAACTAATGCAGTTGAGCAAAACCGACTTCATCATCTTGAATTACTTATTTGTAATGAGTTACTTGCTCAACACTGGCCAAAACAAAGTTTATCCACTTACAAAGAACTGATCAAGTCAGAACTCTTAGAATTCTGTTGCAATACTGTTAATCTCTTATTGTTAATTCAGAAAGTTAGGAGAAAGGAAACTGATTTTAATTCATTTAACAGAACTCCAAAGACAAGATTGTTCTGTTATTAACAAATGCTTCAAAGATTTTCTGCCAGTCCTGTTTCCTCTCCAGCTGGGAATAAGTTTTCTTCCCTATTAATACAAGTCAATCATTCTCTGCCTCAAATTCATCTTTGAAGTTTCCAGTGATCTCAATGTTCCTTTAATGAACACAGATTTCTTTTTAGTGCATAAGAATTCCTTCTTATTACAGGATATTTTAATTCATATTTGTTGGTTAAGGTTAGAAAAGTTGAACAGTAAGTTTCATATGAAAAGTACTAAAAATACTGGGAATTATTTATGATACCTATACACACATGATGGTCAAAGGATGTTGTCCTGATACTTTCAAGAAGACAGCCATGTTCTGCAGTTACAAAATACCTATTTTTTTTATGAATTTGGATACTGTACACTGTGTTTTGAAGTGATATATCATATTTTCACCAAAAACCTCTGAAAGGTGGTGGCTGCAAAAAAAGTTGTCTGACACTAGTAACAAAGAACAACAGCCAGCTATTCCAGACAACAATCATTTAACCTCACAAATTAGAGCAACAAAGTAATTAAGTTCCATAAAGCTAAGCACTGAAGGCTAGCAGTAATCTTGTCTCTGGAATTCAATTTTAACATGAGAACATACTAGCACATGGAAGAGTGCCAGTATTTTGGTTTATACTACAAAGGGTTACAGAGATACCTCTTGTCATAAACAACCAGTTTGATTAAGAGTTTAATGGGGCAGACTGTCCTCACTGTGTCTAGCCTCATCACCCTGAGTCTTTACACACCCTCTCCAAACTCTCCTCTGGGAAGAGCAAGTCTGCCATATTTTAATCTGATATTAGTCTTCAAGTATAAATAATACATGGAGATGAGCTAAAATGTCTCATTGATTAAAATTCTACACTGTGAGCTTGTCACATTTCAACGTGCAAATTGCTTCTGTCTGGCCTGCATTCAGAAGTCAGTCATCTAAATATACATACACAGTTGCTTGATTTTAAGTTTAGTATCACAGCTGAACCACAGATTAGAATCAGAAGAGATTTTTCCCTACAATGAATTTTTAAGTAATGATGTATCTGGTCAACTGATTACCTAATGAAATGACTGTACTACATGATGTGGCTGCCTTCACACAGCTGTGAAGAGCTCAGCCAAGCCTTGGGTTGAAAGCTAAGCCTTAGGTTTCTACCACTTTTGCAGCACTTTAACTATAGCTATAGTCCTCAGGGAGTCCAAGAGATCAGCAAAATGGAAAGGCCGTGGATACCAAATTTGCATAGTAATAGCTTTTTACATGTTTACAAGCAATTCTTAAACATCCTACTATCATACATACCTACTATCTAGGTAGTTTTCTTGGGAAGCAAACACAAAAGTCAGTTCTAGTAAGAGCAAGGATTAATTATTTGTCCTCACATATTTATGATTAGTACTGCAGAGTCTGTACATAAAGTGGCAGAGGATTATGATGTTACCCTCCCACATGCTCAAAATGTTTGGATTTCAAAGTCATATACACAATATTCAAAGACTGAAATGTTCTCCTTGAAAGCAGTGGTCAGACTTGCTTAGGCACCTTTAGAGAAAAGGGATGTTAGAGAATCTATACATTTGTCATGCACAATAACTTGTTTCTTAAAACCACCTCAGAAGTTATTTCAAGCTGACTTCTGCTATTTGAAAGCACTACGTCCATACAAGCTCTTCTTTCAGGAGTTGGCTTTTATTTGTGGGTCAGATAACTAAATTATCTTCTAGATTAAGAAAGTATCCAATAAACTAAATACTTCAACAATTGAGCCATAAGCTCAACAGAAGAAATACAGTCCTGACTTGACCAGAATCATATTTAAATATACTGCTGTGTGAAGAACCTTCTCTCAGGAAGGCACACTGATTGAAACATGATAATGGAAGTAATAGCATTAATGGCCACCAGCAAAAGAAACAGGAGGAAAAAAAATGGATGTAAACCACTGTCATGCTTTCTGCCAAGAGTAGAAGGATTGCAAAAACATTCCGTTCTCAGCAGTGTTTTTCACTTTACTATTCCTAGGACCAAGTCTTTTATTCCTTAACCTATCATAACTTTGGAACAACTGACATTGTCTTTAACTGGTAAACATAAGGCAAAGTTTGGTAAGGTTTCCGTGCTTACCTCATAAAAAATAAAAAACCACCACACAATCACACAGCAATAGCAAAGAACTACAAGATGCAACTCTTCTAAGAATGAAGGTTATTAAAATGAAATTATTTTTGAAGTATTCTTTTCTATCGCTTAATCTTTTAAAAAAACATCCTTTTTTGCTTTTTCAATTTTACTTCATGCTGCCAAACTGACAGTTTTAAAGAAAATATGGCACCTGCAGAGACATCTTTCCAAATGAGAACTTTAAAAACATTCATTTGACTTGTTATTTAGTTATCATTGCATGATTATATAATGGAGTAGAAGCTACTCAAAACAGAAGTAATATATTGCACTAGATCTGTTTATGAGAAAATCTAACTTATATAATACCTGTAGCCCAAAACCGCTTATGCACAGAAATCCATAAACAAACAAACAAACAAAAGGGCAGATAAATGTCTGCTGGTAATTTCAGATTATACATGACACATTCTGGCATGTGCATCATATTGATATGCACGACAATTTCATGTTTATCCATTTAGCTGTATGCAGTGGGTGATAGTGCAGAAAGCAAGAACCATTTCAGAAAGGCAAATTGCATGGAAATAAAGTCTTTTTCAATTGCCCAGCATTTTCTGAGGGTCGAGGCCATGCACTCTGACAGACAGCTATAGGGATGGAAGGACTGATCCGTAGCAGTGCACACATGCTGCATTGACCCAGATTATTAAGATAATGATAGAGTAGCTATTTCAACATTTTGGATGAATGAATAACCTGAATTTTCCACAGTAGTAGAAAATACTAAGAAGAAAATGGTAAGTAACCTCACAGTAAACTGACAAACCTCATAGCTATAAAGGAGTTTTGGCAGGCAGTTGTCACCTCCGTAACTTTGTCTTCACTGCCAGTCATCAAGACACAAATCAAAGATACCTAAAAAGCATTAAGGTAATTTGTAGAAGATGAGTGTATGCCTCTGTTGGAGTTCATAGGAATGACTTGAATCCATCACATTTCACAGGAAAAGGCAAATCTTGAAAAAAGGTAGTAATTTGATTTTTATTTGTGAATCCTTCTTGCACGTTGCACAATTCTGCTGAGATAAAACAAGACTTTGTTTCCTGAAAGCTATATACTCTTCAAAACATTGAATGGTATCTAGTCTGCAAAATTATTGCAGTTTATTCCCAGGGATCAGATCCCACAGAAGGAAAAAACCTTAATAACTGACAGCAGTCCATGCAGAATTCCTGTGAAACTAGTCCTTTAACAGCAACACATTCCTCTAGTTTTCTAGAAGCTTCAAAACCTGTCTGACCTGAATTTATTTTATGGACCTGACAGGAAAGCCTTTCCCTCCCTGCACTTCTGTGAATAAACAGAAGAATGCCTTCAATAACACAAGTGTTTTAAACCCTGCTTTACATGTGATGAAAGGTTAACCTCACCAGAAGCCCTGTTTTGAAACAGGGCTTGAAACAGGCAACACAGCATGCTGTAACAAAAGGAAAGAAAAACAAATTCTTGGTTGTCTTCCTTCAAAATAAAAGAAAGCACTGCAAAGGCTCTTTCAAGAGGTGAGCTAAAACATGCCCTTGCCCTTCCTAAAGTTCTAAGGGAAGTCTGTGACAGTGTGGCCAGACATGTACACGTGTGTTTGCCTCCAGAGGCTATTGCATCTGCTATAGGTTACAATTTCCCATAAGCAGCATGCTCTCTGTTGATGTGAATATATAATCTGTATAATTTTGGTGAAGTTGTTAGTGAGATACCACAAACATCAGCCTCCAAGCCCTACCATAATGTAGTGTGGGAAAATGAGTCCAAGTAGTTAATGCTTGGTGGCAGATGCCACCCTATACTGTCAATCCTACACATCTGCTGGAGACTGCAATCTCTGGAAAAGGATGGCCAGCATATTTCAGCACAAGTTAGCATACTGGGATGTGAACTGCAATGAAGGGGAAGTCGACTTTCATTTCCTTCTGCCATCCCAGCTAAAGAAACATATCTGACAGCTGGAACAGTAACTTCTTAAATCAATTCAGCGTGAAATTCCAGAGCACTTCTCTTGGTGCCCTCTAAAACTAGATGGCTTTAATCAGCAGCTGGCTGAGTTACTGTAAGTAGATAGGCAAGGTGGCATGCTTGGTGTTCCCTCTTGTTATCTCTTTATGCAGCAGTGTCTGCAGGAGACCAAGTATTCATTAACTCCTGCCACAGTCAGCCAACAAATTCTTCCTGCCACTTGCAAGGGACTGGCTAGCTCTTTAATCTTTTCTTCTAGAAAAGAAGGATTATTAACAAAACACCCTGTAAATATGCACAATTCAAGCCTTTTTTTCACTGCCAGGTGAAGACTAGAGCTCCAGTCTAATTGTTCAGCAGCACATGGTTAACACTACGGCAGAATCTTTCCCATAAAATATCTGGAAAGGTTTTCAAGCATTCAGACTGAGCTGCTGTACAACGTTAGAATAACATGCAACCCTACTGGAGTCTGAAGCACTGTCTCTGTGAAATATTTTTCAGCACAGGAGGTTCTACAAAAGAAACAAACTATCACATCCCCAAAGTGATACACTTCCATTTTTTCTTCTCCCACAGTGATACAGCAGACTTACATTTTTCCTGAAATAATTTTTCAAAGTTTTGTTGAGTTTAATTAACCAAATGAGGTAAAAGAATGTTCTTTAAAATCCATTTCACTGCAAGACATGGGCATTTACAGCAGTTAGTGACTTGTGGAAGCTGTTACTGTGAGATACAGAATTACTGAGCTGAAGAATTATACTTGCCACAGACTCGGATTTAATATTTGAGGGTGAAGGATCACCTGTGCTGACAGTGTCTGCACTCAGCATGACTAGGAAATAGGAATAGCTTCTCTAGCATCCATCCATTTTTACAGGTTATAAGACAAATGCTTTTATGAGCACTGGGATAAATGAAATTTGTTGTCTAAACCAATTTGTCCTCTCCTGCTTGACTGTCTCTTTCAACAGACTTGCTTAAAAGTAAAGCATATTCCTCAAAGAACCCACATTGAAAAACACATGAGAGAGGCACAAAGAGATTAATGTGGTTTCTCTGCAGTATGGGTTTCACTGAGTTTGCATCTTGGTGGATACACAAGAAGGAATGCTTTGGGCACAGCTCTGAGTCAGCTGACCCAGATGATCCACACCACCAGGCAGGGGGACCTTCTCCATTCCTTAGCCTGCACTGTGCAGCCTCACATCCTCCTTGTATCTGGCCCTCAGAGGTGAACTGATTTGACTCCCTAATTTAGCAAAACCCTCATTTTCTTTGGACTGGTGCAGTTTCATTGCATAATAGCTGAGCTGGCTCACTATGCAGACAGGCAATCTGCAGAGGAGAGAAAGGGAAGACTGGGGACAGCACCACCGCCTTGGGCAGTAGGAGTCAGTAGGAGAAGGTGGCTGAGAGGATGCCAGAACTAACATGGAGATCACCAAGCTTTCCTGACCAAGCTAAAAAAGATCTAATAAAACATGTATTACAGTACCTGAGGCAAACCTGTAATGTCCTTTCTAACTGTACACCCAAATCGGGAAAACCTCAATGGTTCAGTGGAGGTTCATCATTCTCCTTTCAATTCTCTCACATCTTCATCTTCCCAGCACAGCCAAAGAGGGGGTAGAGCACACATTGCTCTGTGCACTGCAAAATGGCTTCTCCAGCCCCCAGCACTGAAACACAAGCAGAAAGTTGCAGGGATGGGCTCTCCAGACATCTTCCAGGAATGTTTTCCTCTCAGACAGGTCAGTCTCAGGGCCAACAAACCCCTGGCAAACATGAAGCATTTCGACTGGATCCTGCTGAATAATCTGAATAAGGAGAATGTGCAGGGCCTTGCAATGGGAGCGGCTTGGGGGCGGGAGCCCTACAAAAGCCCAGATGTGGTGAACAGCTGTAGGATCCATCTCACTTAGAGCTTACAATTTTGTTTCCAACTTAAGCTGGATCGAAACCAAGTCATTTGTCAGCAAAATGTAAACCACTGTCTCGCCACATTTGCGGGCACACAAATAGCCACACTGTTCCTGTGCCTTCCTCCAAAATGTTGCGCAGGGCTTTTAACCTCTGCAGGGCCAAATAAGTGTTCCCCCCTCTCCCCACTAGCTTCACAAGAGCTAATGTGGGAGGACTGCCTCAGACGTGAACCCTGGGAAGGGCTGCACTTCCACTGGGCAGCTGGACTGTGTGATTTTGGGTAATGTGATCTCCTACGTTAAAAGGATCACTTCAGCCCACCGTGCTGAGGGACAAGTGGCTTTCAAAACACTTGCCAAAACCTTCTCAAAGGGCTTTTTGGAACACAAGAAGACCTGAAGAATCATCCTACATGCTGTTCTAGATTATTATTTCCTTTTGTGAGTCTGAATTAGACCCAAAAGTTATTTATTTATTTTCCAAATTGTTATGGGTATAGAAGCCTTCTGTCATCCAGACTCTTAAAATTAGAGGCACCATGGATAAATTAAACAGGTATGAAGGTATGATTTTAAATACAATTTTTTGAAAAAAGCAGGTATTGATACATTAAAACTTCATAGCTCTTTTCAAGACATTGCATCTCATAATCAAAACCTCCTTAGAATTTTCATTAAAAAATGAAATTGCTGATCCAACAAACCATAACAGCTGCAAATTGGGTCTGAAAATAAATACTTATGCATAAAAACCTACTTATTAATATTCTGATGAGGCTGAGACATGTATTTGAATGAAGAAAAGGCACTCCACAAATTAAAAATCCACCCAATACCAACAGAAACAAATATTGACTTTCATGCGAGAATACTCGAGTGGCTTAAAAACTTATCTCAAAGGTGGCCATTAATGGTGAAAATGACTTATCAAAATTGGATAACTTGTTCCTTTTTGGCACTGAGGTTGAGAAAACAAATAGGGGAAAAGGATTCCAGGAAAGGTATCACTATACCCTGTAGGAAAAACACACACAAAACAAAAAAGCAACACTACAGTTTTTTATAGTCTTGAAATTGAGATCTTGACTGCACCAAACCTGTTAATAAGATGCCTGGAGACAAGAAAGCAAGAAATATTTTCTCACTCTTGTCAGGACCAGCCTTTTAAAACACTATTTATGAAAAATCATGCTTGACTACCCAGTAGGGTTCCTCTCCCAGGATCCCTCCAGCCCAGCCCAGCTCCCTTTGCTAGAGAGCTACACCACATATCCTCCTGTCCCAATGATCCCTGTGGATCGTGCCTCAGGGAATCCTCAGGAATTAATTTCCTTTCCTTCTTCTACAAGATATCCAGAGCTGTTATGCACTTCAGCCTTCCCACTTGAATTAGCAGGTTCTGGATCTGCAGCAGGGGCTGGAAACAGCACTGCAGCAAACCAGCAGCCACAGCCCAGAGGGATGCTTGCCCCCACCTCCTCCATGGTCTC
This sequence comes from Onychostruthus taczanowskii, assembly GCF_017590055.1. Classification (NCBI taxonomy): domain Eukaryota; kingdom Metazoa; phylum Chordata; class Aves; order Passeriformes; family Passeridae; genus Onychostruthus; species Onychostruthus taczanowskii. The sequence continues at coordinate 10,242,232 of NW_024499573.1, forward strand.
TCCCAGAGAAGTGCAGCACCAAGGGGCACCAGTCACCCACCTAAGGGGGCTGTGGGAGGAAGAGAGTGGAGGATGAACAGGAGATAAGCATGGTCTTCATAGTCTTGAAAAAGCAAGAGCCTAAGCTACACAATGTGAAGAAGGAGGGAAGTTGTGTGGTGGACACCCAAGCAGCTGGCAGCTTAGGACTTCTGGGGCAGGACAGAGACTCATTCTCTGCCCTCAGGTCTGAAGGGACAGGATTGGTTCTGTGATATAATGGCCTGGGATGAGGAGTAAACTCCATGAAGTAGGGTTTCAAGGCCCACAAGGCCTTAATTAAGTATGACCATCATAAAGAGGAGCTCAGTGGTTGGAGATTCCCTTCTCTAGGGCTCAAATGCACCCATCTACTGATGCAAGGTGCTGTCATGGGAGGTAGTTTGTTTGTGGGGTGCCAAATTTGGGATGATGAAAAACTGAAGCTCACTATCCTATAGCTACAACTATCACCCCTTGTTCCTCATCCACGTAGGCAGTGGTGATATTGCCATGCTATCCCTGGAATTGAAGAATCACTACAGAGCTCCATGGGTAAAGGCTGGAGTCCAGGAAATGCTCTCCTTGATCCAAAATGCAAAAGGGAAAAGTGCAGGTAGGAATGCAGAACTCCTGCCAATCCATGTCTGGCTGCATGATTACTGGTGTCTCAGGCAGAGATGTGGCTTTTTTGACCATAGAACTCTCTTGAGCAACAGAAACTCAAGAGAGAGATTCACCTAAGAAAACAGAATAATGCAGAATTGTTGCCCTTTACAGAAAAGGAACATTCAAATGTGTGGAGCTCATTTATGGGATGGACAATAGCCTGGGTGAATGCCTGTGGGTTGGCATTAAAAGAGATACCAATGAGGGTGGCACTGTGATGGGAGGTTATTGCAGACCACACAGCAAAGAAGTTGATGAAGTCTTCTGTAAACAACTCTAGGAAGCCTCTAGACCACAGACCCTAGTTCTCAAGGGAGACTTCAACCTCTCTGAACTCGAAGAGTGAAAAGCATCCCAAAACAGATTTCTAGAAGCTGGCAGGGACAACTTAACACAATTGCTAGATGGGCCACAAGGGATGACACTCTGATGGTGGTTCTTAAGGTTATTGTGGTATGTCTTAGTGAGATGAATTAGTATCCAGTAATATGAATATATAAAAGAAATATCAAATATATACATATACAGACATGGTTATATCAACAACACTACATTTCACATACATGTGACTCTCTTCTTGCGTTCAAATAACTTCCATGTGTATTCCAGAAATGTGGTTTAAATCACATGCATGGGTACAAACAGGGAGTAAGAGATTCTTAAACTGAGTGCAAAATCCAGGCACTTTCTTTTTTAAAAAGCTGCCATCTTATCTTCCAGTTATCTGTTTCAAGGCCAACAAATCAGACCATGTCACATAGCAAAAGGAAAACCTCTATTCAATATTTAGTCATGTAACTTCAGTATGGAATACAAATAGCAAAACTATCCCCTTTTCAAAGGCTTCAAACCAGTCATTTGTGCAAGAATTACTTTAAAATTAGAGAAGGTCACAAACAGCAAACAAACTACATCTTCTGTTACATATTGAGCCCTCGTTGTTAGAAAACACAGCTGTTAAGCATTACCTGAAGTAATTTTGCTATGGAACTCAAGTAGTTTAAATTAGCCAAGTCCTCAAATAGACTTGCACACCCTCTAATCATGACATGGAGCATCAGAGGGTTCTCAGGGTTGGTAATCTACATAATTTCCCACTTGTAGTCAAGATACTCAGACCTTATTTGAAGTAGTTTTTATTATTATTGGCATTTCTTTAAAAGAACACCTTTCTGCCAACAGGCATAAGAAAACCCTAGCTAATCTTTTCATATGTAAAGCCAAATAACACATGTTCATTGGACAGCAACTGCCTCTCTTTTGAGGTATCTTCACAAACTAGAGTGACTTGCCTCTGGAGGATAAGACATGAAACAGATCCAAAACACACAACCATGTACAGTGTCAGCAGTTACCTGGTGGGAACAGCGCAGACCCTGCAATTGAAGCCCTGTAAACTGGCTGTTCAGGCAATGCACCTGCAACAGCTGTGCCACACTGCCAGAAACCATCCACTACACTCTCTGCAGGCCTGCTACCTCTTGCTTTTAAGCAGTTCCTAAGAAAAGCCAGCATGTTATTAGGAGGTTTAATTTCACTGTAGTGGCTTGGCCCAGGTTTGCATTAGAAACTTTGATGGTGTCAAAAGGCAACAAGAGATTGCATGATCAGACAGACAATGTTGGGATAGGCAAGGCTGCTTCCCACTCTGCTTTCCCAACACAAATTTTAAATACTGGAATTCCATAGATATTATTAAATACACATCAGACTGAACTACATGAGTTCCACTACCTAAAACTCCATCCAAAAGCCAGCCAGTGGATGACAGCAGGTCTTATTTCAAATCATTTTTTATGGAGACCAAATCTATGATTTGATCTCTCCTTCAAAGACTATACATTACTTTGACAGAAAACGATGGTCCAGAGAAAATACCAAAATGCAACCTTCTGAATTGTTTCTCCAAAATTAAGGGATTTATTGGCTGACTACAATGCAAGAGATGAAGTAGATTTGAGTACAGACAGAAGAACATACCAGAACTGAATTAATTATGGATTTACTTGGGAGAGAAAAAAAATACTTGAAGAGCTCATTTTCACTTGAGCTACTTGGGAGATATGTGTATTGCAGTGGGATCCATTTTTCTCCTGTTGGGAGAGCATCAGTCAAAGTCTCACCAAATTCTTGGCAAATACCACCATGAATCAAGGAAGGAACAAGCCTGAAGTTCCACTTGTTCATTGGTTTTTTTGTTATTGTTGCTGAGTCTGAAGGCAGGCTTCAAGGAAAATGAAGACTTAAATGAAATTTTTTTTCAAAATAGACAGACACCTTTGAAAGCAAGAGAGGCAAATTACAGCTAGGGCCCACAGGGAAACTCAGCTCCTTCAGCACTAAAGGGAACAATGCATCTTTGTGCAATGGAAACATACTTCATCAGTCTGCTTTGGAGGAGAGCACAGATATCTCTTACAACATGGCACTGAGAGGACAGGCAGCAGAGCTTTACAGCCTTACTCCATGGAAGGCATCCTCTGAGCACAGCACTGACTGGAGGCATTTTCAGTCCTTCCTCCTCTTCCACAGGCATTAGTTCCTACACCTTCCACACCTCTGCTAGAAGTGACCACTCTTGCCATGGCAGTGCTTTTTGTAGTACTTCAGAGATGCTAGAGCAAAGGCATACAGACATCTCAACACACAGATGAGGCTGAAGGTTCTCAGCAAGGTCCTGGCAGCACTCTCTGCCTACAGTGCTGATGTGTCCTTGCTCCACAGCCCATCATCAGCTGTGCTGCACGGAAGCAACCCAACTCACGAAAAGGCTGCCAAAAGTAGGGGGAAAAAGCACAGGCTGGAGCAGTTCTGTGAAATACTATTAAAAGAGTTTAAAGGAAGGATATGTGTCTGTATGGTTTTGTCTCACACACACAGACAGACAGAGGACAAAAATTTTGTCCCACAAAAAAGCAGTTTGACTTGGTGGTGAACTTCACTGGGGACAGAGAAGAAGTTTGAAAACATGAATTTTTTCCCTCTGCTTTTGCTGATGAAGGATACAGAAAGTTGTCAAATTCTTCATTCTGCAAGTACCACCACATAGTGGCCTTCCAGCTCACAATGCTTCATGAATTACAGAATCTTTAAGGTTGGGGAAAAAACCTCTACAATCACCAAGTGTAACCATTTACCCAGCACCACTATATTCACCACTAAACTGTATAGCCAAGTGCAAAATCTACATGCCTTTTGAGTATTTCCAGGGATGGGGATTTCCCTGGACAGTCTGTTGCAATGACTACCTGATCAGACTTTCAGTGAATAAATGTTTCCCAATATCCAATCTAAACCTCCTCTGGTGTAGTTTGAGGTAATTTCCTCTCATTCTGGCACTTGTTACCTGACAGAAGAGAATGACAATCCAATGAATTATCTCCTCTTCTGAATCTGTATTCATGCATGTCTGTACCATGCCAGAAGAAGACTCTAGTCTAGCTACGCTATAAGATCAACAGACCCTTTTACACCTTTACCTGGACTTAATTCTCTGTTGATGACTGCATTTGTTATTATCTTGAGGTTCTCAAGCATCAGTTGGATATTCTGTGGATCCGCTTCTCATAGTACCAAGTTTTTTTTCAGGCACAGCCACATGCTTGCTGTACTCCACCCACCAAGGTCTATACTGAGGTGAGCTCAGTGCTCATCTTCTCTAAAATAATATTTTCTCTGAACATTCAGAGAGCAAATTATGGCCACCAGCTGCGACAAATCCTCCTGGATCCCATAACCACATACCACAGCTAAGAATGCACATGACAACACACCCCGCAGTTTGAAGTACACACTTCCTTGACTATCTTTTTACCCAACTTATTCAAGCACAGACCAGGAGAAAAGAGTTGCCATAATGCAAGTCACAAGCACTAGTCACAACCTGTAGCCAGACACCATCTCCCAGCTTCAGTTCCACCAGCTGGAGCAGTGACTGTCTTCAGCAAAGTGCAGAGTAGCATCCAGGCTCCTGTGGATATTAGCAATTTTCAAAGCTTCCCCCAGAGCCGTTTGGATGATGCTCCCTCCCTTGCCTATATCTGCCAAAACCAGCCAGGTATGCAAAAACCTATTATTCAAACTATCCCTGGTAATTCTGACCAGCTGACAGAGTTGTCAGAAGAGGAGCTGTGCCCAGCAGCTCTTGATGTCAACTCTTGTGTCTCTGGAGGATGAGAGAAGAATAAAAGCAAAACTAGATATTCACCTCCATGACCAAAGTCGAGCATGTCTCACCATCAGCTAGGGAATGCTGGCAGCACAAGATGTGTTTTATCTTCAAGCAGTAATGGAAGGGAACAACTGCAAAATCAATGAAGTGCAGGAAAGACCTGAACTGACTGTGTTCTGACAGAGCAACTGAGGCACGACACCTTCCCTAGAGCAGCATGAGGAGGCTGTGGAGCAACTTAACCTTATACCACCTTCCTCAAGTAGACCACAAATATATGAGTGGTTGTGGAAGCTACCCGTTCCAACTGGAAGAGTTGTGGGGGGAAAACAGTGTGGAGAAAGCGCAGGGTAGAGAAAAAATAGAATGTATTAATTGGAAAAAGGAGTAGAAGCTTTGTACTCCTGTACACTAGTAGTCCTGTCATAAACAACTTTCCCTCAAAATCTCCCCAAACTGCTTCTGGGCCAATCCTGTTCTCTCTCCAAATACTTCTATTTCTTAAAGCAATGACCCTAGCCCCTTGTAAGAGGAAAACCTGCTGGTGCCACAAAACATATAAGTAGTAGAATGGTGAGGAAGTCATTAAAACCAGAACAAGTATATGCATTTGGGGAGAAAGTGTTCACTGCTTACAGCCCAGAGAAGGTCATAAGGGACAGTGGCACATAACCAAAGAAAGGATAAATGGATTTGGCATGTGCATTAACTTCTTGGTAAAATCCCATGAAGACTTTTTCTGGCTTTTATTACTATGTGTGCACAAATCCAAAACACACATGCTGTGTTGATTTAATCCACAACCACAGTGCTTTTATGTGTCCATTTTTGCTCGGTTCTGAGGTCTCATTGCTTCCTCTTTTTTCCCGCTGGAGTAAAAACCTTCTCCCTTTCTTGCAAGGAAAACTCTTCCTGAGAAATAATTCCTTTTATCCAGAAATGGTTCCTGGCCTTTACAGTTGGTGAGCAGAAAGCAATAAGTTCTGTGGAGGATTTAGACTGAGAGAGCTTTGGGGAGAGAGCACTGCAGTGCTTAGGCTAATTTCCCACAGACCATCACAATGGTTAGTCCACACAGCACGATGAGTATGTGCAAGGCTTCTCTGCTTCCCCACTCTGTGGTTTCAGTTTCTAAATGGATGACTCTAACTATAAATGTATAATGGGCTTGAAAAATAATCTTATCCAGGGCAAATGGAAAACCAAAATCATCAACTTTGGAAAATGAAGGGTTCTGCTAAAAATAACTGTGGTATTTCTGGTTTTGCCAAAACCAGTATTTTCAAATAAGCTGGGGACTAATGTATCTCAGCGGCCACTTCCTCAGCTTGAAGACAGATAGCAACAGTCTCCTTCTTCCAATCAAAAACCAGCAGAATGAAATTACTAAGTGCAGACAATTTAACTCCTCCATGATAAGCCCACCAACAGCACTAACAAGACAGGCAAGAATCACACCAAATATAGACTGCTGTTCTTTGGAAGACCCAAAAAGAACAGCTGGGAAATGGGAGAGGAGGTGACTGGAGAGGCAGAAGGACTGGAAAAGACTGAAGAGAGGACCAAGCAGCAGAGACTCTTTTCTGAAGCCTCTGGGGAAGTGCTAGAGGGATGGGGAACTTAAAGCTCCTTAACTATTAGGATATTATAGCAGCAGAAGAAGCAATAGCTTTCCCCTCTGAGCATTTGGAATACAAGGGAATAATAAAACTTTTAGGCATCTACAGGCAAGGCAAAATTCACAGTGAATAGGCAGCATTTAGTCCTCAGACATGGGTCAGGAATGACGGCACAGCATTACCTCCCCAAATATCTGCCTCCTGGGAGAGTCAGTGGTGTGCCACCCAGCTTCCTCAGAGCTGGGAAAATTGCTACTTTCCTCTTTCTTGTTTGTTTCTTATTTCACTCTATAGTTTTGTCAAACTCAGAAACTACCGAAACCCCTAGAACTTTCAAAATGGAACTCAGAAGCTTAAGAAAAACAAAGGAAAGCTTCAGTCTCCATGGCTCAACTGTTATGCCAAAGTGCATTTTGGGTAATTTTAAAAAATTACTAGCTCCAGAAGGGTGTCAAAAATGAAACCTCATAGCTTGATAGTTGAAGTATGACAGTTTGACTATTAATGCAACAGAAAAAAATAGCTTCCTCAAAGCATTTGTTCCATAGGTCACATGAAAAGAAAGGGCAAAGACTTTTTTATAAGTAGTATGTGGTAGCAAATGTTAAAAGAAGACAAATACCTAATTATCTTATTTGAAGAGAGGAACAGCTGGTATGTTTCAGTGAAGATAAACATCCAGAGTCTGTCCTTGCTGTTTGAGAGTTGATCTTTTTTCTTCACAGGCTTTTCTGAAATTAGCCATTGCCTTACTTGGCAGCAGAAGAGGAAGCTACTGCTAAGCATCAAGTAATTAATTCTTAAGTTCCAAGAAAGGTAATATTAAATATGCTTATCCATATATTTTTATTAATTATGTATGCATGGAAAGATAGGAATTGTGATGAAGCTGTGGAGGGAAGGGAAGGGAAGGGAAGGGAAGGGAAGGGAAGGGAAGGGAAGGGTGCAAGATTCCTCTATTTTAGAGCTCTTTTTTTTCCGAAAAAATGTTAAATAACACAAACTAAAAAAAACAAACAAACAAACAAAAAAAAAACCCCACAAACCAAAAAAACCCCATCAACCCCTGCTAGTAAGATAGCTGTCACACTTTCTGGAGAAAAGTATAAATGAGCATTTTAAAACAGAAGACTTTGCAGACACAGATTGTGTTTTCCACATCAACTGCAACTTTTCCTTTTGTAATTTATACTTTAATTTGAAAATGCCAATTGAAGGGTTATGCAAGCTTCTGCTGCGAAACAAGAACTGGAAGGTGCTTCCATATTTCTCTCTAAATTAAGATGAAGCAAAGAGACAAAAAATATTCTAATTAATGGAATTTCTAAAAAGCCTTCTTTTCAATGAAATTGTACATTGGCTTCCTTCTGTGATCAGCTTTATATTCTTGATTGAATATCACAGCTTGTTTTTTTCCTACTGATCAAAACCATACCCACCCAGGTCCTCCATGTTTGTGCACTAATCTTTCAGAGGCCAGTCTTCAGTGCCCATATCAAAGCTGGTAGCATGAGCACTTCCTATGCACTACATGTCTCGTGGCTTTTGAAGACAGCTGAGAGAATGTCACTCATTCCCGGTGCTCCTCTTGGAGGTTACACGTGCCTCTCTTACAGGAATGCTAGAACATACTCCATGCTTTCCTGTAATGCCCACTCAAACAGCCAGTAGTAGGCACCCCAGTGGTAAAGGTCCCCCCTTACCTCCTCATGCCACAAGCCAGGATTTGGCACATCTGCACTCTGAGAGACAAGCAGAGGTCCCTGCCGGCCTCGTCTCCCTTCTTCTTTGCACCATCTCTCCTTCTTTCTGCAGAAGGCTGTCACAGGTTGGTTCACATCTGTGCTTCGTGGCTCCTGCTGGAAGCCCAGGGCCCAATGAAGAGCGTAATGCAACTAGTAGTGTGAGCAGCTGCTTCCCACCCCATGCCTGCCAGCAGATAGAGGTGAGGAAGCCAAGAATGTGTGTGTATAGAGGCACATATGTTACCACTCTCCTTCCTATTGTCCTCCCTGGCCAGCTAGGTCAGAAGTCAGCAGCAGGGGTGCCAGCAGGGTTTGAATGGGGCACAGCAGGATCGAGGGCTCAGGGCCAAGGGATCTGCAAGAGGCAGCATTTCCTGGCTCCCATGGGGTTTGCCTAGACACAAGGCAGGATGGCCCCCAACAGCATGATGTCTCTTCAAGGGACAAGATTTCTCAACTCTTGAGTTTACAGGCATAGCCTTTATGGGTCAGCCTCTCATTTGAGAAAGCAAAACCTGGCATAGCCCTCTGAAGACACTGCCAACCTACAGCTGCTAATTTATGAATTACTAATTCATAAATCTAGAGCTTTGGGGAGGTCTCTTTGTCAAAAAAGCAGCACAGACTGTCTCTTTCTGGCAAGCAGAAGCTGTACAGCAGGGAGTTAGAGGAGTTATGAGACACACCCCACTCCCTGCTCTCCAGCACTCATATGTGTGGGTTTTAAGTCTTTTTTTTTGTTTTTTTTTTTTTTTGTTCCCTACAATGATTCAGAGGCACCACTCAGCTGCTTGACCTGCTAGACTTAGGACTACTGCAGGACCTAATGAATATCAATCCTCTCCCACCCTATTCACCTTCATCAAATGAACATCAAAGACTCTCCTGAAGTGCTTGGGAGGGAAAGGTAACATTTACTGTATATTAAATGTGAACTGGATACACTTCAGTTCACCTTTGCTTTTACATACAAGTCAGAAGGCTGAATCATACAGGGACAGGACTGACCTACTCAGTTTTTTCTCAAGTTATTGAGGTTGCCTAGTTATTCCTTTTAAGTCAGACTCTTAAAGAGTCTGGCAGACAAGGCTGCAGGGGAGCTTCAATGTTTCTGAAAATCTCATTAGGCATCTAGCTGTAACCTGAACCCACAGCGTTAGCATACAAGTATTTGACCTTTCATTACTAGACCCATGTTCTGCAGAGGAGATGCTATTGTGAAAGCTCTGCCCTGTCTCCTGTGAACATTCCCAAACAGCTACATTACACATCCTGAGGTACTGAGAAACTCCTGCATTGCAAGAAGAGAGGACAACATAGAAGATTTAAAGAGGGGTCCTTTCTGCTTCTAGTACCTGGGACTAGATATACAGTCATTCTGGTTTCAGAACAAAATTGGACACTTCCTGATGCTTAGACCCATTTATTCAGAATTAAATGCAGATCTCTGTACTCAACTGAGACATCTTCTGTACAGCCAGTCCCTCTGCCAGCAGCTAAGCCTCAAGGATGGAGGGAAAGAAGAAAGAAGCAAGCAGCATTTTTGCCTTGTCTGCCAGACTTCTCCCTAAGACTGAAAACCTAACTTGCAAAGAATGAGTTTCCTTACATGAACATTTTTAAGGCAGAGTACAGCAAATGCTAGTCCCCAGCCCTGCAGCAGCAGCAGCTTCTGCTAGGGCAGATGTAGGGATCATAAAACCAAGGGAGGGAAAAAAAAAGTAAATAAAAATCTTGATTCCTTACATTCTTGATTCCTACAAGGCAGTGTAAGAGCACAACAGGATTCTGAACCGCATAATTTTATTTTTCATGCTAAAGGCAAATAAACCACCCTAGACACTGACTCCTTAACCCTCAGGACAGATTATGAGCACAACTCACCCATCAATGGCACAACCCCCCAACTCTGAACAGTCAGTTTATTTAAAACCTGCAAGCTAGAATTGAGCCTTCTGCACAGACAGGTCTAGTATGCCAAGTTGCAATCCAAAGTGACTCTTACTACCAGACTATAAACCCCAGAAAATAGGGCTAAGAGTTCATTATGAAGCTGGTGACAGACTCCTAATTATAGTGGTGCTATCAAGCATGATAAAGGCTGGTTGGTTTTATTATAGCCTCATCCAAAGACTTGTTGGATGCTGGATTAGCTCATCTTTTCATTCCTGTTGAACTGCCATATGTTTCTTTTTCTCCTTTATGTAGCATTTGGCAGGAGTTATTTGTCAGCATTTAGAAAAAGAAAACATGTCTCCAGAAACTTCATTTCTAGTTCTTTCCCTGCAAAGTTTCTTGTTTTACCTGTTAAAACCTTAGAAATTGCATTTTCATGTCTAAAGCAAAAGAGGGTAAGAAAAAGTTACCATGAAAACATAAAATATAGACAGTCTTAAACCGTCCTGACCACAATACTGCAGTGTAACATCTCAGTATACTTTAAGGAAACAGATACCTCCATAAAAAGCTGTCTCTTTCTCCCTCCCCTTCCACATCAATTCTGCCCGATTTCATATCCATTTCAAATATCTCAAGTAAATCAGAGCAAAATGCAGCATTTTACTAACAGATTTGATTATTTATTCATCACTACCACCTACCAGCATTGTTGCAAAGATCCGAGTTACACAGAACAAGTCACAGGAATAAAAACAATATTAATTCAGGCTTTTTTTAAAAGCCTCTTGTTTGCAGCTGTAAATCCACTGAATGTCACAAGCTTAGCTAATATACCACAGGAGAAAGAATTTAATTGCTTCTAATGCCAGATATCAGAGAGCTGAGAAGAACTAAGCAGCACCTGTATGGAGACAAACCTGGAAACCAGAATAGTACTGTGACTGGACAGAAAAGAGAGCTCCAGGAGCCATTTCTTGACTTCATAGGCTTTGGAGAAAAACTGAAGCAATGACAGAGCTCCACTGCCCTTCCTCCCCTCCCTCAGCTTCCTCTTCAGTAAGAGCACTTCCGCTATGGCAAACAAGGTATTCTTCTGTGAGTGACATACCCCCCAAACAAATGTCATGGGCTCATCTCCAGACAGAAAGAAACACAGTTTATTTCAGAGGAGAAAAAAAGAAACAGCCTTGAAAGGGCACAAAAAGTGACCTAGGGGCAAGATGATGAGAACTAATAGAGCACTTGTGAGAAAAGGAAGGTCACCTGTCACAGCTGCTATTCAGCTCTGCTAAGTGGTTTTATTGATGGGTCATTAAAGGATTCTCATCCACCTTCAGCCTCAAAGCAGTTTTATAAAACAGACAATGAGAAAAAAAAAAAGAAAACAAACAAAATTGCCTTAGGTTTAAAGTGTCTTAACCTGATATTATTATGCACTGAGAAGTGCATAATGAAGGTATGAATTGTAATTAGATTTTATTTTTAAATTTAAATGCAGTCTTCCTGCAGCCATGCCTTATCACCAAATGAAAGTTCATGTCTTCGGATAGCTGAACCCCACAATAATCCAGTTTGCCTGAAAATAAGTAGTATGATTGATTTTATGATTCTCTGAGCCCTTTGGTGTAGGCTTTCAGCTGCCCCACCATTTGCAGGTGTAGATATGTAGTAGATAAAGATTAATGCTTGTGTGCCAACCCAGAGATGCTGAGCCTGCCAATTTTAGGAGCTCTGCAAAACAAGCTGTGAGATGCTCCCACAATTTCAATGTAAGTAGGCCAATAGAAAACTGAATGAATAAGACCATTTTGATGGCTAGGCCATAGCTACTGTAAGCAGTGGACTGGCAGCATAGTTAAAAGCAGCCAGACTTCCTTGCTTTCCCTTTTTTACCCCCTTCAGACACTGGAAGTGAGTGCTGTAGGGAGGGACTGAAATTTCACCAGCACCTGCAGTAACATGCAGGGATGAGTAGCACCCAGCTTCAATAGTGTCTCTGTAGAATACCAAAGAATTACTAAAGAGCCACATGTTACTGGTGAAAAACCTACAGTGAACAAGAGCAAAAGTAACTTCAGTGCTGATTGCCTGTAGTGTTCTATGATAAATAATGTGATTTCAGCCATTATATCCAGAAAAAAACAAAAAAGATTGACAAGCACTATCAATAAATTTGATTTTTGGCTTGCATTTTGTAGCTTAACAGATGGCAGTTAAAAGGAATGTATTAAGCCAACTGCTACTGTGAACAATGTATAGGTGCATACACCTCTATTACCTATAGGGACCTCTACATAACTTATACACACCCTAAAGCTCCCAAAAGCATTCAAAAATTGTCTTGCAAACACTAATGCATTCTGGCCCATTTAAATCTGTCATCCCCCTCCTTTGTACGGCCCAGGCTCAGTCAGGAGCCACAGGGACTTGGGCACTGCATGTCCCCAGTGTCTGCACACAGAGCCAGGCTCCTGGGGCTGGGTAGGAACCAGTTCCCCTCTCTGAGGACCAGACTTGCACAGCCCGCAGGCATCACCTCTATGGGCAAATTAGCTGCCATGAATTAAAGACCTGCAGGCTGGTGTTAACTGAAATGTTTTCAGAACCTGCACGTCAGCCTGTTTTGGTCAATATTCAGAGAAAAAGCACAAGCATCTGTGACAGCAACTCCCCTCTGTTGCCAAATCCTGCCTCTGAGCTGTTAAAAGAAAAGGTCACTTAAATTTAACAGGACTAACAAGGTATTTTCTCAGTCCTCTATCTCAGAAACAGCTGAGTTGCTCTGGCTAAATGCTGTTTTTTTCTTTTTAAACAATAATAACAGAATATTCAGCAAGAGGCAGACACCAAGTTAAAGAAATCTCAATGCAAGCTTTTAAAAATTGGCAAACTTGTAAGTGGCTGAAAATAGAGTCTTATAATGGGAAGTGTCAAACAACCTTGATAATAGGCAGCATTACCAGTCTGCTCTGTAATTCAAAATTATGTTTTATTATAGTGTTAAATATTCCTAAGCTCCATTTACCAGTTCCACATTGCCAGCCCAAGAGCAGCTGCTGGCCGATGGCAAATTAACAAGTTGTAGTTTTCCTGGTGTAGACAAGAGGACAGTTGTTTCTGGCTTTCAGCAGTTGGAGCAGGTTCATCTCAGCAGTTTTTATAGAGCTGAGCATGTTGGCATATGGCCATTAACACATTTCTCAGGTGGCTCCCTGCAGTAATAAGGTGGCCTGAACATATGAGAAGTAAGATCAAGCCATGTTTTTCCAGAAGCTGGTGTAAATGTAGTCAGCAGGTGATCTTGAAGAAAGTACTACAAAGTACACACATTCCAGGGTTTTTGCTATTTTGGAAAACAAATTATAACTCCAGCAGACACTCAGGAAGCCCAGGGCCTTTACTGTATCACAGGATGAGATTTATATGGTCAAGCTCAGAAAGGGGTCTGGGGACATTTCTCCTGAGACAAAGTAAGAAGTGGTCTGCTTCTGTATTTCCTTCAGGAGAATGAATGGCCATTACAGAGCTAAACCATGAAGACCATCAGTCTTTTCCTGCAAAAGATGACCCACATGAGTTCCCAGCCTAAAAGACTGTCACCTTTCAAAAATTCAGAAGTTTTTAATGGCCTCCAAGAAGCTCTTCAGATAAATCATGCAAAAGGGCCTTTTCCAAGGTGCCAGAATCGCATGACACCAACCAACCTTTCACCACCCAGGACCAGTCTGTAGGCAAGGCTGCCAGTTCTAAGTTTAACATTGAAACTGCAGCTCACATTGTTCCTATGGAATTAAAAAAGGAGGTGATGGACACAACACTCTTCCTAGGCTGCGTGCCCTGGGGAAGCCAGATTTTGGCCATCACAACAGCCCTGGAAGCAAACCACTACCTTGGGTGTGCCAGAGAGCAGCTGCCCAGCGCCAGCGGTACAGAGGATAACATTTCATGTGAGGATAGACAGGAGAGCGTGAAAGATGAGTAGTTGCTGTCAGCACTGGGCTGGGCACCCACTGGCATCTCTCCCAGACAAGTCGCAGCAGGGAGCTGAGGCAGTTGCTGGCACAGCATCACAGTGACACAAACATGACCATATCCCCTTCTTGTCTCCCAGTTAACTCCCTCAGCCACTTTCACACTTTATTCTTTCCTCCACAAATCAAATGGCCCCTCTTCGGGGCCAAGGTTGAGACATGGTGATGATTTGGAGCTGTGACACATGAGATCCCAGAGGAACCAGGGCTGGACCACGTCATTCAACCTTCCATTTCTATGTTTCCAAAGCGAGACTATGGTCCTCACTGGCACAGAGTTACAATGATACATTTTTGAAACTTCAAAGCATCCACTATAACAGTAAAGGATCCAGAGAAAGATTCTGCTAGCAGTATATAAAAGCAAAAAGAATGGATTCAAATCAACCATGCTGCTCAGTACAGCAGTTCAGTCAACTGCACCTTTTTGCGTTGGGGACATCAGGAGGTGCATCCCTGGGCAGTGGGACAGAAACCACTGCAAACACAGGCAGGTGCTGCCCCAAAGCTGGTGAGCATTGGTTTCATCACACTGGCCAGGGGCCAGTTTCCAACTACTGGTAGTGCTGGCTCCTTTTTTACCTGGTACATGCACAAGTTGAAATGCAAAGTGGGCACTGGATGTTTTTCAGAGAGATTAAATAATCTTTTGATCTTGAGAACAGAGGACAGCATCTTCAGAGGCTGCATGTGCATCTTTTTCTGATGATGAAATCCCTTTGAGGTATCTTAGAGAGGACATGCTCAAAACACCTCAAGTCTCAGGCTGTTTGGCTAATCTAGATTCCAGAAGTTTAGTCTGTATTCAGCAAAAGTATGATTTGTTTCTTCAACATCTCTTACAGCCTCTCAGCTACATTTCCCCCATCTCAGGAGCAAACTCCACTTCTCTGATTCTTCCTGTATGTCTTCCAAAAGCAGAGTCTTTTACTAACCAATTCTTGTACCACTGGTCCCAAAGGATCAGCTCAACATCTCTGTGGCTTCAAAGCCACTTGTTGCAGGACTCCTGTTGCCCATGAACAAAGTACACTCTGAAAAGTATCCAGAACAGCTGAGTTTTTAATTCTGAGACCACCAGGGCCAAGGTGAGATGCTGCTGAACTCTCAAATGATCCAATATAGAAGAGTGAGGAGAAGGGAGAAACAAACTGTTTTATCACAGGAGGTAATGGGGATAATGAAATAGATACAAGTTGGACTAAAAACCAAGACTCTCCTGCAAGAAGGAAGTACAGAAAATACTTTTTACAAACTGTACCACCATGATAATAGGGCAGAGACTTACTAGACTATTTCTTCTCAGGGACTGAGGTGCAGCAGGCTGGATTTCTCTTTTAGATTCCAGGTAACTCTTCCATGTACAGTGACTGATGGCTCCCATTTAGTTCTGAACTTGTCACTTCAACTTTTCAGAAAACAATCTTAGAAAAATAGCCTTATGAGGCAGAGAAGCAAAGAACTGCAGTCCTTCTAAATAGAAGCTCTAACAAGTATCAAGTGCTGTGACTGAAGGAGTAGCTGTACACAAAGTCTTTTTAAGCAGCAAACATGGCTTAAGGAATTCCCACGTATGCCTCTGTATGCTTCGACATCAGCTGTGCCAATTCTTGTACTATAGATTGTTAACTGGCACCTGAGGCAGCAAGGGTTTAAAAATAGACAAAACTATAAAGTTGTTTATATTTTAAAATAAATTAATAAATCAACTTATTTCAGTTGTCTCTGGCCATACAAGCACTGAGAGCAACAGAAGAAGAAGACATCCTCCTTAGGATGACCAGTAGAAAGGCACTTAGGGGAAAGCTTAAGATATCCCAAGACCACAAAGAGATGTGAAGTTTGGAACACAACTGGAACCTGTGTCCTAGTTCTGCCTGTCTGCCTGTAGCACTGGTGTGGATATGGCAGAGCAGTCATTTACAGAAACATCTTGCAGTACTTCAATATGGAAATATTCCTGGTAACTATGCCAGTCCAAACTAAAAATAAAATATAACTGTTAGTCATTTGATCTCTGTCCAAAATCCTGGACAACTCATTGCAGGAAGTTTCCCTGTGAAGCAAGGACAACAGTAATAATACCTAACAGCTCTTGAAGCTATGACCGCTGAGACGGTATTTTGTCCTTATATAACTTTCTCTCCTATAACAGGATTTGTTATAAATATATATATATACGCACACACATACCTCAGCCTCATGGTATTGATAAGGGTTTTTCTTTGCAAACTACTGTTTACTTCAAAGGAGCACTGTCATCAGTGGAGAAGCTACTTGTTCAGGCAGGAAGGTGTAAGAGAAAATGACTGTTCAGCATTCAAGGAGGAGAAATAACTACTCTGCCCCAGTTCTCTCACTAAAGAAGTACACTGCAAATTGAGAGAGCTCTTATAAGATAAAAATATGTGTGTTGCCACAGAGTGCTTTCTATTTGAAATGCAGGAAGACTTGGGGGTCAAAGTGGGAGAGAGAGGGACATACTCCAATCCTTTAGCTGTTTTAGGGAAGGGCCCAGCTATAGCTCTGTTAAGAAACTGAAGACACTGAACAAGGCAGTGAAATAAAGTGCTGCAGCAAAATTTTGATGGAGAATATCAGGAAATTTGGGCTGGTTTTTCTGCATGAGAAGAGAAATGAGCAGAGGTAGCACAAGCAGCAGCTCTCATGTTTCCTCCAGGTTGGGGAGAGCACGGCCACCTCCCAGCTTCCTCCTCCCTCCCCAAACCACAAACTCCTTTCCCAGCCTGCAATCTCTCTTCCCACTGCTCTGGCAAGTCTTTCTCTTTCCTTTCTTTGCCTTAGCTCCAAGTTGCCAAGCAGGTTAAAAAAAACAGAAAAGAGCTGAACATATCTGCAGAAGGATGTGGGGGTTAGGGAGATCCTGTGTCATGTTAACAGACCACAAGTGTTTTGTGCAAGATTCACCTTCCTGATACTGTTGGGAAAATTATTAACTTCTTTTTAAAATATGGATGGATGGATGGATGGATGGATGGATGGATGGATGGATGGATACCTATTTTCCTCAGATAACATTCCACTGTGTTTCTTTTCTCTCCAGCACACACATCATTAAATATAACAATTACTCATTAGCAATGCAAGAACATTAAGATTCAAATAAAATGGGAAGCAGAACAGCAAAGAAAATATATACCACACAGCCAACTGAATTAGCATAACTACTCATCTTTCTTTATGTCTAGCTGAAATCTGTTTCAAGATTGAAAGCATTCAACAAGACTAAGTAATGCTAAGAGCAGGAGGAAAGAGTTTCAAAGAGCTCATTTAATAAATATCCCTTAATATTGTAGGCTATTACCTTAAATTAAGTTGAAGCAAGCCATATCTGTAAGATTAGACTATGGCTGAATTGCAGGTACTAATAGCAATAGAAAGCAAACCATGCCACCCTGACTGTGAACAGGTCAGCATTATATTCTCATCAGACACCTTTCAGAAAAATGGAGAAGCAAATGTATCCCTACAGTTGCCATTAGCACAGCATGGGCTGCTGAGTGTATCTGGCTCAGGTGCTCCAACTTTGGCAGTGGCTTTCCGTTCACCGGCCTTTTGCTGGAAAACCTGAGGCTTTCAGGCACACCAAAATGGAGACTCGGGCATGCGCTCAGCCTGCCATAGCAGTATTTCACTTGAGTACCTTGAGCAGGTACCATTTTCTGAGAAAGTCACAGAAGAATTATACAGCATTTTTTAAAGTGAAAATGTTGGGCTGTCAGCCCAAATCATTTGCTCCCACAAGTTTATAAGTGTGAGCCGAGAAGCTGCTGAGGTTGAAGACTTGTTAAATACCACATTATAAGAATGTTTCAGGCAACCAAATATGAAGTGTTTTAGCAATATTTAGGGACTGAAAATAAGTTCACCGTGGAAACTGCAGACCACTTAAGACATTAATCTTGAGCACCTAAATGTTCATAGAAAATGAAGATCATACAAAATTAAGAAAGAGAATCCTCAGGAAAATAGTCAATATAGCTCTAGGAAAATCAGACCTATAATCCTACCCAGAAAATGTCCCCAACCTGACAAATTTAGTTAAAGAAGGCACATGGTATCTTTCAGCACACTAAGCATCTTATAACTAAGCTCTTACAACTAAACAGTTCTATTTAAAAACAGATGCCACACAAATTAACAAAGCAGATTAAACAGCTCATCATTCCCAATGATTATCATTCAATCCTTGGTATATCAGCTCTCCTCATCTTCATAAGAAACAAAACCTGAAGCAAAAATCTTTCAGGAATGTGAAAGTCCTAGTTACGAAAGATAGTGCTGATACAAATCCATCATTCCATCAATTTTCCTGTGACCTGAATAAAAGCACAAGTCAAGTTCAAAGATATGATGACGTGGATCATAAGGTACAATAAACTCAATTGAACAGCTGTACTGCTACTGTAACCAAACAAGACCACACAGAAAGCTGACCCAAAATTTAGTTCACAGTGTTGGAATATTATTTGGAAGAGAGTAACGTATAAGATCATTAGGGTCACAGTTGTTTACCTGCTAGCACAATCACTCCAGGGAAGTGGAGAGAGAGAGCAAATGTGATACTACAACACACACAGCATCAAAGCACCATGTTGAAATTGTGAGATGTAATTACATCATTTAACACTGGACTTCCTAAAACATAACAGTTTCTGACACTGACTGCTTGAATCTAATGTCATCACATTGCTAAGAGCTCAGATGGGAGATATACACTCTATTAGGAACCAGACTTAAAGACAGACACTATAGCCAACCCATTTAATTTAGCAGAGAGGAGGTAAAGAGAGAATGATAAAGAGGTAATAAGCATTGTCTGTGTCAGCTCATAGATGTTAGCTCTTTTTCTTAGAGTTGATTTGATCAGAGAATGCCAATCCACTGGATCAAGCTGTTCTTAGGAATTTGGCAGATTTTATAAGCACTCTCACACCTCATTGATGAAATAAACCCTTGAGGAAAGACCACTGGCTACTCCCCAGTCAATTTTCTTCACAAATAAACCAAAGCAAACCAACATTTTGGGTACACCAGCATCTGAACTGAAAAAAGAATACAAAATGCCTTTTCAACTCAAAATTAACCATTGCAGACTATTTAATTTTTCATGTTTTTTCCAGTCAGCCTCTCACCTGTCAGACAGGGATCATCAACTGCTTCCATGGGTCCCCTCTGACCTTCAAAGCAACAAGTGCAGGGGCTCATTTCCATCAAGATCTGACCCCAACCTCTTCCAGGGCCAAACCAAAAGTCCCCTTTTTGGATAGACAAGCTTTGCTGCTCTGACATTGCTTCCCTCACAATGTTTACCCATATTCAAGACACACCAGGAAAAACAAAAATGTGACTTTTGCACAGGAATAATTGAGAACCATTCAGAAACCATTCAACAGATGTGGTAGAGTAATATAATGCAACTAACTTCTCTAAAGCCATGTCTTCAGCTTCCAAGCTTCATCCTTACTGAAATACGGCATCGAATTTTTAATTATACTGCTATTATGAAGTGGTAATGAGCATTAGCTGATGACTCAGAATAATAATTACTAGGTGGTGCTATCATGAAGGTACAATTTTAGAAGCCAAGCAGGTGTTACTTTCCTGAATGATTCAAAAATCACAAGCAGCCAATCCTCCAGCTAATTACACACGGAAGCTACGCACATCTGAAATGCCTTTTCTCACATGTCCAGAACAGGTGGAGAAGGAAGTTTTTCCTTAATGCCGCTAAGCTGATTGGTTGTCAGTGTTCAGAAATAATTCCCCAAGTACAAGGTTTGGCTTTTTCATGATGTGTCAAGCATCTCTCTATTAAAAAGGTTAGGGTGCCTTGTCTTGCAGAAAGAAATATTTCAGGCTTGCTTCCACCTAAACCTCCCACAGCCCCCAGTTCTGAATGTCATTCATTTTGCATCAGTGGCAACAGCAGCAATAAATACCTACTTATAATTACAGCATATTGGTTTTGACACTACAAGGTCTGTAATAAATGAATAAAAGAAATATGCAAAAAAAAGTAATTAAAAAAACATTAAAAGGGGGGTTATTTTTTAAGTAGCAGAATACATATTTGAAAACAGCAAGTAACCCTCCAAAATTGTGCAGAACAGCCTTATAGCTCTGAACTCTGGTAACTTGTTGGAAAAGACCTATTGTAAAAGGCTTCCCTTTTGTCCTGAATTATTCTCCAGGTTACCCCACTGCACCATAAATTGAATCATGAGAAGATTTCCATGTCTCCATTTCTAATGAAAAGCCAGCTGACTAGGGATATATCTATGATATTTGCAATACCGAGTATTTCAACATCAGATTGTTTGTGACAGCAACCAAAAGTACTCAATCTGCAAGTCCTTTCTCTCCTGGGTGCTTCAGCAGCTCTTTTTTCATTCTTATTTCATTTGAAATGGCAATATGATGGAGTTACATGGGACTTGTTATGGGACTTGTTATGGGAATGATAGATAGCTGATTAAGTGTGGTTTTTTTTAAAAACACAGCTTTTCCTTTTGCATATCTTAAATTCTCTTCCACAGCATTGCTACTTAAAACAATTCAATTAAAATTTTGGGTGATAGCATGCTCTTAATTTCTTTATCAAATTAACTGGTGTGCAAAAAAAAAGGATGACTGGAAAGTCTTCCCCCATGATACGGTGATTTTTCTTTTTTGTAAGGGGTTTGCAGGGAGTCAGTGATAGAGGCAAGAAACAACAAAACCCTGGGCGTGTTGGGCCATCAGTTGTGATGTGGGCTGGTGGAGGAATCCTGTCTTCCACCACAAGCATGCCCACGGTGACTAATGCCTTCACACCCTGCAGCATGGGATCGCACTCACCCCATGGTTATGTCATTTTTAAAGCATCTGGTGGTAATTTAGAAATACAAAACTAAAAACCAGACAGGCACGTACTTGGTAGGTCTACTATTCATAAAAGCAGTGATGCAGTCACAGGTAAAAAAAATAAATATTGAGGTTCACCCTTCTTTAAATCTGAGCTGGGAAGTTTACCTGTTTACTATCTTGCTTTGAACACCAAGAAAAGAAGAATTATTCACCTGTTACAACTGACAGTTGAGCAACACAGAAGAGATGTTTGCAGTGGTAGATAGATGAAAAGTAGCCTCTTGTACCCATTTTAGGCCCTTAGTAAAGCAGATTACTTTATCTATTATCACTGCAAGCAATCTCCACTATATTTAAGTTATCACATTAGGCAAACTGCCCTCATAGATGGTACACAGCCAATTAAAACACCACAAGAACAAGGACATCTGACCTCCTCCAGATCCCTCGTGCACACACTGCCTCAGAGGTCCTCAGTGGGCTCTTCCACTGGCTCATGCCACCAAACCCACATGTTGGTGCTCAGCTCTAGAATCCCCAGCACAGAACTGCAGAGTTATTTATTACTGCATGTAATAAATACAGCAAATAAATAAAGATAGCAACTTTTTATGAAATTCATGACATTTGTTCTCTTGGGCACCACTAGAATGTACTGAAGAGAACTTAATGTAGGATGTAATTCAGGAAATGTAACTACATTCATTGAAGGCATTTAAATGTTAATCTGTAAGCATGTTTGTTCCTTATTCCATCAGGATTTGTTTCCATTCCTTTGATCGCTTGAGCCCCTCATCCGACAGCACCATCTCCCTTAGAAGGCTGGAAGCAAAAGAAGATGACACTACTGAACCTGGCCATTTCAACTGGAGCCCACCTTCACACACACAATCATCCAGAGCCATCCCTTGCCACTCATTGCTGAATGAGCTCAAGACCCTTTTGAAAAACAGCCCAACACACCCACTGTGATTGTGCTAAGCCATCTTTAATTAAGGCCCCTGGTACCATCTACTTTGATGCGCAGCTTTGTGTTGTTTAGAAACCTGAGAGCTGGCCTGATAAGACAGAGGAAACATCCTCTAGTCCAGCACACTCCCCTGAGAACAGACTTCATCTCACTTTCTGCAGAACAGCCCAAACTAGTCATTAGGTTATTTCTGTTTTCAAGGAGACTGAGCCCTCCCAGGGGCAATTCAGCTTCCCTAGTTTAGGTGCTTATCTCAGGCTTGCATGAATCACCTCAGCCTCCCCTCTTCCCATCCCCTGATGATTGTTTGCTGTAAATAAATGTACAGAGCTAGAAATTAGATGTCTTGCTGAAGACAGTCAGGGAAAATGAACCACATTTTAACAGTAGCCAGCAGCAGCCACCAAAGACCATTCATTTTTCATGCCAGATATCTTCCCAGATTTCTAAGAAAAATGAGTTTCAGGACTTCTTAAATTAAAAGTTGCATCAAAGCTTTAAAGTTACCAAAGGCCTTATTTTCTATGTATATGCCTGATCTTTTTTCCATACCACTGGCATCTAAAAGCTTCCTGCAGCAATTCTGTGATTTAGCTTTCCCTTGAACAGGAGACGGGGCAGAAGAGGGAACTGGACTTCAGGCCTGCTGTCTGGTAATTGTATTGTTCCTAGTCTGTAGTTTTAAATTACATCATATTTTCTCTCTCATGCTTTTTTTCACATCAACTGAAGAGTTTTTTCCTGAAAAAAGGTTCTGAAATGAACAGAACCCTCCAGGGTATCTATGATCCGAAAGTTTATGGATCTATAAAGTCACAGGGATAATTATGAGTTTGCTCTCTACTCTTCTCCTAGTATTTCTTACTTTCTATTTATTTTACTGACCACCACTGCATACTGAACTGACATTTAAAAAGTATTATCCACTGCACCTCCAATAGTGTGTTGAGGTTTTTTAGCCCCTCAGAAAGAAGAGGATTATTTCCTTTCCCCCTTCATGCATTATTTTGCATTCCTTGACACTGAATTTCATTTCCCCATATTTTCAGCTCTGTGTTGAAAGAGTCTCTGCAAGTAATTTCAGGCAGCTTCAGGTCAGATTACTGTAAATAATCTTGGTATTCTGTCCAAGTTCTGTCATCTACTTAAAATCGGATCATTGATGAATATGTTGAACAGCTCCAACAACAGATACTTGATGGACTTATCCCAGTAATAGTTGCTACAGAACAAGGATGCTAATCAGATATTCCATTTCTTTGTTTCCTATTTTTAATCACTTAGCACTTTTTTTTCATTCCCTGATAACTGTGGTTCTAAAATATTTCTGTGAAATATGGCTTGTATTTCAATTTTCAAAGAAGCTTTTTACAAAGTACCAGCTAGATCTGCTATATCCATATAGCAGCTTCCCTCCAAAACTTGCACAGAATCACAAGAAGCAAATTCCCTTTACAGAAGACATGCTCTCTGGTTCATTATATTTCTCTTATCTACTGCTTCTATTCCTATTCTGATTTCTACAAGACTATGTAATAGAGGAGCAAGATTTACTGATAATCTCCTTACATGACCCCCAGAAGCCTTCACTAGACTGGTATATTATTGGTTTATTTAAGCAGACAACAAACTAGGAGCAATTTCATATTTTTATTCCTCTAGAGCTCTGCACGACCAGCATGCAGCTCCAGTGCCTTGTCACCAGAAATTGTTTGCTTTTTTTTTTAACGAGAAAAGCCTTTTAGAACTGACATTTCAAAAAGTGCCAGGCGACTATCAAAGAGACATGTCTGGTCCAGTGAAGGCAAGTCTCTGCAATCTGGCTGCCTTGAAGATACCAACAGCCGTTTCAGCAAAGCTAAGGATCTGTAGCCCAAGAGCAGCAAAGGCATGAGAAACGCCAGAGTACAAAGGTAAAAGGATAAGGGATGAGTCATGCTATTTAAAATAACTGACATCTAAGCTTCCCTTCATTCTGGCACCTAATAACACGTGTGTCCTCAGCCCACTCAGACTGGAGGACAGGGGTGTAGGCAGGAGCTCTGCTATGAGCCTACCACATACAGGTGCCAGCCTTAGCCCCCTGGGCTGGGACACCTTCATGCACAGGAGTCAGTCTGCAGTAACACATCGATCAAGGCGGGTGCATCATTTCCCATGTGCAGCAGCGACTTCCAGTGCTGAGGATCCCACACCACCCTAACAAGGAGAGGAGGAAAGATGAGCTCTCCCTTTAACTTCAGTAAACCTGGATCTGTCCTCCATTGAGGGTGGTGACAGCTGTACCTTAGGTCCATCAGAAAATGATGGAGGAAGGGATCAGAGTGGAATTTGAGCACATTACCACTACTTGCTTTGGTAAATGGTACTGTAGTTTCAACTGGTTGTGCCAACCCCAAATATTTCCAGAGCAATGACTCAGATGATTTTCTTCCCATGGAATAAAAAACCAACCATAAAGCCAAACACATAGGGCATCCCCATTCCTGTTCATACGTCTTTATTTTCGCTGTGTGATTTTTGAGCAGCTATACGCTTCCATTGTTTTTGTCTTTCACTACATTTTTTGAAATATAGGAATTCAATTGAAAGCTGGAATTATTTATAGTGTGACTTTAGGGAACTGTGCTTAGAGAAATAATACCCCATGAAATATTGCAAGATTCATGGAAGAAGTTGTACTTCAGAGCATACCTAAGGGATGCAGCAACAGTGGAAATTTAGCATGTGTATCTACCAGTAGATAATTAAATAGCTTTGCATCTTTCAGTCATGTAATTTCATAAATGCATTTTATAAATGCACTTGCCCAAGTATTGTTCAACATCACATTGACCATCCTGGCAAAGAGGCCAGGACTTCCAAGGCTGGATTGGTTTTACAGTCCCTCTCAGAAAACATATAATTCAGGAAAGCCCAAGTCCTTAGAATTTATTTTTCTGGAACAAAAGGTCCAAGCAGAATATAGCTTTGCGATTCCCTTCAATAATTTAAACACTATCAACATAAAATATAAGTACTGCAGTTATAGCCTCTTATTTAGAATAAATATGATTCAAAAAGCTAGGAAAATTATTACTACACTCAGATGATTGCTAATTCTTCCATCTTGAAGGAAAAAAGCCCCAAATTTAAGAAGCTAAATTAGTAGCACATAACACAAATAAAAAGATTTTTAAAGAAACTGTTTGAATTCTTCAAATTAATTTTTGCCAAGAGCCCATCTGGGACTGACTTCCATCACCACACTATGAGAGCTTCATTAGAAAGGTGTTATAACAATATTCCAGAAACAGCAGCAGAACACAGGCTTTCTTTTCTCCCTTTAATACAGCTTGCAACTTTTCACACAGAGAGATGAGCAGGAAAGACTGTCTCCCCTGTCTGCCTACAAAAAGCCTACCTGCAATTTTCTTCTTCAGTTTCATATAGATGTAGAAAACAAAACAGATTACTCCATGAATGAACAAGCAAACCAGCTGTCAGTCAGACCAGACAATCTCAGCACAAATAAAGGAAGATTACTGGAAAATACACGGTTTGATAGGGTGACAGAAATCACTCTTGTCAAGTTGTATGAATATACAGTGACTTGCAGGCTACTTTGGGTGCGTTACTTCTCCAAACTTCTTTTTTTCTCATGACTGTAAATGCTGAACTACATATTTCTTATGACCCAATACAGGGTTGTTGGATTGGTTTTGGTATGATTCATAATCAACTGCTTTAAAATCTTATTTTTTCCCCCATGATTTAAGTGAATGTGTCATTGTCACTTGGGAACAAGCAACAAAAAGCATGAACAGGAACATGTTCAGCACAATGAGCAAGGCCAAATATTTTTGGATCTCTGTCTTCCAGTATAACTAGAATAATTTCAAAGTTTCTCTTTCAGACCTTGCTAAAAACTCCTACCACTCACTGAGAATTCAGAAGTGGCTGTGCCAATGCAGCCTTTCATTTTAATTAAATTTAAAAATCAGGAGTTATTTAACATTATTTTATACTGCTTAGAGCAGTAATTGGACTCTATGCGCTTTTTTTTTTTTTTTTTTTTTTTTTTTTTAGCCAAGGGCATAATTCTGGCAGGTTCACACAGCTTTTCCTCACAAGCCCTGAGTACATAGATCCTTCAAACCAATTGGGACACAGCTAACAGATGCTCAGAGACGATGTTATGGGTGGTTTTTATAAGGGCTAGGCTCTCTTTGGCTGATGAACAGGATTCCTCACAGAGGTGAGCCAGGAAAAACTAATACCTAAGTAGAAGTTCCTTAGCAAGGCAATTACAACACAGCTAATGCCCATGTCTTATCCAGGGCTATGATAAACCCAGCTCCAATGCAGGAAAAAATGAGGTTACTAGAGAGGAACCCAGGCACAGGCACTGAAAATCTCATTCAGCGTAAAAGGACCTTCAGCCTCGGCCGCTCTCCAGCTCCATTACGGCACAAGGATTTCCACTGATCTTGTGACTCATCCTGCATGAGAAGACTCGTGTTTACAGATACAGCCCAAGCTTGATCACTTCGTTTTGGACTAGAACAAAATTAGAGTGATTTAGCTATAGACATGTGTACAAAGTAGACAAGGCACACCTAGCTCAGCACTGCTGTCACACTGTGGGAAAATGTCCCCAGCTCCCCTCCAGCCTGGTCGGGCTCTCTCTGTACTTATGGCAGATGAGGCTATGTCTTCAGTTCTCTCACTGAGGAGTTGAAGTAAAAGTTTCTCCAGCTCTCAGGGAGCTCCTTGGACTCTGTTTTATCAGCTTTTAGCAAGTGGGCAGCAGCTTTGGGAGGGGTGGAAAGTGCAGAAGCACCTGGGGAAGGATGCCGCTGCACCTTGCCAATCCTCGGGCAGTGGCAAAGCTGGTTTGGGGAGCTGCCTCCTTCCCACTGCTGCCACCCCTATGCCTCCCTGCCTGCACAGGAGAGCTACCACACCTTCCCCCTGTGCTAATTCAGCTGCTTACCTAACCACAGGCAAGTTGGGTACACGTTCATACACAGAGTTTAAAAATAAAACCTCTAAAAGAGCACTGTGTTCTTTAAAAAAGCCCAAACAAATCACCCCCAAATCAAAACATCTCACAGGTCTGGCACAAAGCACAGCCCTTCCAGAAGCTGAATCAGCTGGGGAGGAAGCAGTTCCCACCAGCTGCAGAGAATGAGAAAGAGGCACAAGGAACAGGGGGCAGGATGGAAACCACCGAACTCCACCCCTGCCCATAAAGAAAGGGGAACAACACTCAGTCTGAAAGCTACTTTTGCAGACAAAGGATGACTACAAGCATATTAAAGTCTCTTGGAGGTAGCCCAACTAGCACGACACATGTTGGCATATGCACAGCCAGCAGCAAGCCTTTATCGTGGGGTCCCTGCAGTCCCGCAGTACCTGAGCCACCCAGACACCTGGGTGTGCAGGCTGCAAAGCCATCTGGGTCCTAGCCATATCCATGATCTCAGGTCCACTGGTGGCAAATAAGGCATGTTTTTATTTACCTTTCATTTTTAAGCATTTAGATTTAAATTGCTCTTCTTTCTCAAGTTAATACCCGGAACAGAGAGATTAATATTTTGTTAAGAAAATGCTTACATTCCCTCAGTCATTTGAATTTGGGGATTTAAGCTGGTGATAAACTATTTTCAAGACTAGTGATAAAATTGTACAAATTGGCATTAACCTACAAGACAAACACACATCTCCCTCTGAAAGCTCTCCTCCTCACCTGTCAAGCAAAATCTCTTGCAAACACTGCCCCATCTCCCTGTGTCTCTGCATCTTGCTCACACAGGCAGTCTGGCAGAAAATGAGCTGGGGGTCCAGGTGTACTGGGTTCAGCATGAGTGAGAGACATGCAAAGAAAGCCTACAGTGTCTTGGGCTGCATCAGATGAAGGGGTACCAGTAGGCTGAGGAGGTGAGGCCACACCTGGAGTAGTATGTCCAGTTCTGGGCTGAGTACAAGAGAGACATCAGTATACTGGAGAGAGTTCAACCAAGAGCCACAAATACAATTGAGGGACTGGAGAACCTCTCCTGTGAAGAAAACCTGACAAAGCAGTGACTGTTCAGTCTCGAGGAGAGAAAGCTTATGGGGGATCTTGTCAATATGTATAAATAGCTGAAGGGAGAGTACAAAGAGTATGGAGCCTGCTGCTTTACAGTAGTGCCAGTGACAGCACCAGAGGCAAGGGACACAAAATGAAACATAGGAGATTCCTTCTGAACATCAGGAGACACTTTTTCACTGTGATGATGACCAAACACTGGCCCAGGTTGCCCAGATGTAGAGTAAATTCTTGGAGATATTTAAAATGGCTGACTTTAGGAGGAGCTACTCGAGCAGGAATGTTGGACCAGATGACCTCCAGAGGCGCCTTCCAATTCTCAAGCATTTTGTGATAATGTGATCTCAGGAAATAAAGGCCTCACCAATCTGTCCCCAAAAGTTACTATTAGTGGTGGTTAGTATGAGCCAATACCTAAACTAGGGTACCCACACACAGTTAGACCTCTTCTTGAAGATCAAAAATCAGCAGTGCCCTTCAGTAGTTGTGTAGGAGCAAGAAAGCCCTGCAGGACTAGAGCAGTGGCTCTCAGACCATGGCCAGATACTGGGTGCCATGGGAAATGACACCCAGTTAGTGGCAAAACAATAAGCACTCTGCCTCAGCCGTGCCTGGAGAGCATCACCCGTCAACTGTTCATCCATGCAGCAGCACAGCAGAGAAGTGAGAGAGCTTAAGAGGTAACAGTATGTGCTGGTTCAGAAAGCTTGGAGGCTGGTGGGATAGGAAGGTGAAAGGGGAAAGAAGAGTCTGGACCTTCTTCAGCACAGCAGCAAGTGTCCAGGGTTACAAAAACTATCAGCACAACACACTATCTAGAGGAGTTTTAAAGGCCATA
Organism: Onychostruthus taczanowskii; assembly: GCF_017590055.1. NCBI lineage: Eukaryota > Metazoa > Chordata > Aves > Passeriformes > Passeridae > Onychostruthus > Onychostruthus taczanowskii. The sequence continues at coordinate 10,271,135 of NW_024499573.1, forward strand.
AATGTCTTTAAGTTCCATGATATTAGAAAGGTGGACAACAGAGAAGTCCTCACTTGGCATTTACCCATATGTATCCATTCTTATGAAAGAAAAGGTTAAATGTAGTATTCAAAGATGCCCTTTAACCAAATCTGCAGAAAAGCACCACTGCTTTGCAATTTGGCTAAAGCCTAAGTGCAGTCTGAATTGGCAAATGGCTTAAATAGTCCTATGGATGTTCCCAGGTAGGAAGGCTGGGGACAACTGGAACATATGAAAATATCTCTTATAGACTACTGAATCAGCTTCTAAACATGTCCCAAAACCACTCAGTGCCTGCCAGAGCATCTCGGAACTAATCATTGCTGGAGGTCCTAGGAGATCTGTCCTAGTCAGAAATTGAGCTGCTGAGTCCTGGCCTCCAGCCAGCTCTACCCAGTGACCACCTTCCTGGGGCCAAGGGCATCAGCACTAAATGCTGAACCTGGTCCACCAGAACAAGGAGCTTTGTCTGTGCTGAAGAAAGATCTGTTCAGTCAGATCCATCACACACCTCCCACCATGCCACTGCTACCCATTTTTCTCCACCATCTTCTCATTTGTGGCTTGTCTGTGCCTAAAGGCAGAACAATCATCCGCCCTAAGCAGAAAACAAAGATGTGAAAGCTGTAAACTTCCTAAACATCCCTCCTGCCAACACCTGTCATTCGTTTCTACATTTCCTATTTGCTCTGTTTTCATTTAAGTTATTATATGACTCAGATGAGGCCTCAACAACTTCAAAAGAATTCCTGTGTCTGACTGCCTCAGCTTTATTAAAAGTAACTGAGCCATTGATCATCATCAGAAGATGTAGTCTCAGGAGAAAAGATATCATTTGTAAACAAATAATCCTGTGAACACAAACAGTCCACCAGTTGTGAATAACAGGGAAACAAATACGTGGTCGGGGAGGCGAGAAGCCCTCCCAGCACACCAACAGACCATCTCAGGGATAACAAAGAGAGTTGCACCTTTACAAGCAGCCCAGCTAACAAGAACATGCTCTTCCAAAGGCAGGGTGGGGGGGAGAAGCAATTTTCTTTTGCTGTTTTCTAAAAGCAATTTCATGCTGCTGGCTTAGGGTGCGAGCAAGCAAGACTGCTCATCCCTAATACAACCAATTCCCTACATTCAGAAGGTATTTTTTTAGCTGACAGTTTCTATACAGACCCTCACATTCTGCATTTCATGGCTGACCAAAGAGTGAAGTCTGGGCAAGGGAATGCATGACTGCATGGCAACACCTGTGAAAAATCAAACTATTTTCCGTGCCTTACCTCCAGCTAGCTACAAAGAGGATCACCCTGTCTGAGATATGAAACTGGTGCTTACAGAAACAAATTAATGAAGATCTGCACCATGAATTAGAGCACATAAAGAGTGAAAGATGTTATAGAAGTCCACTGACACATCTGCCAGTCAATCATTCCTCAAGAGTAGTGGACCAAATACCCATAAAAATGGACTTTTTCAAATAAATGCCTTCATATAAAATAAATGCTTTTCATATGAAAGGCCAATGTTTCATATTGCAAAATGTAATGGACAACTCCTGGCAAACATTTAACTTCAATACCGTCCAGGTTCAAAAGCTGCTGCTGGAATGGAGCAGCTATTGTGCAATTCTGTTTTTTGGATGGAAAAGGATGCCAAAATCTGCACCAGATGCCCTGCATTCCCCAACAAGGAGTATGTTTAGCATATTCAGTTTAATAACACACCATTCATATGGAAGCCATCAAGAATCTGCAGAGGTTTGTCAAACAGAAAGTAGGCATCTAACCAAGAATAGCCACAGCAGAGCAGACACAGACAAGGTCCTTTTGGTCTGCAGCCAGAATCCTAAATACCTAGAAATAATGGCTTGGTAAGACAGTGCCCCTGAATCAGCTGGGGCAAGTTCCCACCTTTCCAGAAAACCAGCTGGTAAAATCTTCTTTGAAGAAATCATTGTGCATGGAGGGGGAAAAAGAAACAACCTCGTATTATCTTCACTGCTGGGCAAATACACCATGAAATCTAAAGCATGTCAACTAGCCACCAAAAAGCCCAGCTGAGCTGATGCCTTGAAGTGAAATTCAGCTAGCTTCAGTTTACACAGAGCACACCTATCAGCAACTCACTTGCTTTGGGGGCTAAGTGTGTTCATCAGTGTGTAAAGGTGCTGAAGGAAAGAAACAGCAGCACTGCCATGTGGTTCTTCAAAAGAAATGCTGCAGCAGTCGGCAAATTCAGGCCTCATCTAAACTCAAACAGCTTCTCTAGGCAGTCTAGAATTTCCTTTGAAGTATATCTCAACGAGCACATATGGTCCTGGAGCACATCCACACACATTCACCAGAAGGGAATGAGAGTGGGTGGAATACATAAGACTATCCCTAGGAAAGGGAGAAGGAAGAGAGAGAATAAAAATTCTGGCATAAACAAACAGCTGCTATTTCTAGCCCTCCTGGTACCCCCTCCTCCAGCCCAATGCCACTCTGGAAGGTGCCTTGTTCAACTTAAGAGACAGAGAATTAAAAGTGTAAGACCACGCACTTTTACAGCCCAATTATGACCACTTACAAACACACTATAAATCTATTCACTGCTTGACACACCAGGTACATCCCAGCAAATGCATTTGCTCAGTGTGTACTCAACGTTGCTTGATATTCTCCATGTATCTTGCGTGTGCACATTCAAGCAATAAAAAAATTAAATAAACAAAGTCTGGATTAGAGTCAGTCCACAATAGCAGGGAAAAAAGTGTAATTATTGACAGTGGCTTACAAAAGCTTAATGGAAAAAGATTTTTCCATAATTGCCATCTCTAACCTTTTATCCAAGCTCAGTGGGTACATTACCTAAGTCAGCAGGAAGTTTAGCCACTCCACATGAAATTAATAACATTTACGGGCTGACCCATAACCCATAGCTTTTAAAACAAGACCTATGAAGTTTCTGTCCTTCCATCAAGGAACAGTGCATACCACACTTAGTTGCTTAAAACAAAACAAAACAACCCCCCCACTCCTCCAGGCAGCTTTAGTCCCTGAAGACTGAGCCTTCCTCTTTCGCATACTCAAGAGGAAATTAACCTTACATACTAATTAGAGGAACAAAAACAAGCATCTCAAGAGCAGTGCATTCCATCTGCTGACCTGCCATTACCTTTGGGGCAGCAGCTTCCACACCATCAGGGTACCCCTCTTCTGTCACCCAAATGCGCTGAGAAGTGCTCCATGACCAAAACAGGAGCTTCCCTGCTGGCCTCAGCACACCTACCCCTGCGCTTGCAGGCCCATTTCTCTGGCCCGTCCATTCACCCACCCAAAGAACAGATTTTGCTGATGTTGAAAGGATGGGCTCCAAGTCTGGACGCCTATAAAATGGACCTGCATGCCAAATGAGAGCTTTCAGCCTGGCTTCATATTTATGTATACAGAGAACAAGATAAACTAGTTTAACTGATGCTAACCTAATTCCACTTTACAGTGGAAAGAATCAAAACAGATATGAGAAGTTGAAATATATTCCTGAAGACATACTGTTCGTCTGTTTTGAAGTGGCAAGCATGAAATATTTGAGTATCTGTGCTAAAATTCTAGGCGATGACCGAACAGAGCAAAAACAGTTCAGCAACCTGACTTAACAAAATTGTGTTGAAAACCATTAACAGGAATACAGCACACATGCTTCATAAGATGGTACTTTTCAGTGTCATAGACTAAGAAAAGAACAAGAAAAGTCAAAGGAAGGATAAACAAGGCTGGCTAGGAATTGATTGCCACCTCTGAAATTTTAGTGGAACAGTTGGAGCAAGAAGCTGACTGCAGCTGAACTGAAAAATCACTATCTGTAGCTAGATTACTCATCTACTGTTAAACCAAATTAAAGTGTTCTTCCCACAGGCAAGGCTGTAGATTTCAGAAAAGCCTTAATTTATAACTCAGGAAAAGTTTAGAGGAAAGCTCTGCTAAACCAAAATGAATTTTGTACTTAATGGGCAGGAAAACAAAGGACAGATGGAACTTCATGTTTCTTGGTACAACAGTAAATACTACACAGCACGCAGGATGCGACTGAGCCAAGAAGCTGATGAGCTGCGCTAAAGAAGAGTTCACCTTACGCAGGTCCCAGCCTTCCTTGCTCTGCAAATCTACCTTTCAAGATGCTACATGACAGCAGTAGAATAAAAAATAGGTTTTGAGCAAACCAGGCCTCCATTGCAGCCTTAGGAAGCACTATCAATACAGTTCCAGTAGGCGATCCTCCTTAACCTGTTTCATAATTAGGTAGCAAACTCATTTACAGGAAGCGCAAAGAGCAAGCATGCAAGGCACAGAAAAGCACCACAGTATTTCTGTCCAATTTGTTTTGCAGGAGTGATCATGCCTTGGATGGAAGCCTATTTCTGACAATTTATTTTTCATGTCTGGACAAGGAAATATAACTTCTTCACAATTTAATCTCTTTGCTAATAGACTTAGCTTGTAGCTGAAATACTCAAGCTTAACAATAAGGCTAAAATACCCAGAATACTTAAATCCAAGAAATGTGTTTGCTGGCTTCAGTTCAGGACAAGTAGAAGCAATCAGCTAAGGCACAGCAGACTGGAGGACCACAGCAACACCTGCCAAGAGGTTACATTGGATTCCGCACAACTGACTACAGAACTGCTCTGAGCAAAGCACAAAAACCATCTACAAAAAGTCTTTAATTGCGAGTAAAGCTCCTCCAAAGGACCAGGAAGCACCTGGGCACCCCAACAGCTCGCCTGGGCTCCTTGGGTCAGCACTACCCTAAAATTACAGGGATGCTGGGCCAAGTCTGCCCCCCCCACCCCCCCCAGTCATTTGCCTGTCACACTTCCCCTGCATTTCGTTCTGCTTTCAAGCTGCAGTTCAGTGAACAGGCTGCAATTTACCTCTTCACCCTCACCCTCAAATTTGTTTGGATAAACAGGCTCTCCTTTGTTCCAGACTGCTACTACATTTACACATTGTATTGTAAATCAGCCGGTACAAAGCAAGGCAGGCCCTTGAATGAAGACACTAGCTGTTCTGTTCACAGCAAAATTAAACAAGAGGCACAGAACCCCATTTATAACCCCAGTCTGGAAACAATTGGATTTTAAAAGGTGAGAGGTTTTAAAAAGTTTACTAAACAAACCTATCCAGTTACAGAGTCTATAGTCAGCTCACAAACAAGTTCAAGGCTGTATAAGTTGCCAAAACAGTGTTATTTCTTAAGGAAAAAACTAACCAGTTTAAAAGCTTGCTTTTTTTGCTGTTTCAAGGACCCAAGAATTATTGGCAAATGATTTAGCTTTTACTGAGTATTCAGCTAGGGAGAAATTAGTCACAGAGGAAGGGAATGAACTGTTCACCATGTCTATTAAAGACAAGAGACCTAAACAGCATCCAGGAGTTCCAGGATAAACATCAGGAAAAACTTCACAGTAATAACAGTTGAGCAGAGGAATGACAGCTACAAAGTCTTTTCCTTTAGAGGAGGAGGTTCAATGAATGTCTTAACTACAGCTGATTCTCTGCCTTATGACAGAGCATGGATTCTGTCTGCATATGGCTTCTTCAAATCCTTCCTCAAATCTATCTTCCATTATTTTAAATGTTCTTTTAAATAAACTGAGTTTGCTGAGACATCTCCCATGGGCTGATATTACAGAAGAGTCCACAAGAAAAGAGATCAAAACTAACCATTATTTGATAGCTGCCCAAGTTTCCTAGGAAGCTATCAGCTCAGTCCCAAAAGTGAGTAGGTATTCAGAATAAAAAAAAAAAATAAAAAAAGAAAATTAAAAAAAAAACAATTGGCTGATCCAAGGGCCAAGAATAAATTGCATTTGATGTTGTCTGCAGTCCAGAATTGAGGCCCTCTGATGGGATTCTACAGAGAAACTTCAGCTGGACCTAAGGTAGGATGTCATTCACTGCTGCAGAGAGCCCTGCATCCTTCATAAACATCAAGCTGAAAAAAAACAAATCCCAAGTCTGAAACATAAGCTTGAGTGCCAACAATATTTTTATTCCTCTGGTTACTTTAAGGGAGAGAGGGAGAGAAACATGATAGGTTCGGGTTTAAAAACTTTTTTGCCCCGATTACAAGAAGTATGTTAGAATAAGAAGTGTTCTACAACTCCTTTTGGTACATCTACCGTTAGCAGTACAACAAACCATCACCTTCCAGCAGTCTCAGATGTAAACCGACACATATTCAGGAGACAGAGGGTGTACCTCCATTTGAAGTTTCAGAAGCCAGGGCATCACTGTCCATGTTGAATTCTGACATGATCCCATGGCCAAAAAGTACTTGCCAAGCAAGATCAAGGGAAGCTCAACGTCTTCTTTGCCACCAGCCCCAGCAACACTGCCCAAGCACAAGAGCCAAATGAGAGGTCACTGGACAAGCTGCTGCTCTTGACCACAAAAAATAAAAACATCTAATACAGTTGTGACCATGGCAACTTCCCTTTGAGACTATTGTGCTGCTGGCTCCCACTGGAGTGAGGCCTGCGCTGTCCTCTGTCAGGGAAGGAGGCAGTGAGGCACCACTGCAGCTGCTGGGAGCACACCACAGCCAAACTCTTTTCCCAAGCAGGGCAAGGCTGCCAGAGGAGCACACTGGCTTGACACAATGCTTCCCACAAGCTGAATTCACCCCAGGCCCCAAACAGCTCGTATCACCCTCTGTGCCCTGCCCCATGCTTCCAGCCCTGCTAAATGATCCACCTTTTATCCAGCTTCTCTCTATGACTAGCACAATAATCATCACTGGAGTGCTTCAGCTGCCTCCAAGCTTCACTTGAAGCTTGACCTGAGCTTTGCCCACTCTTCTCCCTCTGCCCTTCCCTCTAGGATCAGTGTTTCACAAAGAACTCACCAGTTTCACCCCTTTCACCTAAAAATGACACAACTCATGGAGGGAGCACTTCATGAGGCAAGCAATACTGTCACCTGAAGCTGGACCCCTTTCTGTCCTGAATCAACAGAGGTGTATGGAAATGGTGTTCTGGGGAGTGAAGAGAAGCCAAAATCCACAAGCATGCAAAGGTAATTTGTGTAAACCCTGTAATTTGTCTCCTAAAGAGAGATTACAACCCATCTGTCCCAGCTGGAGTACAATAGAATTCAGAGTAATTTGTGCTCCACCTCCTCACCTCCCCTGGCCAAGTAACTAAAGCAAGTACATATAGCCATGTCCCTAACTTGTTGAAGAAAATCTGCTCCTTTGTCACTGCTACAGCCCTTGTGAGGGCATAGATATTGCACTTAGGAAATCACAGGTTAGCTGAAATCATCTCCTGGAAGCTGGCATGGCACATGCTTTCCCTGAGGTTTGGTCTGAAACTGCACTGATGGGCTCCAAAGTGCTCCATCAACAAGACTTACTTTCCTGCTTGGAGATAATGCCATTGAAACATCTGTAAAAACAAATACATTAACTTTAATGTTAAGCCCTTGCACTAAGTATTGAAGTGACGCTGCCAGATTAAAGGGACTGTAATATATTTTTTAATACCCCATTTTAAAGGCAGATTATTACCCATGAAAGAGCTTTTAATATCTTTTCTTTGCCTGAGATGTGTGACACCTGTCTGTCCTCCATTTCTGCCTCACTTTTGCTCAGGTACACAACACTTACCAAGGCCCACCTGGCACTTTACTAAGCTCTGCTCCAAAGAAAGCAGTGGTAGAGGTTGGGTGAACCTACACATCACCTGCATGTCACCCACACAACAGAGGGCTGGAACAACGCAGGCCCAGGGTGAAGGAACACCGTGAGGCAGATGTTGGGAACATGCTGCCATGATGTTGGGAACGTGCTGCCATGATGCTGGGAACACGCTGCCTTGATGGCAGCACCACCCCAGCCTTCCACTGCTGGAGCAGCCCTCGATCACAGACACCAGCTGCTCTTCTGGCAGGCACCTGGGAATGGCTGCTCACTGCCAGCACAGGATGGAAACAGGTATTTAAATTGTATAACAATAAGCAACTCACCCTGTCACTTTTCATTTTAATAATTTCTTACTCTGACAAGCAGGGGCAAGTTTGACCAAAGAACTACTAACAGGAATCAGAGAATCACAGAATTGTTGCAAGGGACCTCTGGAGGTCATCCAGTCCAATCCCTGCTAAGGCAGGTTACACACAAACATGTCCAGGTGGGTTTGAATGTCTCCTGAGAGTGAGACTCCACAGCCTCCCTGGCCAGCCTGTTCCAGTGCTCTGCCACCCTCAGTGTAAAGTTCTTTACATTCTTCTTTCTCATATTGAGATGGAGCTTCTTGTGTTTTAAGAAGACCATACTGAGTCCTGAACAAAGAAAAAAGTGCTCAAAAGCTCTCAATGTTCACTGTGGTGCACACAGACAATAAGAAGACATAGGAAGCTTTTTTGTCTTATCTGTCTCGACTACAAGGCAAGTAAAAACAAAAGCAAAATCATTTAGCAGAAGACTCTCAAAATCAAAACAAACAAACATCCTCCAACAATATCCCTCCAAACACACAAAAATATAAACCGGTTCCTTTTTTGCTCCTGAAGGCAGTCAAGAAGAAATTGTAGCTGCCCCTGGAAGTGCTGCAAGTGGGAATTGCCAGAAGACAGGACAATAGAGACATGGCACCCTCGATGCCACTGCCTCAGCCCTGTGCCCAACAAGTTCCTTCAACTACTCTGGGTCTTGCTTTCCACATCTGCAGACTGGGGATAATAACAGGTCTTTACATCACAGGGGTGTTACAAAGATCAATTAGTTAATGTCTGAAAAGAGCTTTGAAGATATAGCAGGTGGTGAGTATTATTATGCAAATAACATGATTTAAGAAAATCACAAGTGCTGGATTAATACTAATCCCTTTGATATTTAAAAGACACCGGGTTTTTTCATATTTTAAAGCAGTGAACATTTATGCTATAGCTTTTCACGGCTGCTGCAACCACAATTTTTAACCTTTTCTTTTCATACAGCTCCATACATAAAACTCCTCTGCACACATCTTCACAAAATCCAATCTCAACTCAAAGCTAGGAGTAGTGGAAGAAATTATGCATGTTGATGAACTGGATAACTAGATTCTATGCAGAAATATTTCTCAGAGGATAGAATGTCACAGGCCTAACTCACTGTAACAAACACCGCAGAGTCTTTCAGTTTTAGGGCTTTTTTGGGAAACACACCAATTTCACGCATAGAGGCATTTGTAAAACAATATAGCTGCTATTTAATTATGCTATTTTATGTGGTAGAAAAAAAGTGGAGGAAAAGAGGAAGCTATGGTTCATTCACTTCTTCCAAGGCTGCATATCTGAATTGTTTAAAAAAAAAATTAATGTCTAATGACCTCATTTAGTGGTTTCACAGGAGATCAGGCATTGCAATGCTTCCTCCAACTTCCAGCAAGTGGTTGTACAACCACTTCTGCTTTAGGTGGGATGCAGGGAGTGGAGTGGACAGCCACAAGCCAGCCCAGAAACACAGCTTTCCTGAAAGCCTGTCACTCGCCATGAGAGAGAAACACAAGTCATAAAGAGAGACAAGGTGGGATCAGAGCAAAGAGCCTGAGGTGAGCAGCAACATCAGAAACCAAGGTGAGAGCACAGCCAAGACTAGGTGCCCCTCTGGTTTTCAGTGTTGCTCTTGCCAGACCTCACTGTGACAGCAAGACATCCTGCCCAGTGCTTGAAACCTCCCCATGCTCCCAGGACTTACACTGCCATGTTCCCTTTCTGTGAGAAAGCCTGCTTCTTGTCTCCTGCACGGTAAAATTTAGTGCAAACCAGCTGGTGCATTTTGTCTAGGAATCTGGAAAATATTGCTGTGATTAAAACCAGCTTAATATTAACCCTCTCTGGAATGCAGGCCTGAAATTGATATTAATGAAATAAGATCAGATATTAATATTCTGTACAGCTGGTTCCTCAAGCTGTGCTGTAGTGTCAAATCAAATCTTTTCCCAAATCAACATACCAAATACAAACATAGGATGGCAGGTAGCATGCACGTGTGAGGAGGCAGAAGGAGCATTTTAAAACTTGAGAAGCTGTTATGCTTGCAGCTATAGGCAGCCATGCTTCCCTTCCTGCCCCATCTCCCACAGCAGCCATATTAATAGCTATTCAATACAGTAATAGAATGCTAGCTGTACACTTTGTTGTTGGAGCTTTTTTAATCTCCAGGTCAATATTAAAAGCATTTGGACGCTCTTTAGGGGGGAGAAATGATTTTGCACTCCAGGAACAGTGAAGCATTTGCAGCATTCCCTAGGAATGCTAGCAAAGGATTTCCTTCACGTCTCTGCTCATGACTGATGTGGTAATACTTAATTTAACTGGACCCAGTAGTACAGATTCACAATTCAATTTTGTTGCATAAAAATGCACTCTGTATAACATCTGTGTGATCTCGTTAGTTGAATTTATACAATTTACGCACAAAATAGATCCAAAACACCATTTGAGGATCACTCTGCAGAAGGAGACACTGGAGGGTCTCTGAACAAAGTTGTTTGGACACACAATTTTTACTCCTGGATATGCAGGCCTGGGGAAAAAATTCTGCAGTTCTGATCCTGGGCATGTAAGTAACAGATCCATCTTTCACTTTCCTCTCCTGATAAATGGCAGCCACCTCATTTCCTGAAAAAGATCTAACGATAGACCTCTCCATTGAAGAACAACTCCCAAGTGGGAAGATGAGTCAGCATGATGCTTCCTCCATCTTCACAGAGTAGAAAGTCAATTTCTTTCTCAAGAGTACTTGTTTCTCTCTCAAGAGTGCCCTGCAGGTAGCTTGAGGTTTGGTGTACTCCATCTCCACACCTTCAGTTAATTCACCTTCTCTGAATGTCTTGAGTTTCCCAACAGCTTACTTGAAGAAAGCAATCTGATTTTCTTGTAATCTGCTATTCATTTTGAAGTACACAGGTTAAAATTAAGTAGGCCACAGATATTTACAGCTAAGGTTAGGAACAAGAAAAATATTCCAGCATTCTCAGACTTTCACATGTGCAGCCTCACACCACAAAGATCATACCTAACTTAGATGACCAAGTTTTTAATACCCTCTTCAAACAGCCAAATAATATAAAACTGCTGCAAGGACTAGTCCCATTACTCAACCTTCCCATCATTCAGCAGTCTGTTGCCAGGTTTCTCCAGATGAGAAGATGAAAACTATACTATCCCCACTATACTTAACAGGCCCAGTCTGAAGAAAAAGCAAGGCTATTGTAACTGTGACAGAGAAGTAGATAAGACAATGCCTTCTGTCTGCCCACAGAGCAAGAGGAAAGCCATTCAAACAGCCACACAATGACAAAAAATAAAAAATCTGGACTCCTATGTGGTTTGTTAATCTTTGCACCAAGGAGAGCCAGGAAGTTACAATCTCTCCCATTGGTTACTGCTGCCTTTTCTTTCCCAGGAGATGGTCAGAGAATGGGAATGGGTATGTACTGAAGAGAAGGTTACTCTGATGATTTGCAGCTCATACACAAAGTTTCTGGGCTGACAATCTCCTGGCTTTGCATTTACAATTTGCATCACATTTGTAATTGTATTACCAGGACAGCTTTAACTTCATTAAGGATTCACAGGTAAAAAGCAGATGCTGAATCAAATCTTACAAAGCAATGTCTGCTTTAAAGGGGCTACACCAAGCAGAAGCTAATTCAACACCTTCTCTTTTTGGTTTGTAAAGAGGATATTCATAATTTCACTCAGGAAAATAAATATATATGTGAACTGAGGTAAGGTTTATTTGAACTAAAGAGCAAAAAAATTGTGTGGTTTGGAATGTTTGAGTTCATGCTGCATTAAAGTGCAGCTATTTAAAAAGAAATTATTCCAGGAACATATTATCCTTTCCTGTGGCTAATATATATATAAATTACTTTAAAAATTTACTCAAATTGTAATATTTCCTCTCTCTCCAGTAAATATAAGAGCTCAGCATTAAATCTATATTTAAAAAAAATCTTCTTATGTATTCTAGGGACTACAAGTTCAGCCAAACCAGGCCCCTGCAGCTGAGTTTGCTGCTCTGCTTTTGGCACGAGTACAAATGAAATACTCCAGAAGACAGATATGTTACATTCTTTCAGGTGTTTTGAGTTAACATTCATGGAACTCAAGGAATTTCTATGGCAAAAAAACCCCATCTTCAGAGAATTTCATAACCTTCAATTGGGAAAGATGAAGGGAAATTTTCCATAAGACAGAGCATACTTTCCTTTAAAAATCCTCGATCGCAACTATAAAATATATTATACATATTGTATATAATAAATTCAATTTCATATAATTTTTTAAAACAGAGATCCTGTCTCTAAAAAGGAGTGGAGCACACTCCATGCATAGAGCTACTTTTATGAAGGGGATAGAAATGTGTGAAGGAGTACCACTATGGATTGTTATCATACTGTCCTTTGAGTCATGCCAAGGGAGTAAATTGATAGGATCTTCTTTTGGGACCAGGAGGGCTCCAGCTTCCTACTTGTGCTGTCACATGCATGAGCTTAAAATTGAAGTTGTGTTTGTATCCATGGCCTTGGATTATAACTCGATTGTTGATTTGAATTCCCGCAGGCCTTGTACTCTTGGGACCTACCCTATCTCATTTGAAGGAGATCACATACTGTTTTTTCCCCTTTACAGCCTCACCATCACCTTGCAGCTAAGCCTCTCTGTTGATAACCTTGAGTCTCATTTTCACATTTAACAAATTTTCCTATAGGTCAATTAGTAAAGACTGTTCAATACCTAGGATGGAGCTAAATAAATTAAGAATTAACCATTTATTTGTCAACTTTTTCAAAGTCACATTTTTTAATAGTTGCCTAGACTTGTCTCCTTTTAATAAATACACCAAAATGGCATCTGCATATCCTGTTATAGGTATTGGACCCTGTAACTGCTGAATACACACCATTACAGCATCCAGACTCACAGTTTCCAAATCAAACCTATAAACATCATGGTGGCACTGGAAAATCTTTCTAAGCTCCCTCCAAAAGCCTATCAGAGGTAAGAATCTTTAGGTATTTAGGTAAAGTCTGCTTCAAAGTTATTTTTTTTACATGTGAAGAAGATTCTCTGTATTCCTTTTAGCCCATCCTAGGTATTTCAGTTTTCTTTCTCCACTGCAAGCAATAAAACACTTTTATGTTCAATATATGAATAGTAGAGATTTTTTAAAGCCTAACATTTTACAAGGTTTTCCTAAAGCTTGTAAAATATGAATGATCTGTGAAATGGGTCCATATATTAAAATGCAACTCGGGCATGCCAGTTCTCCATCTCTCCCTTTATTCATTACTTAGAGGGCTAGGAACCATCCTGGGATGCCTTGCACTAGGAGGGAAAGTACATAACTAATTTCCTAACTGCTCTGTTTACTTTGCATACCTTGTGGGCAAAAGTTGGCAAGAAAGGACTGGAAGCTGTTTGCATTGAAATTATCACCCCATTTACAAGATTCAGGAGCAAAGTCTTTTAAACTGAGGTAAGAGGGAAAAGGAAGTGACTCTGTGCATGGTTAATGCTTCAGGAGAGTGCTAGCAGTGCACTGCAGGTCATCAGCTGAGAAAGAAAACCGACACCAAAAAAGCTTCCTCACAAAGTGCACATGGACACAATATTTAGAGCACCTAGAGAGAATAAGGGCACTAGTCAGGTCTATGTAAAAGGGTTGTATTTAGTTTAAAGCCACCTCATCTTATTTGAAATGAAAGAACAGCTACACAGGAGCATGACTGCTATTGAAAGTACAAACTCAACACCCTAACTCTGTTTGCAAAAGCCTCTTCTTCCCTGACTAATAGGGCCACCCAAGATGGGACCAGCAGGAAGGGAAGAGCGCCACAGACACAGGCAGGGCTTGATAACACAAAGAACTTGGCAACAAAATTACTTTAAGCAGGTCTTGAATCCTCTTTTTTGGTTTTTTTTTTTTTTTTTTTTTTTTTTTTTTTTTTTTTTAATGGGGCAGGGTGTGGGGATTGCCTTCCAGCTTCTCAGTCCAACATTGAAAATTATCATGTGTTTGCACAGCCATGCTGTGAAATACAGCAGAGATGAAGAGAAACGTCTAAATACTTTTTTTCAAAACCATATAACAACTACATAAAACACAGTCTAATGCTGAATCAGCTCTCTTGTCCAGCCTACAGCCCAGCTCCACACAATAGCATGGTAGCACAACCAAGAAGGTGCTGGCCACTGACAGCAGGAACTACTTACAGCAGAGCTGCTGCTGAAGATTTCATATCATTGAATGATGGTCTGTGCCCGCTGCTAACCCACTTGGAACAAAAATGCTCCCTCCTGCCAAGTCATCGCATGGATACAGAGAGCACAATGTGAAAGTGCTTTGTAGGAGGCTTTGTTCAAGCCAGGAAATCTGGGGATGCAAGGTTTACTTTTGCATAGGGGTTTTTGGGAAAGCAACATGTGATAATTTAAGAGAATTAGCAGGTCCCCATCCTTTCTGGTCAGGAAGGAATGCTGCAGCATCTACTTGCCCTACTTTACTTGACAAAAATACCACCAAATTGTACTTTTCTCTACAGATTTCCCAAAATTCCACAAAGTGAAGCAATGAAAAAAACAAAAAACAAACCAACAACAAAACCCACACCCACCCACTCCCTTCCCCCCCACAACAAAACAAAACACACCACAAAATCACTGAGAAATTAAATTGCTTGCTAAAGACAGCAACAAAACCACCATGCTGAAGTCCCCAGTCAAGAAACCTACAGCACCCCACTGCATATAGTGGCTTCCATAGATGGTAGTCTGGGCACCAAACCCACTCACAAAGCAGCCCAGACTTCTGGTATTCCAGTAAGTATGCCAGTTTCATCTGACTGATGCCACTGAATTATTAGCATGGTGTTGGAGCATCTGAGTTTTGGACAGAGACCTGACTATCCACGCCAAGTTATAACGTGAAAGGTCTGAGAAAATAGAAAAGTCTCTAAGAGGGAGGGAAAGGAAGTGAGTATGTAACCACTTCTGGCCACAAGTTTATAAACATCTTTTTTTACCAACAAGCAAAGTAATAACATAAAGTAACTCTTCAGCACTGCCTCATTCATAAGCTCCTAACATCCAAGGTTGCTAAACCCTCTTCTGGTATCAGAGTTCCTGTTCAAGTATAATTCAAGTAGATTAATTAAGCCACAGACAACAGAAAACACAGTCTGCCTCTTCAAATTATCAGTAGAAGAAAATAGCATGAACAGTTTAGTTTCAAGAATGCTGTTTACATTTACTCATTTTACAGGCATCAGGATCAAAATTAAAAGAGAATAACTAATTGCTACAACTGGGAAAAGTAAATAGGCATTTAAATTTGAACAGTGACAACAAGCAAAACGTTGCAAAAGTGAAGTGGAAAGCGCTACTCTGAGCAATTGAGATACTACATTTTGATAACTAAGTTAACTTTGAGATGATTCACACCCACAAGTTGCTTAATGTGCTATTACACCACAGGTCTGGGACACACAAAACTATGCATAAAAATCACTGTTGAATCAGACAGCATCCAGGACAATTACAAAGTAAGTGCATTTTAGTGCCAGATTATTACACTATATTTGAGGCTGTAATATTTCAGCCTAAACCCTAAAGCACATATATCCCACAGACATCTCTCATCTCGCTGCACCAAGCCAACTGCACTGCAGTGCTCTACACAAGAAACTCCTCCTTCTCAAGCAAGCAGCGCAACACTTTGGAAGAAGAAATGGAGGTAAAAACAAAACCCTCAGTCCAAAAGAGTTTTTAGCCCACCTGAGCAGCACAAGCGTTGCTAGTGAAAGGGACTTCTTGGGGCTCAGGCTTCTGTGCAAATAGGGTCCGGGATGAAATGCCTTTTGATGTGCACTTGCTCCTGCTGGAAGAGACACAGAACAGATGCTTCAGAGAACACATAAGACACGGGACTAGGCAATAAGAACAATCAAACATAAAGAGCTCGCTCAGGGGGCCTATGGGCATCCTAAGTGAGGAATCATTTTGGAGCTGGTATGTCAAGGCGTTGCAGAAAGTTCCTCATTTTTATCTTTATAAGAGTAAGGATGGTGAAATCTATTGACTTTGCATCACATTGAAGGCTTTTTCAGCAACTGAAGGCTTAAAGATGTGACATAAGCAACAGATATCAGATCATTGGGATTTTAAAAACAGGATATCAAAACATACAGGACAAATATGTAAAAATTTGTTAATTTCAAGATCTCAGAAAATCTGTCATGAGTAACATCACAATGCAACTGTAATGCTTCTTTTGCAGTTCAAAATTACTGGCATTATGGTCTACATTACCAAAGTGTATTATTAGCTACCTGGTAATAAGCAAGTCCTTTATGGTAAAATTAAGAGATTACATTGTTTAGTAACATAAGAAATAAAGAAGGCAAATCATAGAGTTAACACAATTACTTGTTAAGCTGTGCTCATTCCAACCAAAACAATCTTAAGATACCTGAATGCAGATATAAATCTAGTAACAAGGGATGCAGGTAAAGTTTGCAGATCAGAGAACTGTGACCTCTGAAGCCAGGAAAGCAAAAGGGATGAGGTCAACACAGCCTCACAGCTAAGCATCACATGGAGAGCTTCTGCTGTTATTAGAAGGGTTAAGGTGGCTCCTGGGTTCAAAGATATAAGAGTGAATGGAAATAATGATTGGGGTAGCATGGGGCAAGAGTGACACTGAAATACTCTGCCCAGTTCCATGGCTGATGCTCAAAAAGTGATGTTGAAAATTATAGAACATGCAAAGTAGAGCTACAAAAGCAATTAGCATCGGGGGGGGGGGGGGGGGGAGGTAAAAAGCATTATGTATAATCAGATATAAAGATTCAGTCCTTTTGATAAGCCACCCAGACAACTGACAGTTTACTTGATCATCTTTAAGGAAAAAAAATTATCAGCAACAAGAAGTCTTTAATACAGCCACAAGAAAACTTAAAAGGCATGAACAGATGCAATTTAAAACCATAAAAGGCTCTTGTTAGAAACAAGATGAAATTCTGAAAAGGCAAAACCAAATGGGAAAAAAAATTCTTAAAGATGAATTCGTTTTTTCTCAGAATGTTCAAGGTAAGATATGCTTTAGTCCCAGAATTTGTATGGCCCATGAGCAATAGCCAAATGAGATGTTCAAACAGTTGTGAGACTTGACAGATCCACTGACCCTAAACTCTAGATGACAATCTCAAAAAACCCCAAAAAAACCCAAAATCAAAGAAAAACCCCTCAATCAAAAAATTTTAAAAAGAGCCCACAAAATATTGCCCTGCATTTTCATCAATGCTACCAAATAACAAATTAAATGCACAATGGACTGTGAAATGCTCATAGATCTTCCCCCAGTTAAATGTCAAACCAAGAAGTCATCTGTTAATAAACAGAGACGTCACCTCTCTGGAGTTTTATCCAACCTACTAATACATAAACTCATACCACCACTTAGAACTCAGGATTGTCAAGGCAAATAAAGTCTTTTAGTTTTTCTTCTCAACAGCTTGGGGAGGCAGAAGGTGACAACACCTGGACCACACAGCACATGCATAATCTGAGCCATGAAGCCAGCTTTGTGATTGCAGAGTTATTGACTCTTGAAAAACTTCTTAAAAGTAGTCACAAAGACACTTCCTGTCTGTGTAGAAGCTTTTCAGACAAAACCACTGCCATTTGACATATGTGGGGGAAAAGAAAACCTCAAAGTCACCCACATATACCCATATGGGAGATGTGCACACATCATAACCATAACTGCTGTTTACATGAGGTGTTAGTTCATGACGGAAAAGTTCCAGTTGCTGATAATGCGTGTCAAAACTGCACAGAAAAAATTGTCACAGCTTTTAAACTACTTAATCACACAAGACTGGAAATAGAAGAAGTCAAATTACTGCTTTTATTGCCCTACAATTCAACAGGCCCAACCTTAAGTTTATACCAATCTGTCCCAAACTGATTCCACGAAGATAGCAGGTAATTTCAACACACACTGTGACAACACACTAAGGAAGGTCAAATGAATGTTCTTTTGATATATTTAAGAGAGACGTTGCATATTTTGGACTTCCAGCTGCAATGGGCATAATCAGATCTATTAAAGGGAAACTAACTAACTAACTGAAGCTGAAGGAAATCATACCCTTCTACTATTAACCATTCCAAGTGCCCTGTATCTTCAGGAAATAAGAAGCTTTTATTTGCTTTGCAGGCCTAGTTTAAAACCCAGCAAAAGATTATTAACTTGTCCTGATTCAGGATGGTAAACTTCACCTTGTATTTCAGTTGCACCCTTTTCACGAGATCAATTTGGTTTATATTTTCTGCCCTCCGCTTTCTCCCTGTGGCTGAATACATTTGACCAATAACCATTTTCTTACAGGGCAAACATTGGTTAAAAAACTGGTCCTTCATAAATTCTAAACAGTGATGCCAATAGGAATGTAAGAGCTAGATCTTCTTTATATACAACTCTTAGACGTCAGAAAGAGATACTATCTCTTCTTAAACTATCTAGAAGATAAACAAGAGGCCTGAGGAAAAAGATGTGAGGAGTTCACTCCTCAAATTTTTACATATTTAAAACACAGTCAGTAAGTATAGAGAGAACATTAAGCTTTCTGCATTCCTTCTCTAAGACACAGAGCTATCACATTAGCAATTCCTCTAGATACAGCAAGATTAGCGTCAGGTTTATGAAGGCGTCCTTCAATCCAAGTCAACATGCAGACCTAATCCAGTTTAACTAGAAATATGCTAGTCAGGTCTGTTCAGAATTAGCATGAGCATACCTTGTTATAAAAAAGTAAGTTCTGGCACAATTCAATTTAAGTGCTGAACATCTCATGGATTTTTATTTAAAATCATGCTGTTCACAGGCAGTTTCCATGTACCTAATCTGGAAGAGTGGTTGTGATGTGTTTACTTGAAGGTACAGCACAGAATTAGGACATCTCAGGAGCAAAGTTTTTCTACAGCTTCCTGGATTATTGTAGGATTAAGAAGGCAGAAAAAATTATATCTGCAACATAAAGATAACTGATTGTCAAGTAATACCAAGGCCATTTACTGCAAATTATGTAAATCATAGAATCAGAGAAAGGTTTGGGTTGGAAGAGACCTCAAAGATCATCTCATTCTGGCACTCCTGGATACCTTCCACTAGACTAGGCTGCTCAAAGCCCCATCCAACCTCACCCTGAACATGTCCAGGGATGGGGCATTCACTCACAGCTTCCCTGCACAACCTGTTCCAGTGCCTCACCACCTTCACACTACAGATTTTTCCCTAATAGCTAACCTAGATTACTCTCTTTGAATTTGAACCCATCCCTCCTTGTCTTGTCACTACATGCTTTTGTAAATAGTCTTGCCCTATCTTTCCTGTTAGCTCCCTTCAGGTATTGGAAAGCCAGTTAGATCACCCCAAAACCTTCTCTTTTCCAGGTAGAACACCCCTAACTCTCTCAGCCCACTCTCAGTCTTCACAGGAGAGGTGCTTCAGCCCACTCATCTTCATGGCCCTCCTCTGGATTACTCCAACAGTGCCACAACCATCTTATGTTGCTGTCAAGCTGCTGGCCAGGCTTCTCCAATACAGCCCAGAACACAGTTGGCTTTCTGGGCTGCAAGTCTGCATTGATGGGTCATGTTGACTTTCTTGTTAACCAACAGCTCCCAAGTTCTCCTCCTTGGGGCTGCTCTCAATTCATGCTCCACCCAGCCTGTACTTGTACTTGGGATTTCCCCAATCCAGGGGCAGGACCCTGAGCTTTGCCTTGCTGAACTTCATGAGCTTTGCACAGGCTCACCTCTCAAGCCTGTCCAGGTTCCTCACAATGGCATTGCTTTCCTCCAGCGTGTCACTGCACCCCACAGCTTGGTGTCACTGGGAAACCTGATGAGGGTGCACTCAATCCCACTATCCATGTCACGAACAAAGATGTCAGAAAGTGCTGATTTTAAAACTGATCCCTGAGGAACACCACTGGTCTCCACTCACACATCATGCCATTCACTGCAGCTCTTTCAGTACAACCATCCAGCCAATTCCTTATACACTGAGCAGTCCATCTGTCAAATCCATGTCTCTCCAGGTTAGACAACTATACCATGTGGGACAATGTCAAACTTTGCACAAGTCCAGGCAGATGACATTGGTTGCTCTTCCTTTATCCACCAACACTGTAAGCCAGGTCACAGAAGGCTATCAAATTTGTCAGGCACAGTTTGTCCATGTTGAAGCCATTTTGCCTGTCACAAACGACCTCCTTCTTTTCCACATGCTTTCACGTAGCTCCCAGGAGGATCTGTGCCATGATCTTGCTGGGCCCAGAGGTAAGTCAGGAAGACTGATTGCCTTCATTTTTTACTTGTGGCCTTAAAGTAGTGATGCCAGTTAACAAGAAAACAAGTGAAACACTAGGAATAAGGTTTTATTTGGATAACTTCTTGAAGACACTCTTTGATTGAATAAATCAACTACTAAATTCACTTGTTTGCAGGATTGCAAAGCTTTTTGACCGGGGCATGTCAAAAGTGAAACTACAAAGGCAGAAACTTGGAAGCTAACTACAAAGATGGTGCAAGGTCAGAAGTGTTTCAGAAGGTGCCACGTGGACTCTGTCCCCTGATGAGTACGGAGGCTGACGAGCCTGGGGAACTCGGCATGGTGCTAATCATCAATCCGTGCTGGCGCCAGCTCCCAGAAGCTGAATTCCAAAGGGAAACCAAGTGTCCCTACAAGCACGTGGCTGGTGACCACAGCTCTACTGACACATTCCTGAAGGCAAACTCTGTCCTGCATTATGGTAGTGTAATGTCCTGCATTATGGTAGTGAAGCAGGGGCTGACCATCACGTTGACGCTGAGATTTTTTTTTTAATAATTATTAGTAATATTTATTAAGCACAGACACTTTCAGACACTACAACAACAAGTAAGTATTCCCTCAACCACCTGAGATGGAAACCCAGAGAGTTCAAAAAATTATATATTTCCAGAGACTCAACTGCAGAGACAGAAACAGAAATACTAGATTTTAACAGATAACTAAATCACTATCTGCCTAAAGAAAGTAAGTTCCAGGTCCACAAGATCCCCTGAACTGCTTTCCAGTCTCTCTGGCTGCACCAGGGCTTGGGCAAACATGTGTCCTCTCCCTCCTCCATCCGTACTCTGCTGCCTCCAGAGCAGCAGAGGCCAAGGACTCCAGGCCTCTTTCTGTAGTCAGATTTGATCAGTTTTATAGACAGAGAACTTTTTGTACCATTTATTTAGCTGATCGTTAAATAAAATGTCTGTTTTCAACTCCTTATTTCTAAATGTGTTTGATCAATTAAAAAGTAAAAGGCTAAACAACTTACTTTCCAAATACAAAGTTTTTGGTTTTGTCACAACAGACAACCCCTCAATCACTTACTCAGGCTATGTGATTTTATTTTATTTTCAACAAGGATTAACTGACCAATGTCAAATCCAAGTTAGACTCATATTTAAACAAAACTCTTTAAGTAATACTCCACTAATCCTAGTTACCCCTGGTCTTATTACAGATAATAATACTCTTTTTCTTGTTTGTTTGGGGTTTCTTTCTCTAGTAGAAGCCATAATAGTTTAAATAGACCCTCCACTATAAGCTGAGCTTTGCAATTTCCTATGGTGCATAAGAAAACCTGCAAGAAAAGCCAAAATAAATATCCACTGCTGAGTTGAACAAAAAGGTAAAAGTGAAGGAGTAGGAGGAATACCACACTAGGTTGTTTGTTTACTTAATTTCATCATAATTATTTAGACTCTCATCTCACTAATAGCTGTGCAGGTGCTAACTTTACTTCAAGAAGGACCTAGAGTTTTTGTTTGCATAAATCAAGTACATTTAATCAAGTGCACATTAGCTCATCAACACATTGGATCTGATGAGAAATTGCATAAGTGACAATGCCAAGCTATTTCGGTGAATATTCATGATATCTCTGTGGAACAGGCTGACTGGAGGAGAGTGAGAACAAAATGACAGTAAAAGAACGGTAGCAATTACTTTTCTAGCAGTTAATGTTGCCATTAAGTGCTTGCTGGCAAGAGCTTAAAGTTGCAAACCCCAATTTAAGCTTGTTACCTTAATTTTACAATTGTAATTCAATATTCTGAAAGAGACACCAGTGTAACAAATATCTTCATTCAGTGCTTCATACAATAAATAATTTAAAATATATGAAATTTTCCAAATTATAGCCGTTACAAAAATATAAATGCTTAGTATTACATCTTCATAAAAATAAATATATAAATGTGCAATTCTTTTTCTCAAAACTGACCCAGAATCCAAACCCATTTGCAACAATAAAGTGGGACTTTTTTATTCTTAATAGGCATTCATGAACAGGTCTCCCTTCAAAATGTAATTTGTCCTTAGTGATCTTCTGCATGCAAGGCAAACAACTCCCAGTTTTACAAAGCTATACAAAACCTTTATCTAACTTCCAATATCATCTGTAGAAAATTCAGGCAGAATAATGCTGTGCCCTGAGTGAGGATATTTTACATAACAAGTCCTCAAGTCAGATGAACAAAGAAAGACTTAGATAAAAGAACAAAAAAACTTGGATCACTTTCAGATTTCTAGAATGGATGAAGAAGGAGAGGAAGAGAGAGCTGATCAGGTGCACCATCTACTACATCCTACTGAAACCCAGACCCTTGTGTGCTGTTGACCAACCTACGAAGAAGGTCACACAGCCTCTCCTCGTGCAGAGCTGCCTCCCCACCACCACTGCCCACCAAGTTGTGGTATGAGGTACTTCACTGGACTCACACCTGCTATTTCAGAAGAATTTAGATGCTTATGGACTATGGTTCACAACTGCAGCTCAAGTCAGCTGACCCCAACCATTTGCTTTGTCCCTCTGTCACAAGAGAGAGATACACAGGAGATTCATGCTATCAGACTTCACAACACTAATATGAACAGTTTACATTCATATGCCTGTCTGTAAACTCTGACAGATTCAAAGTTCAACAGAAAATAACCCTGAATGGTAGAGTAATCTCTGGCAAAGGGACAGGAGGAACAGCTGAATGCATCAGCTTCTGGAGCAAAAGTCAGCGTCAGAAGTGTATTTATTGTGCTATCCTTCCCATGTTGTTGACAATCCAGGAGTATCAAAGAAGCCTGATTATCAACACTGTTGTAACAGACTATCACAAACATCCAAAGCTTCAGTTGCACATTTTGGGGGTTCATGTTACTACAAAATACAGTATCACATTTTGATGGGTTGACCCTAGCTTCTTACAATAATCTCAGATGATTTAAACTCCTTCCCAAACACTGACACCATTTAGTTTCTGTATCTAAGTAATATATTTTAAGAAAGACTGTTTTCTACTTCACAGGCAATCAGACTAGGCTTTAGATCCACAAGTGTTCTAGGTAAGGAGGACGAGCCATGCTAGGCTTGGAAGTAGGCTTCCTTCCTTTCTCCTTTTTGTTTTGGCTGGAAGCATGTTTTATTCCGGTATATCAATTGCAGGCAGCAGCCCCCGTGCCCAGGTGTGCTGGATCTGTCTCACAACCTGACAGGCAGGCAGGGCATTAAGCATCAGCCCAACATGCATGTATAATCTCACTCCCTAGCAAACAGTGAACAGGTCTCCCAGCTGATTTGCCTATAGCATGGTACATAGCTGCTGCAAGACCAGTTGCACATTTCAAGCTTTGGGGGAAAAAAAGAAAAAAAAAAGATTTTTTTTCAGCCCGAATTTAGAATTGATATATTCTGAAAAAAAACTGTTAAGAAAACTGAAATCAATCCTAGGTACATACCAACAGCCTATTACTTACCAACCTTTGCTTCCTCCTAGATTCCATTGTAATGAGAACATAAACAGTAAAATAAGCATATATCTCCCTCGAATGAATTACCTATTCAGAGTTCCCTCTGGTGTTCAATAAGCTCATCATCACATTCAAGGTAACAGCCTTCGTTACAAAGGAATAAGTTCCCTCACAAGCAAGTTATCATTTGATGATGAGCTCAGCAATAAGGACAGGACCATGGTGTTGTAACTCGTGGACAAAAGCAATGTTATTTTCCATCAGATTTCAGAGAGGCGATAAACTTACACCTCCTCCTTTGTATATTCAACCGAGTGTCTGATTAACCTCAAAAGGACCCAAAGTGCTAAAGATCCCTTCTGCCTCCCGATGTCACCAAGACCGACGAAGTCTCGGAGAAGGCAAATTACAAATTACAGGTACAGCCCATCTGAACGCGGCACGCAAAGATGTTCTGCACCTCCCGAATAACTATGCTTTGAGTCACAAGGCTTTCCAGCCTCGCACTCCCATTCGCCTCCACGGAACATGAGCAAAGTACAGTGTATCTAATTAACAGTTTGGAAAGAAAGTTTAAAGCTGCCTCTGCAAAGAGACAAAATGCGTTTGCAGGAAAATCCCAAACGAGTTCCCGAGTCGGCGGTGCGCAGGCGGAGCGCGGGGTGGGCGCCGGGCCAGTGCCAGCCGCGACACCGGGGCTGCTGACCCCGGCCGCTTCGGGGTTGCGAAACTCCCAGGAAGAGCAGTCAGCCTCCATCGAGTGGGGCGGAGGGAGCTCGCCGGACACCGGCGCACCCCGGCTGCCGGCCGGGAGGAGCCGATTCCCCGCGCCTCCCCCACCTCCCCGCCCTGCACGGCGGCTGAGAAAGGCGCTCCGAGTCCAGAGCCGCCGCCCGGGAGCCCTTTAACCAAAACCATCTGGTCACGGGCAGCGCGGTAGAAAGCCCCATCCGCCCCGGCCCTCGCCGCTTACCCCCGGCCCCGGTCCCGCAGCCGAAGAGGAGAGAAGCTGCTCTACCCACAACTCAGCAGCTCCCGAGCTGGGGAGACAGGGGGAAGTCTCCGAGGAATCCGCCTTCCCCCTCCCCTCCGCGCCCCATCCCGCGGCGCGCGGCGGCAGGGCTGGGGCTGCGTTACCTTCAACAGGTGCAGGCGCCGGCGGGAGGCAGCCCGCGGGCACGGACCGTCCGAGTTGCCCGAGCGGGAGCGGCGGCCCCGGCAGCCCGGGGTGGGTGGCGGTGGGCTGGACAGAGGCGCTACGGCAGCCCCCGGCGGCCGCCCATGCTCCCGGCGGGCCCCGCCGCCGCCGCCACCGCAGCCGGAGTCAGCGCGAAGGCGGTAGCGGCTGCGGCCACCTCCGAGAGGAAGGACGAGAGCGGAGGGGAGCGAGGGAGGGGGAGGCAGAGAGCGAGAGGAGAGAGAAACCGCCCCAAGAGAAATAATCATCACATGGCGGTCACGATCCGCCGCCGCCCCCCGACAGCCAGAGCCTACGCTTGGGAGCCGGGGAAAAGCTGCGAGGAGGGGACACACCTGTAGGCGCAGCACATATCCGCTGTGAGCACAATGCGAGACAGGAAACTGAAAAAAACAGCCCAGGGAAGGAGAGAGGCTCCCGTTCGTCCCTCCTTCCCTCCCTCCCTCCCTTTCTCCCTCCCTCCCTCTGTCCGTCCTCCTCCTTCTCCTCTCTCCACCCCCTGCCCCCGGTCAGGATCCGCTTGCAGCGCTGTCTCACGCAGGGAGATCCAGGGAAAAGGCTGGGAGGCGGCAGGAGCCGTACTTTCTCCCCGTTTTCCTCTCCCTGTCTCCGCTTTGTTTTGCCCGCCAGCCAGGCAGAGGCCAGCTCGGCGAAGCGGGGCCGCCCGCGGGGCCGAGTGCTCCCGGAGAACCGGGGGCGCTCCGAGCCGCGCCGGGGGACCGGGGCCGGGCCGGAGGCTGCATCTCCAGCGCTGGGGCCACCGAGCCCCGGCCGCCCGTGAACCCTTGGGGTGAAGAGCGGGCAGCGGCGGGACTGCCGGGAACTGCCTCAGGGCCGCCTCTGCCCGCGGCCGGGGTCGGCGCTTGGCCTCCGCGGCGCTCTCCAGCGGGGCGACGGTACCGCTGGGAAAGGGTCTACCTGCTGGTCTGTACCTGACCGCCTTGGGGTACGTGTCGTATCCCGGCGGTGTTCTGAGGACGCTCCTGGACATGAAGGAACATTTTAATTCCCACCCCTTATCTCCTGAGCAGAGTCTCGGAGCACCCAGACCTTTCCTTCCTTCTTGTACACCCTTGTCGATGGGAGGCCCAGGATATGTCACTGGCATCACTTTTACTGAACTTGAAGTACTCTAGGGTTTTATCCCTGTTAGGTAAATCCTCTGCAATCACAGTTTCTGCAGGTTGTCTCTCTGTTCAAGCGCTCTACTAAAAAGCCTGTGTGCAAATTTTTCATGCCTTCCCCAATAAACAGATGAACAGAGTTATTGCAGAGCTCACTTCCCACCTGTTGTGAACGCAGCATCACTGTGCTGTAGCATCATCATCTCCACATTCAGGTGTTACATTTGTCTCGACTATAGCTAATGTAGGGATAATCTACTAAAAGGAGGTATGTCTTAGGATAATGGCTCAGGTAAGCTTTGGTCAGGATGTTTATACTTTGTAACTTTCCATCAGTGAAATGTGGACCAGCAATGTTTCAAGGAGAAATTAATTAACCGCTCTTGGCACTTTGAGTGCTATTTCATTAAATGCTGTGTGTTGTGCTCCCTACTAAAACACCGGGAGAGAGCTGGTCTAAACACCATGCTTTCCAAACAGGAAGCTGCCAAAAAGTTACCTCTGCATCTCAAAACAGCAACAAATAAAAAATAAATAAAAATAATCTCCAGAAACCTGGGCAAGAATAAAGCTATATTTTTGGAAGAGATGTTAAAACTGGCTTTCAGACCTTGTCTGTGCAAAGTGCCACTGCAGACTTAACAGTGTGTTGGGATCATTCAAACACAATACAGAGTTTTGTGGGGTTTTCCCTTTGGGATTGCCTAGGGGAGGCAGACTGTGCTGGCTGAATTTTGCCAGTCTGGCCCAGTTAGTGTGCTAACCTCCACCAGAAGGCCCTTGTCCTTGTTTTTTGGCTTCCTTTCTGCTCTTCGCTTGACTGGGCTTAGTCACTGCAAGATAAGAAAGAACAGCTCTGGCATAACTCTAGTGTTTCAGAAGGTCTGCATTCCCCTTCTGTACCTCTTCACTTACTGGAAAGCTGAAAGGGAATCTGAAGAGGGAGATGGGACTTCCCTAGGAAAATTGAGTTAGTCACGTCCTGCAATCCTTGTGAGGAATCCAGTAAGGAGAAACTCACAGGCTGCTAATGGGCTTGGTAACACCTGACTTTCCAGGCTGCTTTCTCAACATCTGGGCTTCTGGCCAGGTTGTACCCTAAGTTTTGGCAGAATGCCCTAGAATTACCAGCCTGGCAGCTCTCTTTGTGCCCTGGGCTGTGAATCTCTGCCTTCCATCATATTCTGCCCCAGGGCCTTTTGCTGGGGTCTCTGTCACTCATCCCCCTACCCTGCCTGCTCCAAACCTAATGATCTGCTCTCTCTACTCTAGGGAGAAGCCCACATCTGCTTCATCCTGCTGGGGTCTCTGTCACTCATCCCCCAACCTTCCTGCTCCAAACCTAATGATCTGCTCTCTCTACTCTAGGGAGAAGCCCACATCTGCTTCATCTGATGACCACTGACCAGGACTGTACTTGCCACACTTTTGCTGTCTCAAGGTGGCTGTATCCAGGTTAAATCTAAGCCTTGCCCCCCTCCCAGCTCACAACACAGCTTCCTTTGGCTGGTATAGTTTCTTCCAGCTCCTGTTCAGCTGCTGCTTTTTTTTTTTTTTTTTCTTTTTTTTTTTTTTTATACAGTGCCAGAGCAATAGCAACAGAAGAGCTGGTGAAGTGAAGCTGTGCTGAATCCTCATCCAGTCCATAACAATCCCTTGCTGTGCACCTGACCTTGCCGAGTGTGACTGGGATTGTGAAGCTGATCTAGATCTTGAGGTGGCCACACAGCATCCCACCCCAGGATAACGGTCTTCTCTAACTGCTAACCCTCCATAAGCTGCTGTTCTGCCAGGCACATATGGATCTGCTAAAGCAGCAGTGTGGCATATTGGCCCATACTTCTGCCAGCTGGGACACTAATGCGCACCACAGCACTCTGGTTACTGAATTCCATGCTGAATTCAGCACTTGGCCCGCTTGCAAAGGTGAAAAGAATTCACAAGATGTCTTCTGCACTTCCTTGTCTTAGAACCAGCGCACCATCCTTCTGACTCATGGAGAAGTGATACAGGGAGATATTCTCCAGTGAACCCAGAGAAACAGCTGCACATCAAAACCTGTCATTTGTGACTGAAGGATTAATTTCTTCCCTTAGCATCATCCACCAAAAAAGAAAAAGAAGAAAAGAGGTCACATCAAATCCTAAATGTAGAGATGCTTAGAGAAGAGCAACAAGTAAAGGACTGAATGATGAACAGCTTCCTAAACTCCTGGGGATCTTCACTGCAGTCATGCACATGCACAGGTTGTGGCTCAGGGCAGAAAGCTTTGTTCCCTCCCTCTCCAGCAGCAGGACACAGACGACAGGGCTGTGTTTGAATAGAACTCTAGTCCAGATTTCAATTTCCTCTTTATTTCCTTCCTCTGCATTTCATCTGTCCCTCCTTTCTTTGTTATCACCCATTTGTTGTTACGTGCATCCTCCTAATTTTTTTTCTCTGCCTGTTATTTTTTTTCTGCATGTTATTTTCTTTTCACTGAAGGTGACACCTGTGCCTCTTCCCTGCCTGCTTCTCTTCCCAGTGCCGTCGGTTCTGAATTTTGTCCAAGATGCAGCCATACACGGTATCGTTCCTGCTGCTGAGACCTTCAAGGCCTGTAGAAAAGAGCCGAATTTTCAGCTGTTATTGTTAAAAACACCTTGTTCCATGATCAACAGAACTAATGAAGCCAGGTTTCCTGCGGTTTCCTGACTCACTTGCTGCGATAGGCTCGTCTCCCGCTCTGTTTCATGTCCGATGTGATCTCGGCTCGGTGGCGCGGGCGCTGCTGCGGGTCCCGAGCGCCGCGCGCTGCCCGCTCGGCGCGGCTGCCTGCGCCGCCGACAGCACAGCTCCCCCTTCATCCCTCTCTGTTGGAACACTAATTTGAGTCTCTAGTCGCTGATGCTCACAAATCCCTCGGAACTTAATTATCTTTCGGGTTTCTACCTCTTTTATTCATTTGTTTGCAACTAGCCAATGTGTTCTGACATTTTTATGAGGGGCTGATGGGCAGGTAAACAGGCAGATGATTATCAGTCTTTAGGAAGGAAGGTTGTTGCCCCGTGGTCATGGAGATAACCTGGGAGCAACCAAAACAGCTAAAAAAGAACATCAAATCCTTTACAAAGTTTTGAAAATTGCACTTTCTGTGTGCAGACAGTTTTGATTGTCTGCATGCTCATATGTCATATGTCTGATCAACCTCTTTTCATCCTGCTTGGGGATGTCCCATGTCTCAACTCTCTTCTGAAGGTTGGGGAGGGGGAAGAAAGGGAAAAAATTATTCTTCATTAAGCAGCAATTCATCAGCTATACTGAGTAACCACTGAGATTCAGCCTGCCCTAGCACTCCTGCTGCCACCATCCTTTATAAGAAATTTTTATCAATAATGGGAAAGCAAAAAGCACAAGAAGGAGGATACTATCTGTATAGGTTTAGTCTCACAGCAAAGATATAAACGAAGCATATATAAGGATTTTTCGCTCTCCATTTGATGCTTCTGGTTTGGATACGGCACTGCATCATCTTCTGCTAGTGACTGAAATGACCCAAATATACATATTTATATTTTTACAGTCCATAAATCTCTTTGGGATCTACTTTTTTATCTACTTTTTTTTTTTAATAAAAATGCCAGATAAATCTAAGTTGTTATTATTAGATTTGTGAAATGTCACTGTGCACATCCTGATTTTCATGCCCTTTGCACCAAGCTCACATGGCAGATCAATTTGTAAACATCTGGGGTTGTTCTTTACTTGATAGATTTCTCAGTGTCCATTTTACAACAATCCAGAAAAAAAATGTTTAGGGATGAAATAATCTAAGGTTTACTGTGCAATTCCCTTCATTTTTTCCCTTTGATGCTAGAAAATCTTTGATCCACCCAGAGCAAGTGGGTTTTGGTATTTTCTAACCAACCCTCACTTGATACATTTGTTTAGCCTGTGCAAAATGCTACCCAGTCAAAATTTTCCTTTTGTTTAGTTTTACATATACTTTTTGCAGATATAAATTGCTGCACAAAGGTATGAGATAAAAAAGCAGCAGGCACTGGATACAATTTCCATGTGGAATCCAGAGAAAGCCTTATATGGATGTGTGCAACAGCTATATGCATATGCATAACTATTACAAGTAGCAGCCCTCGCAGTCAGGAATTGATGTTCTGACATTGCCCCAGTTGCACCTGGCTGTGTGTGAGCCTGGTTAAGAGATCCTTGGTTAATGAAGATGTTCATATAGACAATGCTTGCATTTTTTAAAGCTATCTTGAATTTTTGAGACATTTAATGAAAAAAAAATTATAACAATGAAATTTCTAGGAATTTTCATCAGGAAGTTTAGTGGTGTTTCAAAATGTAGGTAAAATGAAAATTAATATAAATTATTGACAACAAATATTTGGCCCTGTCCTTTCTTCCCTTCTTCTTATTTTGTTTAAATAAGCCCTTCACAAACACACATACAGACACATCTGTATATATATAAAACAGACAAATAAACCTGTCCAACTTTTATTAAGGCAGCTGCCTAGCTAAACAATGAAACCATTGCTCTGCCATTCATTTTAACCACAACCAATATACTTGGTGGTATTGGTAATTCTTCAACTGGTTGAAGAGTTGGGATCAGCAAGCTGCCATGCATGATTCTATAAATATATTTATGTTGCAAAAAAAAAATCATGATTTTTATAAAAATAATATAATTGTCTACTAATATTTGAACTCATTTTATTATGGAGATGTAGGCTGAGGGAAGACAATGACAAATAAGAGTTCATGATTATAGCATTCTGTTCAAAAGTGGAAAATCAGATTTACCTCTTCTGTGCTGGAAATAATGCATCTTTTTACATCAGTAACCTCAAATATTGCATGATTAGTATTTTCTAAATATATATTGCAGAAAATTTATGTTTATACTACTGAAGTGTGTCTGAACTATAGTAGTTTAGAATGCAGCTTAAATAATTGGAGTTTAAGATGGTACAACAGCATTAAAGAAGCATTTGTAATTTTAAAATATTTGGACCTTTCAAAATTCATCAAATGACACTTCAGTTAAGAAGGAAAATTAAACTATTGACTAATACGACAGAAGCTGTATTTTACCTTTTTATTCAAAGGAAGATTTCCAAGATAATATGTGTATTTTAAATGACTAGTCGAGCTTCCCTCATGTAATGGCAACTAATCAATAAATCATGTGCCATTGTTGTAGCTCAGCATGTCAAATAGCTGCATTTCAGTGTCCACACTTAAAGGTGTTGAACAATTTTTTTGTTCTCGTACATTTCTAGCTCATTAGCCCTCATTCTAGGAGTGGTTATTTTCATGTCAATGAAATTGGTAGAAAAATCACATCTTACCTGCTTCTGCCAAAGGGAGGAGATGGAATGGGGTAATGAACGGGAAACTTCTGTTCCTTAGCACTGCTTGCCACCCCATGTAGGTTTGCTAAAGCAGCTTTTCCTTGTGAGCAACATGGAAAATAAATACACGGCATCATGCTAGACATACTGGACATTTTGATGCTCATGGGAGATGGTAAAAGGATGAATGTATTTGAAAGCAGCTTTTGGCATACATAAATCATGAGGTTTGTACTGAGGCCTGGGATATCCAACTCAATGGATTTTGGTTAGATAACAGCACCAAGATGGACTAATAAACTTTAAATTACCCTGCGCATCTCAGTTACATTTGCCTACCAGGACTCCAGTGCAATCTTCATCTGCCATACGAAAACTGCCCTGCATGAGCAGGTGAAGTAGGTGGCCAGTATGCATCCGAATCTCTGGTTTGAGAACAGTGGCAAACAGCTGAAAAAGCATTAACCTTTGGTGTGATCTCCCATTGCCATTAATCACATTTGGAGTGCCTTTGCCACTCTGTCAGAGTATCTAAAAATGTTCTTGATGAAAACGGTTGGTTCACTTGGACTCAGGCCAGAATAAAGTGGTGTTTGTCCTCAGAGAGATGCAATGAAGAACTAGCTGAAGTGCAGTTGCTGTCTTTTGTCTGCAGTAAACAGCTCTAGTTCATCAGGATATTGCAAAATCTCAATGTCGTCTTTTCATCAGCCTTAAGAATGCCTGGGTTTTTTTCCTGTTTTAATTTATTAGAAGATTAAGTTATTTTCTTGTGGACAATAACTCAAGATGTAATAAACCCTGCGTTTATCACAGGCACATCACATAACTGGAACTCATGCAATCTGAAGTGAATTGTGAGGGTTTGTATAGGTTTCTGCAAACACAAAACACAGATGCTCTGTTTTCCAATGGATCTGTTTTATGTGTGTGTGTATATATATACATGTATATGCATCAAGTCTGTGCTTGTACTCCTCTCCTGTATGCAGTGCAAGAAAGCCTGGGGTTTCATTTCCAAAGTGATTAATAGTTGAGGCTGCAGCTATATTTCATTCTAATAATTCTTGCATAAACTGTGCTCCTCTGTGAAAGCAGATTGCAAAGCCTGGTATAAAATTTGTGGCAGCTGAACAAAACTCAGTCACATCATATCAACTAAGGAACTGTCCTGAACAGTGGCACAGGCAAATCAGGATTTTGGTATCAAAATCATCTTTTTGATAGTTCTGAATGCTTCTTTCCTTCAAGAAAACTCCTTGTCCAGAGTGGTGCCTCCTCCCAAGACTTGTCACACAGAGAGTCACCACTGGATGCAGTAGGCCCTCTGCAACTTGTGGTTTTTCTCCTGGTACCACATCTACTGTGTGACCTCACACGTGGAGGTTCACAGACCCAGGTAGCTGGAAAGGACTTCTGAGGTATTTAGAACATAGCCCTGGCTTGGAGCAGTATCACATACACCTACAGGTAAATTTTAACTTGTTTGCCCAGAGGAGGAGCATGGTGCTGATCAGAGGGCTGGAGCCCCTTTCCATTAGGAAAGGCTGAGAGAGTTGTGGTTGTTCAGCTGGAGAAGAGATGGCTCCAGGGTGACCTTTCAGTGCCTGAAGGAGGCCTATAAAAAAGATGAGGTTAAACATTTTAACTGGGCTTGTTACTGTAGGACAAGAGTATTTTAGTATTTTAAACTAAAAGAGGGTCAGTTTAGGGTCGGTAAAAGGGAATTTCTTACAATGAGGGTGGTGATACACTGGTACAGGCTACCCAGAGAGGTAGTCAGTCACTGGAAATACTGAAAATCAGGCTGGACAGGGTTCTCAGCAACCTGATCTAGTTGTAGCTGTCCCTGCTCTTTACAGGGAGTTAGACTAGATGAGTTTTACAAGGTGCCTTCCAACCCAAAGTATTCCGTAACTCTGTGATTCTATGTTCTCCTAAAAATCTCCATTGATGGGGGCCTGAACATTTTGCAGGCCATCTGTCTATCTCTTAACTGTTATTGTAATCCTAATATCCCATCTGAATCTTCTGTACTGCAGATGAAACCCTTCTCCCCTTAGGTTAACAAGGATGTGAAAGCAGGTAGGTTGTTCTTGTCTCTTCACAAAAACCCTTTATGTATTTGAAAACTGTGATTATGCCTTCTCTAAGCCTTCATTCTTTACAATTCTCCTCTACCATCCATTCAAACTTCTCATGTAGGCTGAATTTTCTAGGTCTCTTATTATTTTCTGTGCTTGTGTAACTGGGCAGCTTCATCTCTGAAATGCAGTTCTTAACAGTGGCCCTGATCCTTCAGCTGATCCCCTGCCAGTGGTGAATGCAGTGAAAAGATTGCCTCAGTTGCTCTGCAAGTTGTACTGCTATTATATAAAACTTGGAATTCTGAGCTAAAAGGGCCTTGGGAAAATGGTGCACTGAAATGGAGAATAATTGAACCATGCTGGTAAGGGGAGTGTGCATCCTGTCAGTAGATGGGTTTGCTTATTAATTATGCAATGTTTCTAGTGAAGATAAAGTCTACAAGGATTAGGTGACCTATGTCAATGTTATAGTACCTCAAAGATGTTATTTAGTCTTGCTGGATTTGTTTTGGTTTGCATTTAGCTTCATTTTTTAGCTGACTGAGGAAGAAAATTATATAAAAGTAATAAAATATAACTTAACTAGCAAAATAAGTGTCCAGGAGGATGAACTTCACTATCATTAGAGAAAAGAGCCAAACATGGAGATCTAACTGGACTAAAGGGTATACTCCATTTGCATGCTGGAATTAAACCAAGTCCTGCATAGCTGCCCAGTGCCCAAACTAAAATTCCCTCAATGCAACCCTAACCCAGTGATGCGATTCCTGCAGCAGCCGTCTCTTACCTAACAGCTCAGAGCCTGAAGCAGGGATATTGAGTCTTGAGACTGTTCATCTAAAGGCATACTAAAGCAGCAACTGGATCTTGTATCTGTATCTCCTGTCTCCCAAACATTCACTCTATATTTCTGCTGCCTTTGGCACCTCTCCCAAGCAGTTCTCTCAGTGTGGTGGTACATGGAAGTAAGGAAATGAATGCTGAAAGTAGCAAATGATGATTAATGAACACCTAGTCCCTCTGTTTTAGTGTCCTTCCCCTTGTAACACGTCCTTGATAATTAATTTCTTCAAGAGGGGTTTCACATTATAACTAAGCTGGTGTAAGGTTCTCTTCAATAACTGATGATTCTCATCCCCTTCCCTGATTCTGGCCAAATAATTCCCCAGCCTCTTGGTCCAGTTTGGTACATATTTGACCTCATAAAATAAGCCTGTTTTGGGAGCCAACAATCAGAAAACAAGAAAAAGAGATCTATATATTTTGCTTCCAGAATGCCTGATGATATTGCTCCCTGAGCTGGTTTACCACCTTGCCAGGATGGTTCTAACAGTGGCATATTGGAATGAGATTGGAATAGGTTGAGAGAACGGAAATGCAGGCAGCAGACCACTAGATAAAACACTGGGTAAGCCTCAACAACCCTTTTTGCTGTTAGAGGGTAAAAAAGTAATGGGAAGCAATCACTAGGTTCTTCATTTGTGCTTTCTCTTCTGAAATCTGTGATTTTAACAATACTTGACTTTCAACTTCTACATCCCGCTGAAGTTGCAGCTGTCTATACTTGAAGTAGGTGGGAGGGCTAAGAATGAGATTGTCACAGAGGCAATGCAGTTTCCTTCTTTGATCATCTGTTTTTCTATTTTTCTGTAAGATTCCACTCCCTGGCCCAACCTGAGAGCAGAACTCAATAAGGCAGTAGGACATTCCCATATTAAGCTTTCCGCACACCAGTTAGCATGGGGCATGAGAGTGCTGTGAGTGTGAACTCCTGCTGCCACCCACCTCTCCTGCCTTCATCACTTACAAATGGACAGAGGCAGCAGGAGGGGCAGCACAAGCCAGAAATCAAGCAACATGAGAAATGGCTGGGCAATTGCAACTGACAAGCAAGAGACTTGTAAGAGGCGAAATTTAAAGCCTCATTTCAGTTTTCCTTGTTAGGATGCTGTTAGGCCTCCTACAACAATGACAAGTCAGATATAATCTAAGCAATATTGTACAGCTGAGAGCTGAATGGGGCTCTATCAGACATTAGAATCTCTCTCTAATGTTTTGCTTCTGATACCCAGGAAATTTTGTTCTCCACTTGGAACAGAAGAGAAATCATCATTTGAATAAAACAAAGAAAAACAACCAAACATTTGGCAAATACATTATTTTAATTGTAAATGTGGTAACTATTTGGAAATGTTGATGTTTTTTGGCAAGCGCAGTGCACACATGTATGTTATTAGTCATCCAACACACTAGATTTGTGATAAATATATTTCTTAAAATAGATTTGCTCAGCATTTAGAATTTTTGTCTTCTTTATTCAATGACTTTCCAAAACTGGAACAGATGGATAGGGGAAAAACATTTTTGACCTCAGAATGGAATAGTTTGATGGAATTGCAACAGACAGATGACTTCTGTGTGTTAATAGCATCTTATTCAAAATGGTTACTGCCATGGATCACAGTGCTGCATTACAGGCTTATGATAAGTATTTCTGTAGAACACATTTAAATCTAGTTTGGCAAAGAAGGGTAGGAAAAAACCCCTTCATTTACTATGTCTGCTCCTTGATCCTTTAGCAGTTTTTGTAGTTTGACAAACATTATTATTTTTGCCATGTTTTCCTAAGAAAATAAGGCTTATGAACTGATGGTTTGGATTTTTATCCCTTCCCCCATAAAAAATTTGGAACTATGTCCTAGTTTGAGTTTTTTAAAATATTGATTTCCTGGCAATTTTATTTAAAAAATGTACAGAGATAGAAGTAGCCAAATTGGTATCATAAAGGAAAAATGTGATGTCAGTGAGGTTGGTAAGTGTGAAGGGATTGAAACAGAAGAGAGATTTAGGTATGCTTCAGGTATGGGAAAGGATTCATACAGTTGCTGTCATGGTATTAAGCAGTGAAAAAGAGCCATAGGATTAGCTGCAGAGATGACTGATTTTGATAATTTTGTTCCAAAATACGGTTGTGTGCATTACATGAAATGAAGGAGATGTTTTGCTTCATTTTTAGCTGCTTTGAGTATTCACAGCAACAACAGCCTACAACCAAAATCTTGTTTCTCTCTGAATGTTTGAGATATGTGACCCACTGAGAACTTCTGCAGCCTTGGTCCCGTGGGGTGGCTGGTAGAGGAGTCTTGCTCACAGGTCTTGCTCTCACGATCACGTTTGCAGCCTGTGGTTAGCTCCCTGCATATTGATAGCACAAATGGGAGTATTTTCATGGGTTTGAAATGAAGCACATGCATAATCTTTGGCAGGGTCAGCTCCCACGAGCTCTGTGTTTCCATCACCTAATGGAGCAGCTCTCTTAACCCAGGTGAGGTTGACACGGGTGCCCTACAAAAGGTTTAAGTCTCACTGACAGCTAGTGTTAGCAGCTAAGTGTTCTCATTGCTTCTTTGTTTTCCTGTGGTGCTTTGCCTGATTCTGAATACTTTTAAAATGGTGCATGCCTGCAATTTCATGTGAAAGCAATATTCATTGTCTTTTCAAAACATGTGCTACAGGAGTCCAAGAGAGAAAACGAAACAAAGGGTCTTTTTAGGTGTGAAAAACATATCAATCTGTGTTAACAGCTGATTTCAGCAGCCTCTTCTGTCACACTCCTGTGGCTGGGAAAAGTTCTTTCTTTCCTCAAAGAAAAATGGCCCCCTAGCATTACTCTGAGGCATGGTGAGGAGAGTGAAGGGGAAATTAGTGTTTCCTCTCGTTTGGTAATTTGTTCGACTCAAAGACTCTTACCAGCGAGTGAAAGCAGTTGTGCTCCTGTTGTCTGCTTTCTTTGTGTATTAGGCAGAGGGAAGTGGCAGCCTGCTGCAAAGGAAGGGCCCTTTTCACCAGGAATCATGGAAATTCCCTTATCCTGCCCCCGAAGCAAGCAAGCAGGGAAACAGCAAGAGGAGATAGCACGGTGTATTGGCAATAGAGGGGAACAGCCACAGAACAATTGATGTGAAAGCCTTCAGCTGAAATCAGCATGTGGCCCACGCAGCTGGCCAGCCTGCCTGCCTGTAGCTGCAGTAAGGTATTTACACCTTGAACAAAGTAAGAGGAGTGCTAAAAAAACCAGGAGACAATCATTAGACCGTGTTTATTAACAACACAGTGCTTTATCTTCAAAGTGTTATGCACAATTAATCAATATATTCAGCAAGTGCAGTAAGTGGATAGCATTCATTATCACCCAGTCACTATCTTACAAACAGATTTAAAGTGATGAGAAGAAGATGCGCTTGAAACCTTGTGAAGGAACATTTTTAACCTACTGTTTGAACTGGTGCAACCGTTTTTTGAATTACTTTGTACCACCTTGTCCTTTCAATCCGTTTCATCAGGTAAGCATTGCCCACAGGGCTGAGAGGGCATTTCAGTGTCCTCTCCTATCACTTTGATATTTGCCTGTTAGGAGCTAGAATGAAATCTGTTCACTTCATAGGAAGATGTGATTACTCTCAGAGGATAGTCATCACTTTCAGTTATTTTAGCAGAGGTAGTCCTGAACCAATATTTTAAGTGAGCATCCTCATCAAGTGGATGAGGCAAATACCAAAGTGCCATTCTGGATACAGAAAAGTTGGACGGGAGTTGTGCTTGGTTTGAATCTAAAACATGTTGCCTACTTCAGGTTCTGTGATAATGGGTATTCAATGGCATTTGTTTCAGTCTCTAAGCCCTGGCCTGAATTCAAGG
This sequence comes from Onychostruthus taczanowskii, assembly GCF_017590055.1. Classification (NCBI taxonomy): domain Eukaryota; kingdom Metazoa; phylum Chordata; class Aves; order Passeriformes; family Passeridae; genus Onychostruthus; species Onychostruthus taczanowskii. The sequence continues at coordinate 10,309,506 of NW_024499573.1, forward strand.
TACTGACAGCAGCAAAGTAAAACTACAACCAGTCCCCCAAGGCAGGCAGATTCCATTTAATATCTGACTAGGTGTAGAAATTATATATAAAGTCAGACATGCTCACATGCTTTCACACAGTAGTACATAGGGTGTAGAGCATAAGTCTTGTGAAGAGCAGCTGGGGGAGCTGAGGTTGTGTAACTTGGAGAAAAGAAGGCTGGAGGGAGACATTGTTATGCTCTGCAACTACCTGAAAAGAGGTTGTGCTGAAGTGGGGGTCTGTCTCTTCTCCTAAGTAACAAGTGATAGGATGAGGGGAAACGGCCTCAAGTTACACCAGAGGAGATTTAAGTTGGATATTAGAGAAAGCTTCTCCACAGAAAGGCTTGTCAAGCAGTGGAACAGGCTGCCCAGGGAAGTGGTTGAATCACCATTAAGGTCTTTATAAGAAGCGTAGATGTGGAGCTTAGGGACATGGATAGTGGTGGACTTGGAAATGCTGGTTTAAGGGTTGGACTTAATCTTAGTGGTATTTTTCAACCTAAATGAATTCAGATCATGGAGAGCTCTTCTAACATAAAACAATACAGCAGTGATGTTAATTTTCTGAGTAGTGTCATTTAGTGAATAACAAACCTTTTCAAAGTTATCTTGTCATTCATAGGACAAACTCACTTCAATGTGGATGCACAAGTACTAGTTCCAAGAAGTACTGTCAATCTTTTCATTGAAGTTTTCCCTTGCCTTTCTCTCTCCCTCCTGCCGTCACTCTTTTCCCCCCCAAACAAAGCATTGCACAATGACAGCAAGAGGAAAAATCTGTGAAACTCCAGGTCAACAAGAATAATTTCTTGGTAAGTTCTATTAGATTTGTTTGGAACCTTTAGTATTTTGGGATTTTTTTGAAGAGTAGATTCTAATGCTGTTTACTTCTGTAGAGACTTTGTAATTTTAGACCTTTCGAAATTATTCTGAACAATCCTTTGGATGTTTTTTAGTGCTTTTAAAAGAAAATCTACTCATTATAAACATCACTAGCTCAGTAAAAATGGAGCTTATGCAGTAGTTCCAAAGTATTTCCTTCTATTTCCATTCTGTTTAGCTTAATGTTTGAGAGATTATTTGTTCAGATAGGCTTTTATTTGTTTTATAGGATAATCTGATAGAAAAACTCAGTGATTAATTTATGTTGTTATTAAACTATCAGGGCTTCAGGTATTACAATATAAATATTGTGAATGAAAATGCAAAGAACTGAGGAAATTTAAAAAATAAAAATAAAAATGAAGAATGTCTTTGATGGTACACACTTAAGCCCTATTTGTACCGAACAGTAATCTGGCCATGAAGAGCTCAACAGGCTAAATTTCAGGTCCAAGCTGTGCCACAGATTCCTGTGCTGCCTTAGATCACCATTAGCAACTGCATTTTTTAAACAGTTGCTCATGTGCAACGTTTCTGTCTTTGTGTGCTCTAATGAGAAAGTAGCAGTCAGTCCAGGACTGCTCCAGAAGCCTTGGTGCTTCAGCTTCTTGGCTGCCATGGGCCACACCAGGCACCCAGCCTGCTGGAAATCAGATCAAGTCTCTCTTTTTTTGCACCCATTTGTGATTACAGGAGTCATATGTTTACAGTGTGGCTGAGTTAACATGATTGTGGTAGCTGTTATATTTTATATTTCTTTCCAAATGTAGTTAACTATCCCAAAACCTATTATGTTCTAATGCCAAAACATTACTTTAGAAGTTAAAAACATGGATGGGCTACAATGCTTTGCTTTTCATTTCAAAGCTGTGATTTTCACAAAAAATCCACTGTAGGTTCAGAAATACATGGTAACCTACAATATTTCATGTACCCAGAGTCATCATCCCTTTGCAGACCAGGAGAAAAAGTCCAAATAGTTTGATATGCAGCTATTGATTCTAAAAATCATGAGAGGATAATCACAACATTTCTGTTATTAAATAGTGCTGCAGCCCAAACACATATTAAGGGGCCAACTGCTGTGTCTAAAACATGCAGAACACTTGAACTATCAGCATTCAGCCTTACTTGGTAGTTTGGATACTAAAGATCTTGGCAAAACAGAACAGATGCAGGACACTCTCTGTCTTCTCTGCTCTTGCATAGTCTCATATGGCTGGCCCCTCATAGGGCCAGCTCAGGTGGCTCTAAGGAAGAAGATCTACTGGAGCCTTCTCAGAGACACCCTGGCAGGAAAGTGGTACAGGCTGCCCAGCTGGGGTCTGGAGGACAATGGCTGTTAATATGAGACAGCCCTTTTAGGCAAAGTGCTTAAGCCCCAATACAGACCTAAAAAAAAAGGTGTAAAGGACACATGGTGAGAACATCTTAGCAGGACTGTTGCCAGACTATTTTGGCTCTTGCTTGTGGAATCATCTTAGATGTGTTGCTGAAATGTAAAGGTGTTGAATTGAAATGCCGCTTCATCTGTACGTGCTCTCCTGTGGTGCACAGCAATTCTCCTGGATGCCCCTTCTTCCTTGCTGGTGGCAAACTGCCTTCATGATGGAGAAGCCAAAATGCTCTGCAAGCAGCATGTGCAGGACTTTCAAAAACTATAGAAATTATAATTAGCCTTTGTCCTGCTAGAATTCAGTCAAGGCTGTAACAGAAAGGAGGACGGAAATGCTCTTGGCTCACTTGTCTTTACTCATTGCTTTGCTCTGCTGTACATGTGCTCACCAGCATGGGTTGCTGAACTTTCCATGGCCACAGTGCATTCTTGCTGTTGTGCATTATCATAATTTCTTCTTCCCTAGAAATCTGGAAGATCCAATACTCCCACCTGACTTCAAACTGGACTGTGATGGGCAGAAGCTGTATGCAAATAGCAATATTGTAGCTGATAGCAAGACAAAAACCTATGGCTGTGGCTAATGAAGTTAATGGAGCTGGGGTTTCCCATCAGGTGCAGGACTTTACAGCAAAATCAAAATTTTCAGGTGTGACATGGTGCATATTTAAGATGAATGTTCCAGTTCTAGTAAATATCTAAGAAGACAAGAGACTGATCCTGAGTCTGCATTTAAACTAAACAATAATCAAATGGGGAAAATGGCCTTTTGGTGACGTGAGAAGGAAGGCACAAAAAAAAAAAAAATGGGTAAAATGCTTATGGGCAGCAGTGGGAAAACCAGAGACTGCAGCATGAAAAGATAATATCTGGCTTACAGTATCTACTGCTACAAAGCCACTGTTTTTTTCCAAGTTGATTTGAGCTGCCTGCTGAATAACTTTACTCTGATCCAGACATTTGCATTCTGTGGCTTCAGTGTTTTTGACCTAGCACTTAGGATACCAGAAAATGGGCTTATGAGTGAACAAGGCTCCCAAACAGGCAGATAAACAGCACATGATTGCAGCCCCAATTGTTTTGTAGTGTGACTTGCAGTTGCTTTTCCACTTAATATTCCTTCAGGCAAACAGGCTTTTTAATTCCTGTGCATTTCACAGGAAGATTTGCAGATCTGCCTTTAATGTTTTGCTTCATCCGATTGTTGTTGAGAAATACCAGGGTCTTGAACTTGAATTCTCTGCCTGGAGACATTTTTGTTTGCTTAACAGATGAATAGCCCATACAGTGAAATCTGGAGCAAAACTTTCTGCAACTCCAAATGGTACTTCCTATGTCCCTTTAAAGTAAATTTTGTGGTGTTCAATTATATGTGCATTCTGCAGTAAGTGATTTATCCTACCACAGTGTTCTTCATTAGTGTGGAATTCTTGGACTAAGACTCTTTTAGGGTTAAATTTTAGACTTGGTTTTTAGAAAGCCGCATCAGTCATGATCTAATTGCACAATTTCAGCAGAGCTGACATTTAAAGTATGTGATAATTCTACCACTTCAGACAACCACTATTTCAAGGACTATCTCCTAGAAACTAAATTAAGGATCATCTAGATTGAAGTAAGAAGTGCTGAAGCATTGTTTGATTAAAAAAATTAAATAAATTATTCTACAGGGAAAATAATTATGATTTGTTTATGCAGATATTTGAGATACACTGTCTCTGAATATATACAGGTGTCTAGTCCACCAGAAAGTTTTCACTTACCAGAATTTCAAGTACTCTTTTTTCTGTTGACATAAATTTTTTGGTAGGAAGAAATCCACACTTGGTTTTGATGCTTAAAAGTGCATATTGGGGAAAATGGCCCATGGATTAATCTTAATAAATGTCACTCTCAAAAGACAGTCAGTTTCAAAATCAATCTGTCAATCCCACCCATGTAGTTGCGGCTAATACCCTCTTTGTATTAAAAATAACTGTTCCCACTAAAATGTTGGAAACAGATGTGCTGTGGAGTCTGCATGGAAAATATCCTGCAAGGGGATTGTGTGGAATGACTGGGAAAACAAAGTAACTGTTCCCTTGCTCCTCCAAGATTATCATTGATAACAATAAAGTGAAATAAAATAATGTAATTGAAAACAGCACATCTCTTGTCTTTGTTTTCAGCCTAGTCATATGTCACTTACTGCAGATCTCTGCCTTCTGAAGGCATTGCCCTCACTCTGCCTCTGAAAAAAGCTGTTCCCATGTCTGTTTACTGCCTCCTTAACTGGGAGAAGGAAAAGATTGAACAAGTTAGGTGCTGGCACAAGGTCTTGCCATGAATCTATTTGTTTCTTTTTTATAGGAAGCAGTAAAGAACATGTGCTTATTTTGATTGTAAAAACAACATTTTTATATTCCTATTTCTTATGTGGCTTCATACAATTATGATACACTTTACACATCCTGGCATTTTCCTTGCTTGTGGAGCTTGAAATGTAAAAAGAAAGTAAGTCAAAGCAAATAAACACAAGGTAAAGTAGAGGACAGAAGCACAAAAAAGAGAAGAAAAGAGAATTGTTCTTTTGTCAGAGTGAAATTCAGAGTGATTTTGAAGACAACCTACAGGATGAAGACAGGATAATTATTCAACTGCAGGGACCCATATAGACTGCAAAAATAAAAAAAAAAATATTAGGAAGAGCAGAGAAATCAGTAGGAATGGAAAATGAAAACAACTGTAGCCAGTTTAAAATGTATTTAGTTTAAAGGACCTTTTCATACAATAGAACTTAGTATTTAGGGTATGGAGAAAAGATGTGAACACAAAGAGCTGGTCATGGTACAAGTAACCTTCCAGCTTAACCACTGGACACAAATAGAGAATGAAGCAAGTACTGAAACTATGTGGGCCTTTTGGGGAAGTGCTGGCTGACTGCACTATGAGGCCAGACTGCAGTGCCTGCCCACTTGGCCTGAGCCAGTGTGGCTGTGGACATACTGCATTTTCCCCTTGTGCCTCAGTTTCCCAGCTGCTTCCTTAATCCAGTGTCATTGTGGAAAACATTGCAGTAGAGGAGTACAAATACCACAGAACCATCATAGAATCACCAAGGCTGTGAGAGACCTTGAGAGCATCCAGACCAACCATCCACCCAGCACTACCGCTGTAACCCCTAAACCATCATGCAGTGCCAGACCCAGAAAACATTTTCAGGGTCTGAAAACACCACCTCCCTAAGCAATCTATTCCAATGCATGATCACCCTAACAGTGAAAACATTTTTTCTGTTATCCATTCTGAATCTCCCCTGTCTCAAGTTAAAGCCATTTCCTCTGGCCCTCTCACTGAGGGCCTGGTAGAAGAGACTGGTCCCCACCTCAGCACAGCCTCCTTTCAGAGAGCTGTAGAGAGCGATGAGCTCCTCCCTGAGACTAAACAAACCCAGCTCCCTTAGCTGCTCCTCTTAAGACATGTTTCTAGGCTTTCATGAGCTTTGTTGTCCTTCACTGGACACATTCCTCAATCCCCTTTATAAAGTGAGGAGCCCAGAACTGGGCCCAGCCCTCAAGGCGAGGCCTCACCCGTGCCGAGTAGAGGGGGATCACTCCTTTAGTCCCACTGGCTACTATACTCCTGATAAGGGCCAAGATGTCATTGGCCTTCTTGGCTACCTGGGCACGTGCTGACTCATACTGAGCTGGCTGTCAACCAGCAGCCCCAAGTCCCTCTCTGCTGAGCAGCTCTCAAGTCCCTCCCCTCCCTGCAGCTTGTAGCACTGCCTGCGGTTGCTGCAATTCAAGTGTGCTATCCAGCACTTCACCTTTTTGAACCTCACATATTTGTCCTTAGCACATTGATTGAGTCTGTCCAGGTCTCTCTGTAAAGTCTTCCTACCCTTGAGCAGATCAACACTTCCACCCAACTTAGCGTCGTCTTCAAATTTACTGCACTCAATATCCCCATCCAGATCGTCAGCGAAGATGTTGACAGGACTGGCCCCAAATATCCATGTGAATAGATACATTCATGCCTGAGACTCACGTAATCAGACACTGCACAAGAGCAGATGGGACAGATACTGATTGTAAGCCCATATTCTGTGATGCTGGATCTGCACAGCAGAGCTGCTGGCAGGTAGGTTTATTGGCAGTCACAAAGTAGCAGCCTATCTTTGCTGCACCTCTCTCTAATAGTCTCTGTTTAATTTGATGGGAGTTTCTTACCACTAATTACATCCAGCTTAAAAAACAGAATTATATTTTCATAAACACTGAGGAAAGCAAAGGCTCTGAGCACCTGTTTTGCGTGTTTGGTAAGAGGTGGAAGCCATGGGGAGCACGGTTATGTAAGAGTCCTCATAGATCTGGCTCGGATCACTTTAAAAACTCTGTCTGTCTCCTTTTTGGGCATTTAGTTTTATATGTGCACTAGCACTTAAACACTGTAGATTTTCATTGTGGAGCAGGATGGAAAAAGTTTCTTTAAATAAGGAGCTGTACTCTAGCTTGGTTTTATTGTAGCTTTTCACACAGCCTCACATGACATTCTCATAAGCAAACTCAAGAAATGTGGTAAGTTCAGCTGAATTACAAGATGAATACAAAATGGCCGAAACATTCTGCTTAGAGCAATTTAAACTTTTATAGAATGCTGGGAAATGCAGAACATTTATCACCCTGGAAAGACTGTTATGCAGCCACAGCTTTATTAATCAATAACCTTATGTTAGAAGTAACGGAATGATTAGAGAAGATACAACTCTATTATTTATGTGAAACTAAGCAACTAATGAACAAAACAGGGAGAAGACTGAAATATTCAGTGCTTTTCTTTATCTCCACAGCTGAAAAAAAATCTAGCTCTGACCACAAATTATTACCTATGAAAAAAAAAAATTTGGGTGAAGAGAGAAAGAAAGGATTAAAATATATTTGTAAGGCTAAAGATATCAAATCAAATTATTAATTATTTTGGGCCCCTAAGTCTGTAAGAAAAAACAAGCATGCATTTATCTACACTTGCATAATGTCAAATCAATAAGGCTTCCTTACTGGCCAGGTTAAACAACTTAGAGGATAAGAGGAAAGAGTAGAATCAGTACATCTTGATTTTAGGATAAGTTTTGATAAAGAATCATGTTACTGACAATCCAGAGAAAGAGGATTCAGATGGACTTACACAGAAGGTTAGAAAGCTTCATTCAGAGAATTTTCCAGTGTTTTTTTCTCAAACCAGGAGGCAAGAATGGTTCTATTCCTCTGCTGGTTTCAACAGCAGTGAGTGGTAAGGTAGAGAGAAAAATCTATGTTTATATTGATGTAAACATTTCATAGGCTGTGAAAGACAAGATCAAAATTCAGGATGACTTTGGTAAGCAGTAAAAGTGGTTTTAAATGGTAAAAGGAAGTTCAGTGATGTGTAGGACAAACTGGTATACTTAGGGAGCAAAAATTAGTTGACAAATACGTGGCAGCAAGAGGCAGCAGAATTGACAAGGAGACAATTGCAAGAAGATATTGATGTGTTTTATTATGTTTTATTTTATTGTGTTTTATTCTTGCACATCAGGAGGCCTTGTCTAAGGAAACATGTTCATCTTGTGTCCTGCATTTTAAATGAAAATAACTGAAGAAAGTTCAGAGAGGAGCTAAAAAAATTGCTTTGTTTAGAAAAAAATGTTAAGACTGTAACTCTGAAAGAACTGCTTTCTGGTACTGACAAAAGATATTAGGTGCTAAGATGTAATTGTATGCTAAGAGCCTAATGATATATTGATATCAGGAGATCATTACACAAAAAAAAAAAAAAAAAAAAAAAAAGAGCAATAAGAATTTTTAGATTTTTGCTGAGTGCAAGGCAAGTACTAGTTCATTTCATTTTTGTCAGAAAGACTCAGTTATATAGCTAGGATTTTTTTTTTTTTTTTTTCGTTTTTTTTTTTTTTCGTTTTTTTTTTTTTTTAATTTGCAGTCTTATTTTTTGCTACAGAAGTTACAGAATATCTGGTGTTGGAAGAGGACCCAAAAGGATCATTAAGTCCAACTCTATAGTGAATGGCCAGTATGGGGATTGAATCTACAGCCCTGGCCTTATTAGCACCATGCTCTCAATAGACCAGAACTGGCTGTGCGGAGGTTGTAGAATTGGTGTTGTAGAGGAATTAAAGAGTCAATTTGAATATTCTGTCAAGAATGTTCAAATTACTGTTAGTCCTGCGTCAGTGTAAGGGAATAGACTGGAAGCAAGCATGCCTGGGGTGTGATGAACACCTGAATCACCTGGATGTGTCTCTTCACAGAAAGTGAAAAGAGGCACTATTATGCAGTGCACAGATTCCAATTTAGCTCCTCCAATGTAAAGTGGGAAGACATTTTTAGGCATTTGACTCTAGCTTATCATGAAGGTCTTTGCATTGCTATTGCTCTCTTATGCCCAGTTCATCATATTCCCCATTTCATGTTTGTGAGGATCATTTGGCTCAGCCCCATCATCCTTTGTGCAGCTCTGCTAAGGGCATGGTGCTGACTGCCTTTTTCTCTAAAGCAAAGGCAGATGCAGGAGGGCTTGCTTTCATTCCACTCTGCCCTTATCTGGAAAATCATGTTCTCAGATGTATCACCAGGGAAACTATCCAAGGTCAAAAGTAAGAGGATTTTATTATTGTTATTATTTAGGAATTCTTGCTATTTACTTGTCATTTGCATGCTCCAGCAACCTTCATTTTTGGACAGCATAGAGAAGGATCCTTGTACGTGTGAGTTTCTGATGTAAGCACGCTGCCAAGAGTGTAACACAAAATCCTTCTCTTTGCTTGTCAGCTTGGGTCACTAAATCCTGCAAGAGCTTTTTCTTACCAAAGACTTCATCTGACTTTATAGGAAGATATCCATACATTTCCAGTGTCTAGTAGGATGTCATAATGTTCTGTCCTTGTTGGTACCCAGTGCAGCCTTGGGTTAACACAGTGTTTTGAGTGTGTTAGAAAGGAGGCAGAGTAACAAAATGCGGTGAAGGAGCCTCTGGTCTGTTACTCACCAGTTTGCTGTCCAGATATGGATGCTTCCTTTCTGTGTTCCCTTGGGAGCCACTCAGAGAGCTGCAGTGCTCCGTGGAGTCCCGGCTTCCATTTCTAATGCTAAGATTCCTACAGGCTCAGGAGACCTGCAGGATACCTGAGCAAACCAGTTTTGCACAATGTTTCCAGGCCTATTTTTACTCGGGGGGTCCAGGAGAGATCCCAGCCCACCTCCACCACGCCAGGAGCCCCCGCAGCCGGGAGCCGGGAGGGCTCATTCAAGCCGTCACCAGAGGGCAAATGTGGCACCTCTTCAGTCCTCTCCGGTGTGGAGGACCCCTGCCAGGTGACTTCCGACCAAAATCAACTTCTCTTTGCTCTCTGAAGCAGGAGCTGGTTTATTTCAGACGGTGATTACATTTCAGTGGGAGAGCACTTAAGCTAATTGCCCGGCATTGTTAGTTCTGTGCCAACATTCCTCTGAAGCTTTAGTTCAAAGGCTTGTGTTGCAATCAAAATACTTTGCTGTTTGACATAGATATACCCGGAGTTCATCAGCTGAAAGAGAACGACTGCATTGTGTGGACAGTGTGAACAGATATTGTCAAGGGAGCAGGTAACCAAGAGTAAAATCTGAGGGTGAGATTTCCTGTCTGGGTTCCTGAGGATGAGCAACTGAGAAGGCTTTTTCCTTCAGCTGGTGCTGTACCGAAATCTGCCTTCTCATCAGCAAGATTTACTTTATTGCTCAGTTTCACGTCTTGATAAAAGCAGTGGAGATACTTCTGTACAGTTCATTTGTTCAGCTTGATATGACATGCAGAAGCAGTGAGGCTGTTTCATTTGATAGAATTCCCGCTGCAATATAAAAAGCAAAATATCTGCAAAACCAGGTCATTTTGCTATTTACAACACATGCTGTGGCTTTTTGCTGCAAAATATTTTGACACCTATCAACAAAGGTTAGCACAGACAATTTCTTGGGAAAATGTGTGAGGAGTATGAAATTCCCAGAGCACATACAGAGGCAGTATGGATGGAATAGTGGATTTCTAGAGAGACCATAGCCCATGAATCTTTGTAGAGAAAACAATGAGAAAATAGTTAAAAGTGTGTGTTTTTCTGATTTTCTCTCCTCTGTTAAAATACAATTTACTTTTTGTGGTGGACTTTTTTTCCCCTAACACGTAGCTTTCCTGTGGACCATGCCTTGTAAGTGTATTTGGTGGGTTCTGTACATGTGTATTTAAACACAGATGTTTCAGCATATAGCACATCTTTGGTTGGTGACTTCCTTTTCCACCCAGGTAAAATCTGAAGCACTTTCCAAACTTTCAAATGGGTTGGGGAGCCTTTTTGCTGGCATGTGTAATTACTTTGCCCATTTTTACAGGGAAGCTGTTAGCATACAGCTATGCTGCGCAGTAGTTGAGAACACTAGAGCCAAATGAAATTATGGTGGGAGTTTTAAGCAGACAGGCTGTAATTATTCAGTTTGTAATTTGACCAAAGTGAAATAGAAGCTTGCCTACCAATAAACATACTTGAAGTACCATGTTTTTGAAGCTTTTAAACAAAGAACCTTGCTTAAATGGTGTAAGTGCAGGATGGGAGTCAGAAAATCTGTGCTGCTGTGGCATACATTTAGGACCTATACTGGGAATTATTTAAGCTTTCCCTCACCCTTTTTTTTTTCCCATCAGAAAGCAACAACAAATGGGCCCTTACCCACCTCTCGTTCTCTTCATTTTTGCCCTGTATTACCTTGGAAATGATGATGAGTTTGCAGGAGTATCTTTTAGCTTTTTTATCTGTTGCTTACTGGATTCTCACCTGTGACTCCAGAGTGGCCTTGCCTCTATTAATTCTTTACTGTGGCAAGGACAATTGTGTGAGTGTTTGCCTGGCGTGGCTCCGCCCTGTGCAATTGTCTATAATTTCAGCAATTATTTCATTTTCAAAGCAGGATTGACATTACTTTTTTATTTCAACATAGTATTTTCCCATGGCAGGTTAGTCTATGGTGGCTGTGAGCTGCTCTTTGCAGACACCTTCTTTGCTTAGGATTTTTCCATTGTTCTGCAGATCTGCTTGCCAACCTCTAGGAAGAACAAACGATGCAAGCAGCTAACTGTGGAACAGCAATCCAAACCAATGTTTCAACTTTAAAAAGATATGTGAAAGTGAGGTTTTATTTTCCTGTTGAAGTTTTGCCCATAATTTTCACACCAGTATGCTTCACATGATTTTTGAAGATTTCAGATTTTGTTGTCCATTAGTTTTGGCTCATGCAAGAGAAGGACAGAGCTTTAGCAATGCACAGGATGAACCAATGTACATGTATGTACTTGTAGTGAGGCAGGGCAGAAGGGACAAAAGATTGATTTGCTCACAGCTGACCTCAATTATTGGTCTGCTGCAAGGCATATTCTAGGGCTAGTTTTGCCATAAGTGCCATGGCATGTGAAAATGGCAATATGGGACTGTTGAAGTGACATCATGATATGCAGATATGGATAACTAACTAATGGGAAGATATGCAAGAGAGAAGAGTGTATAGAGGCAAACCCTGTAGCCACTCAGGCTCAGCTTCTGGATACACTTCAAGAAACCTCTGGAATTCAGTAACGGTGAAACACTTGAAACTATACTCAGCATAATTAAAGTTTTGTGACAAAAATAAAATGCTTTTCTAAATTAATGATATTTATTGTAAATCTTACCAAGTTAGAAGGATTGGATCTTCACTGGTATTGTCTTCAGTCAAGAGTCTCCCAGGAGACAGGCTCAGGAGGTCTCAGGACACAGGCAACAGCTCTCTATCCATGCATTGTGCTGCAGTCAGGCCTAGCACAGGACCTCCCTCTGATGCTATCTATCTTCACTGTGATGGGATTCTTTTGAATTATCTAGAGAAAAGTATAAATTCTAACCATGGAATTTATGTAAATGAGTCAAAAACAGTCCTGACAAGATGGAGCAGATTTATAACTTTGTGAAGTGGAACAATCTTGTGATGTTGGAGCCACACAGCTAAAAACACACATGAATTCTTGTAGTCACCCTGAGAACATACCATACATACTTTCACACAAACAAAAATCTAGACATATAACCTTTTCCCCTTGAATTTCTTCATTTTTTCCTACTATTTCACAAACTAACTCTGTTTTCATTAAGGACAAAGTATGTTATGAATTTATTGCTCAGCTCAGCACACTGTCATTCTTGTGTTGCTTTCAACTTAGTACTTTTGGTTTTTTATTTTAATAGGGCATTATGTAGGGTTGGATTCTGGTCTTGGTTACTGTGGTAATCCCAAAGGCTTGCCAGTGGCTGTAACTTGCCTCCACAGATAATTAGGCAGCATTGTGCTTCTAAATTTTAAATCTGACCACCCATATTCAGATGTCTGATTCTATCAGTTAGGGAAACTAGTTCACATTTGCTGTCAAAGTGGTAACAAAAGTAGCTCCCCAAAGTATTGGCTGAGGGAAGACTTCACACAGCTGAGCACTAATTTACATTGCTACATATCCCACTATCCTCTTGGACTGCATAACAGTGGCTAGCCACCCTGTCTGTTTTGAAAGCTTTTCTAGATCTGTGTTGCTGGTATTAATTCTGTTTATATTTACAGCACAACTGAGTCTTCTGTTTGCTTAAGGCAGTAAGAAAGCAATAGTCTATCTGTTAAATAGGAACACACAGTACAAAGAGCTCAGCTGCTGCTTGAAACATTCCAATCATCAGAAGTGCTGCTAATTTAGGTAGGCAATAAATACATTCATTGAGAATATTTATGAAGACTTGTTTGTGCAGATGGACAAAGACAATGAGAGAATGGTATTTCCTTACTACATGAGGAGCTGGTGTTTATCACATGCTAGTTTGGCAGGTATTTACAATGTTTCCTTCAGCATCTACATTTAGATCTCTAAGTTAGGGGCCTAAACCTGGTTTTGTCTCATCGGACTTAAGCATTTAACTAACGTGGGTTAATTAAATCAGATCTGTCCTTGTTCAATTAAGCAATCAAAGTGAGAGTGGGGAATAAGAGGCTGCAGGAGAGGAAGAGAAACACTTCTGAAGAAAAGCTTTTGAAACCCTGCAATCCAAGCTGCCTTCTGGGGAAGAGATGCTTAATTCTCCACTGATCAGGGTGATTTAGTTAAGTAAGTGCCTGAAGTAATGTGGAGCATATTTACATCACCTGTCAGAGTAGCCCTCTCAGTCTACTTACTACACATGTAAAATGCCCTCCTTAGTAATTTAAAGGGTGATGATTAAACTAAGTTGCATGAATAGTCCTATCTAGACCAGAACTGGTATGAGGGAAATGGTTTTGTGGGTTATCCTTACCTCTAGGCTGTTTGGCCTAGGGGAAGTAAAATGTGGTAGATTTTGGTCTATCTGGTCCCAATCCTGTTCTTTCATTAAAAGGACCTTCATATGACTTAGGAGAAGTATTTATAAGAAAAGAACTCTTAAAACACACGTGTGTGATTCAGGTTCATCTTCTTAGAGAGGCTTTCCCACTGACCCAGTACAGCCAGAAGAATGTGCAGAGAGGTAGAAAATATGTTTTCTGCTGCTTCATAGTTGCCTACACGGGATGCCCTCAAGGACAAGAAGGTTAAGGAAGTTTCATGTGTCTGATCATCCTGCCATTAATTTATTTCCAAAATGGTGTGTCTCATTGCAAAGTATCATTTGGCATAAGAAAAGCTGAATCAGGCCACAAGACCCTCAGCAGTATGTTATTCCTAATATATCAAATACTCTTTTATAGGGGTTGGGTGGCAAGGGAACTTTCAGTGCTGCAGTGTTTAAAATCCAAGCATGTTTAAATAATTTTGTGATTTCATTATGGCCTTTTGTAGATACACTGAGTGTGACTAAAATGGTTCTATCCTTCCATCACCACATATTTTTTTGACAAATCATCCGTATTCTGCCTGTGATTTTTCTTTTTCCAGGCAAATCTGGTGTTGTCCAGCATTCTCATTCTTCATCAACCACCCTCATAATAGCTGTATCAACCAGCTGTACAACATGGTATATCTCCCACTCTGACCACTGTTTTGGAAGGCTGCAGATACTCAGAACAATATATACACACTGTTCTGCCATTAAATACAATTTTATTCTTTCTTTCTCACATGGGTTTTCTATATAAAAGATCACTTTCACTTAACCTGGAAAAACGTCATGAAGAGATTATTTATTATTTAATTTACAAGTGTTTATTAAGTTCTCCTTTTAGTACTCAGCTCATTTACTGCATTCTAGCTGATGGTCTACAGTCCAGATTTGGTCTGTGGTGTACTTCCATCTGAGCAGAGAAGATGGAAATGAACTGTTCTTTTTTCTTTAAGGCCAAATTGTACATTTTCAGTCCTCAAGCCTTTTTTCTCAGATTTGGGGAAAAAAACTATCCTATAATGCACAGGTTTCACTCAAGTTATTAACAATATTTGTCCCAAGGATAAAATAAACTGCAAACCCCTAAACCTTAAAAAGTCTGGCAAATGATTTTTCTCTCTTCCTCATTACTCATGTGATGGACTGAAACTGAAGTTGAAGGGAATGGAAGTGAAAGTCAGGATTATGCAGAAATTGAGTGCAGTGAGTGATTCAAAAGGAAAATTTATTAGGCTCAGATTTTGTTTTGACAGTATTTTACGTAAAATTTTGGTTTGATGCGGATTGTAAGAAGGTTGACTTTGCTGTCTTGTGCTTGTGCTATCTTAACACAGTATCAAAGAAAGCAATTACATACAAAGTTACCTCCTGAACAAAGGCTGATATAAAATGCAGAAGTCATCATTTGTTCAAGTGAAAGTTAATTCAGAAAACATTTCTGGCCTTTTTACTTCTCTCTTGGGCAGTGGTTAGCAACATGTTAGAAATGGAGGAGGAATCATTGTCCAGTTACGCTGAAAAGAGACAATAACCAGTGCAGTTCAAGGCAAACTACATTCAGTGCCATGCAGGCTGAGGCATCTTTAACCTCTCTTATTGTTCCTGGCATTGTTCACAATCATATTAAAACACGATAGCATCAAGAATGCACACATATCTGCAATCTAATTTCTCTAAATCACTTTATGAATCTGTTATTACAAGATTTTTTTTCCCACCCAGTAGTAATTTTCTGGATATCATTTTAATGCATTCTTTGTCCCAGTAAATAAAAGTAATTGTTGTAAAAGCCTCTATTTGTTAATGTTTAGTGAAAGATACAGGTCTGGTTGTTCTAAAAATTAAGTATTGTTTATCTCTGAGAAAGAATAGCAGAAAATGAGAGTGTTTTGACTTACCAAACTACACAGACCCTGTATAAGGAAGTTCAGACTCATTCCCTTATGAGATTTTTTGACTGATTTCCAGCTGGTAAATATGGGGAGTGTTATTTTAATGTGGACCTCTGTAAAGAGTAAATGGCTTGAGACTACTCCTTTACTTCACCTAAGCTGCTACTCAGAATCTCCTCAAATTCATGCATTAAATAACATTAATGAGTCACAACAGAGTAGATGCCTTAGCATGCACGGCAAAACCACATCAGAGATAAAAATGAAGTATCAACACCAACCATCAGGTACTCATCAATTCCACAAAAAAAAAAGTTAAAGTATCGTACACTGAAATGTAGAATAATAGAATCATAATATGGAAGGGACCTTAAAGATCATTTAGCTCCAATCCCTCTGCCATAGGACAATTTCCTCTAGACCAGGTTGCCCAAAGCTCCATCCAGCCTCGTCTTGAATGTAGTGTTAAACCAACCCACCTTTTACACTGTGACTTCTTTTTGAATAATAGGAATAATGTTCTTGCTCTTTGGCTTTCCTTGCACTAAATGGATTTATGATTACAAAACAGAGGAATCATCTACTGGACAAGTAGTTGAAGGAATGGATCAGATCTGAACAACATAGAGATTCTATCCTTTTTTCTACTCAAGATCTCATAGAATTCCAGACCCTTATCAAGACTCTGCTTATATACTCCTAGGAACAGTGATCTGAAACTGGAATAATGCTTAAGCCAAAACACCAGTGTGAGTATTGTCATTAAAATTACTTGTCACCATTGGTATTATTTGCTAGGTGAATGCTACAGTTCCAATCCACCCCTCAGACAAAGAGTGCTGCTTATTAGAGAAAGACAGTAGGCTAATTGTGCTGTGTGGCTCTTTCTGTTGAGCATGTAATGTCTGATGTACTTACTGGTTACTTATTGTTTGAGTTACCTAGATTGGATGGTACACACAGTACACACAGCCACCACACTCCAGGCAACACTCTGTACAAACACTGAATTGTCATAACCAAATCATGCTCAGCCTTCTCTTCAATGCCAGAGTGTGGTGTTCTCCCAGATGGCACATTGTTTGACAAAGAACTCCCTGTGCCAACCAACAGTGGGAGGGAAACTTTGTAAGTAAGGACTGTGGGACCAAGCCAACAGCACTCACAGGCTGGTAATCTGGAGAGGTGTGTGGATACTTTGAACCCACTGGAAATGTGCTGCATTTCACTGGTTAGCAAGGCTGTGCACTCACTTCTTCAGTCTCTTTGAGTCTCACTTTCCCACAGTCCACTCTTCTTTGAGCGACCTGTTGCTCCGTCATCCTGGGCTGTCCTTCCTTTCCCATTTTCAGCTGTGGGATGATATGTGGCTCCCAGTTTTGTCTGTTACTGGCTGCTCTGCCCAGCCTTTCCCTGGATTGTGTAATTTCAGATGTTCCTTGCAGGTCTCTGATTTGCCATTATGCTTTGTCTAGTTTACACACTCTTAGTTTTATCACTTCCTTGCTCAAACTGAAAAAAACAAACCACAGAGATGCAAAGAAATCAACAATTATAGCTTATTATTTATTTCTGTTTGTTTCTGTAATCTTTGTTTATGTCTTCTATTTTTTAGCACAAGGGAAGAATGACATTGAAGATACATAAAATATTTCGGCATTAAATGACTCACAAAAATTATGTATTGCTCTGTATAGTCTTCTGACATTCATAAAATCTTAAACAAAATTTCCCAGTCCTTTCCATCTTTTATTATATCTGCTTACTTCCCAAGCAAACAAATCATATTTCCAGTGGATGAAGGTCCAAAGTAAATAACATTTTGTCAAGAACAAGGGGCAATTTAAAAAGTACAAAATTACATTAGATGAGACTATAAGAAGAGGGAATAATTCAGAGAAATTAGGAGAAGTAGAACAAGATGCATAAACAAGGTGGCTGCATACTGTGTTAGAATAAGCTCCGCTAAATGTACCAGTCTCTAAATGTACAAGTCTGTTTCTAGAGGTAAGATTTTTGCTTGGTTTTCCCAACCCCTCAAAACCCCATCCCAAAATGTTGGGTGTTTTAGAAAAGTTACATTTTGGATAGACTAAATATAAAATAACATACTATTTCAGTGAATTTTTCACTGAATTATTTTCCCCTTATAAGTGGTGAAGGCTGTTATAGGAAAAGAGAAAAATTGAAATCTTTTATTCAGCCCAGGAAGAATTAATGATTTAAACTAAAGCAGAAGACTATTTCCTACAAATCTTTATCATATGAAATGCTCAACTTTAATAAGGGCAACTTTTCACAAAAGCCAGAGCTTCTCTTAAGCTGACGTGTCCTTACATGCATTTGAATCTGCAATTGTAGTAGGTGAATGGAAAAAATAAATCAATAAAATATGGCACAACCTTTGCTTTCCAGACTGGTGTCATATTGCTGAGGCCTCTGACTTTCAGAGCTGCCTCTTCTCACCTTAGCTGTGAGCCTGAGTCTGTTTTTAACTAAAGCAAAGCCTTCACAGATGCCAAGAAAGGCAATGAATTTTGAACTTGATGATTTTTCAAGATTTTCTAGTTTGTGTATTTATAGTAAACTTTTCCCCCTCTGTAACATTTTGGTAATTTCTACAGGAAATAAGAAAAAAAAACCATAAACCCCTAATGCTTTTAAGAGTATAGAGAACCAAGTCTACTGATATGTTGAGTAGCGTCACGTCACACTGTACAATTTTCTTCTCGTAAACTTAGATGATTAGGAAGAATTTGGCAAAAAATGAAATTAGATTGTCAAACTGATTTCATAAACAGGAAATAAAAGTGCAAATACAGTAAGTGAGGTTATTTTTGCCTGCTTTCAACAATCCATAGAAAAGCAAATGTGTTGTCAGTGATTTGATTTACTGACCTACTTTGCAAGACTTTGTAAGAGGCTGCCTGTAGATGCTGATCATATTCTTTCAGATGAAATGTTGCTTTTTTGCTGTGTGCATAAATGTCAAAGTATTGTAATCATCTACACACACAAATGCTGAATCAACTCCAAACTAGGCATAGCTTAGTAATGCAAGCTCTGGGCTTTGACTATTGGTAGAAATGTCTGCAGTGAAGATGTTATAAGCAAAAGGCAGCAAAAGCTTTGGCAGTGTCCAATACAATAGCTGCTCTTATTCTTCTCCTTCTAAAGCTAACATGGACTCCTATCCTGGGACGGAAACTGCTGCCCCTTACCTTACACCTATCTAAAACCTGATAGTTCCAACCTTAATGCCTAGCTATCCTTTAGCTTTAGTGATATGATTTTCCATCAGATTACTACTGAGGGAGAAGGCCTCGTTATTTTACTGAAGAAAAGTCAACTACAGAGAATTTGACTAGCTTCTTCATGGGTCCACAGGGAATTTATTTTAGGGCAGGTGTTTGAAGCTAGGCTAGTGCTTTAAATATTAGGTCACTGCTGAACATCTGCTAGTCACATATCCACAACTGTGTGGGTCGAAGAAATCACTGTATTTTCCCCCTGAAGCAGTGTACGGC
Source organism: Onychostruthus taczanowskii (assembly GCF_017590055.1). Taxonomy (NCBI): domain Eukaryota; kingdom Metazoa; phylum Chordata; class Aves; order Passeriformes; family Passeridae; genus Onychostruthus; species Onychostruthus taczanowskii. The sequence goes on from NW_024499573.1 coordinate 10,328,655, forward strand.
AGTAATTTTCAGACTTACACATGAGCAGGAAGCAAAATAAAAATCTGCCAAAGCCATAGCATAACAGGCAAAATTTATAATTAAAAGAGGGGAACATCTCTTAAATTTGTGTCTATTATAGTAATGTAAGGTACTGCTTAGAACAAGAATTAACAATGAATATGACAGGAATGAAAGATAGCATTGGAAATGCAATTTGCAAGTAGATTGTGTACCCTTCATCATGCCAGTACTCTTCCACCTTTCCAATGGTCCTTTCTAGGAAGCATCTACATAAACCACTGCATTCACTCAGCAATCTGTTCAGGGAAAATTTCATAGGCTGTCCTTGCTTTCTGTCAAACACCTCAACAGCTCCAATATAAGTAACTTGTAATCTATTTTTAATTCAAAAAAGAACAAGAAATAAATAAAGGCTTCTTTCACACCACTCAGCTCTTCAGAATCAGGTCCTTAGCCTTCTTGGCAAAGCCAGAAGTTGTCTGTCTCCCCCTTTACTGATGCAGAAGTCTAGAATTCAGAACTTGGTTGTCTGGGCTGTGTCCTGATCCCTGTGTGTAAGGAGGACCCTGTGTTTCTCTAGACCTATGTAAGGTTGATGGACTCTGACATGTCACCTGGGTTATCATATAAACTCTTCTGCAAACACAGTCTTCTTTGCTCCATTTGGAAGGCTCCAGAGGTTATTTGTCTAATCCATCACCACAAAATGCGTACCAGTACACTACAACAAATTTGAAAAAAAAAAAAAACCAACAAAAAAATGAAAGCAAATTGTTCAAGTGCTGCAACAAGGGATCAGATACAGAGCATGAAGTTTTTTCTAAACTGGAAAGGTAAGCTGTGTGGTTTTGTTACTTAACAGTTGACTGCTATATTTTTCTTGGGGTTTTTTTGTTCTGTAAATAGAAGTACGCTACTAACATATAACTCATTCTGGTTTATGACCTAGAAGGGAAAGTCATCTCTAACACTTTATAGCTCCAAAGCAGAATATTTTTTGTGTGTGGTTCTGTTGTGTTGGCTATCTGCAGTGTGAGAACCATAAATCCATATCTAGTAAAGCTTAAAACTTTTCAATTTTATCAATTAAACATTATTTCCCTCTTCAAGAAACCGAAATATGTCAGAAATTCCTCTGCATCTGATCTGCAAGACATTCGAGTTTAACATCAATAAACATAAAGGAATGTCCTCAGTTTAGGCATTTTGATTTATATAGCTTTGTGTACATGTGTGTATATGTGTTTGCATATATATATATTCAAAAATTAAATACAGTCTCATTTTTCTTTACTGGCATCTATAAAGGAAGATAATTGCCAGGGAAAAAGGATAAGGTAGCAGTGTGAAACAAAATGTAAAGTCTAGAAGCTTTGAATATATACAACTTCTGCTATATATAACTTCTCTTCTAGTAGAGACAGTCTATGTTCCCAAACTCTCCTGAGGCTCAACGTAAAACAAATAATTTCCATGAATCAACAAGGCAATTAACACCTCCACAATGTCATCTCTCCAACATGGTTATGTGTGTGAAGTCTGAATGCATTTACAGCACAGTCATGAAAATGAGACCATATTGGCGGCTGGTGTGATAGGAGCAAAGACAGCTACTAGTTCATGTCCAGGCTGCTGAAGCAAGCTTGCAGAGCAGGTCAGATGTTAGACGTATCTTGCAGTGTCTTCTAGGACATCACTTTTTGTTTTGCTTGCTCTAGAGGGCAAAGAGCTTGACATAACTTGTAAATGACAGGTTAGATATTATTTAAGCATATACCTAGGTGAGTGTGTGAGATAAAAAATCCATTTGGCAATTGATTTTATGTTTCAAAATATATTTAGCTTTTATAAGGAGAAATAAGGTTTCTTGGAAGACAAGCAAATGTGTTATTTTTGTAATAAATTCTACATTCTTTACCCAGAAAGAGCCTTGCAGAACTGGTCATAGGTCAGCAATGGCTCTTAATGGACAAGAAGGCTGAAATAATATGCTTACACGGAGGGTGACTGCCACTTCCATCTATTTACCTATTTGCTAGCCTGGAAAATAACATTTTTCTTTTTTAGGCTTTCTTGGCTTTTACAAATGCTCTAGTAAGCACTGAATGACAACTTCAAGCTGTTTACCAAGAATAGCCAAATGGTTGGCATAATGGTAGCTGTCACAACAGTGGGAAATACTGTATTCCCTTATTAAGTTATAATTTCTGTTAATAAACTCATGTCCTCTTAACAGAAAACAGCAGGACAAGAAGAGAAGTCAGCAGAAAAATATTGAAAACAATACATGTTATTACCTAAAAAAAGGCTAACACCAAACTGTGAAAAACATGCAGTTAATCAGGTGATTGAATGTGAGCAAAGTTATACAACATAAGAACAAACAAACAAAAAAACCCAAAATAATTAAATCAACATCAGCATTCTGTAGAAACATTTCTGATGACCTGAAGAAATGTTGTCTCTATGGAGTGAGTTGCTACAAACTAGGAAGAAAAAAATGCTCTGTTGGTACTGTGGAAATATTCCCATGTTACTTGTGTACTCACTAGTCTTGAAAAATAAATAAATTAATATTTTCTGTAGGATATTCTACAAAGAAAGAATGCTCCTTTTCAATGTGTCTGTGAGCCATTACCAAAGCTTTGTAAGAGAAGGTATTGATGGAAAGTTGGGCATTGATCATAGGCATGAACTTCATGAAGAAACACATGGAAACATTCCAGTTTTGTGGAGAACTAAGCAAGAAAACTTGTTAGGACTACGCAGTTTTGCTGCTGAGGCCAACTAACAAGCCATGTACAACAGCCATGGCAATGTTGTCTCTATAAGAGACAGAGAAGTTTAGGCTTAGTTCTTGGTCAGTCTGCAGAGCCAGCATATGAAATTGAGGAGAGAGAGAATAGAGTGCAGAGCACTACAGCCTCAGATATTCAAGTAACAGCAAGAGATTTTGGAAGCCTGCTAATAGTAGAAGATAAATAATATAAATTATAAGGAAGCTGAAATCCTGTAGTGATGGTGTATATTTTTTTTCACTACAAAGCTGAGATATGCTCTAATACATTACCACATTTCAGATTCTAACAAAAGGTTTCTGTGGTTTCAAATCTCTTGGTTCCACTTCCCCATTTCTAATTCATTTTGAATATACTCCGGATTTCCTGAAAAGTAGGATGTGCCTACCACACTAAAGCTTGTAAAGATGTAGGAAAAAGAGAGGCAGGTATGCTTGTATTAAGCAGCACTAACAACATTTGAGGCATTGGGGAGAAAACTAGCACTCATATTCTGGGAAGAGGTGAAGAGGAAGGTCTCAGCATTATTAAGTGCAGGAAGAAACAAGTCTGGTAAAATTCCTTGGTAAAGGGAACCATTACAGGTTTGGGAAGTCTCAGCTTCCCAGGCCTGAGACATATCCCTGCCTCAAGTTGGTGCAATGATGTTCTTGTTAGCCATCAATGTCTGACAGGGAACTGCAGGGAACTCCTTACCCAGCCCCTGATCTGGACAGCTGGAGGAGCATTATTCAAAAAGACAGGAGTGTGTCCCAGCTGGTCATCTAGACATAGTTTGAAATGCCAGGCAACAGTTACAGCAGAATGAGCTTTCTGTCTGGCAATATCAGGAGTGCTCTGCTGATATCCCAAAAATATTTCAATCATCCTTATTGGAAGAGAGATTTTCAGCACTACAAAATTACATTAAAATACAGATTGACTGACAAATGTCAGCATTCAGCTCAGTATATGCAAACTTCATAAACTGACTATGCCACCAGAAAAAATGTCCTTGTATCCCAAGCCACTGTTTTTGGCAGATGGAGATCAAGAGAGACTGTATATATATGTGTATGCCTCACCTACACTTTTACAGACATTTCCATATTATACTGAAACCTCATGTGTAAGAGCAACAAAGAGGGGAAATCCATATGAGAAACAACAACAGATGTATGGCAGGATTTATCTCACCTATCTTTAGACATCCAGAGTGTAGGCGTCTCCATCTGAGCCAGCCAGCCTGCCTGTGCTCCATTTATAGTCAGTGGAGGGAAATAGGCACTTTCAGGGTCTGATTTGTCTGCTTTATTTTAGATCACATCTACATTACAACGAGATGAGATGACATCCATCCTGGAAATGTCATTTTCTTTCTATAGATTATGAAAGGACTTTGAAGTATCTAATTTAAACATAAATTTGAATGCTGGCTAAACTAAGAACTAAAAAACTCTCCTTTTTTTTTAATTATTTTTTTCCCCAGGGATTTTTTTTAATGCTAGCCTTGTTTCCTGTTCAGTTATCACATGGTGCCATAAAATAATGTTGTCTATAAGCAAGTGATGAGGCCTACGAGGCCAGAACTCTTAAACCACGTTGCTACAGGACTCTTCTGTTCCTGAAACTGAATGATGTTAATCCCACACAGGGATTTTAAACCTTTAGAAATTGAGGATTGACTAGAAAAGCCAATCAAACAAAGCAGAGGTTTATTTAGCTCAATATGCACAGATCTGGTCAATCTGAACCACAGTTAGCTGTGATATGGAGTGGTTATCCAAGTGGCCAGCAGATCCCAAGGGACCAGTATCTGGCATGGTTATTGGGTTTGCACGGCCGGGTTTTTGCAGCAGGGGGGCTGCAGCAGTGGTTTCTGTGAGTAGCTGCCAGAAGCTTCCTTCATGTCTGGCAGAGCCAATCCCCAGCAGCTCCAAAGATGGACATGCCACTGGCCAAGGCTGGGCCAACGAGAACTGGTAGCAATGCCTCTGTGGTAACACATTTAAGAAGAGTTAAAAAAGTGTTATTGCACAGTTGTAATTGCAGCCAGTGAAGAGTGGAGTGAGACCCTGTGACATGAACAGCCATGCATACACGAAGATCAGTGGAGAAGGAGGGGGAGGAGGTGCTCCAGGCACCAGAGCTGAGATTGCTCTGCAGGATGTGGTGAGACCATGGTGAAGCAGCTGTGCCCCTGCAGCCCATGGAGGACCATGGGCATACAGAGATCCACCTGCAGCCCATGGAGGAACCCCACATTGGAGCAGGTGGGTGCCTAGAGGAGGCTAAGTCCTCTGGGAGACCCATGGAAAGAGGACCCCATGCTAGAGCAGCCTGTTTTCTTGGAAGACTGCACCCCATGGGAGAGTGACCCACGCTGCAGCAGTCTGAGGGGTGCTGCTGCCCCCGGGATGAACTCATGTAGCAGCAGTTTGCAGGGAGCTGCTGCTCATGAGATGGAGCCACATTGGAGGAGTTCATGGAGAGCTCTCTCCCATGGGAGGGACCCCGAAGTGCAGAAGAGGAATGATTCTTCTCCCCGAGCAGCAGGAGAAACAGAGTGATGAACCGACTTCCATTCCCATCTCCCTGTGTTGCTGGGGTAAGCAGTAGAGTTGGGAAGGAGGGAGGAGTGGGGGGAAGGTGTTTTTAGATCTCATATTACTTCTCCTTATCCTGCTCTGATTTTGTTAGTAATACATTCAATTAATATCTCTGTCTCAAGCCATGAACTCTTTATTTTATTTTCTCTCCCCTGTCCAGGTTCAGAGCGGAGTGAGAGGAGGTTTTAGTGGGTGTCTGGCATCCAGCTCGTGTCAACTCACTACACTTGGTTTGGAATGGGTATATATCTGGCTAATATATACATTGGCTCTTAATGACCAAATTTCTAATAGTGATAGTTATGGGTGTAAAACATCTGAAAAACAAAAAAAAAAAGGAAAAAAATATTATCCCTAATAACTCTGATTTTTAAGACAGAACAGTGTGACTCTTCCCACCTCCATGTGTTAGATGACTATGAGAAACTTCCTGTAAATTTCATTGTGTCCATAGAAAACTTTTGCTGTAGGAGGATTAAACTGTCCATTTAATCACCTTCAGCTTTCTTTTTTTGTGTGTTTTTGTCCTCAGGAAGAGTTTTGGTACACTTTCTTGTTCAGACAGGCAAGGTACATGTGCCCACTGAATGCCCTTCCTGCCCTGCTCATGCAGCCCCAACTATCAGCTGATCTGAGACACCTGGAGCAGTACAAAGTTGGTATGCTGCAGTATGAGCCTCATGGTTCTTCACTTGCAATCTGTATTGTGAGACAGATACAGGAGCTCATTTCCTTTAGCTTCTTACTTTAGCTGATTTACTAATCTGATTTCTAAATTAAATATATGACAAGGTGCATGCTGTAGCAATCTAATTACAGAACTAGAGAACACCAGAAAATCCTCATTATTCAATACTTTGTTTCACTTTCTCACACATTAAAATCTACTTTTCCATTAATACTTTTTCTGCCTTTCATTATCAGTGATTCAATGCCCAAGACATTTATAGAATTATGGAATGTTTTGGGTTCAAAGGAGCCTTTAAAGATCATCTGGTTTCAATCTCTGTGAGAGAAAGACCAGAGTCTGAGCCTAAAGCAGAGAAAGAACAAATTTTGGACTGAGAATATATAATATCTGTTGACGGCAAGTAATTTTAGGAGGACCATTTTTTCTGTTTTCTCTCAGTTTGTCTCCTCTTTCTTTTAGTAAGAGTTGATGCCCCAGCAGTTGGGCATGTTTTTTAACATGACTTCCCTGTAAAACAGGCTTCTGAAAAGATTAATCTTGAAAGCATAACTTACCCTGCTCTCCCTCCAACATTATCCTGGATCTGCTGCAATCATACTATGTAAGTCCAGCCTAATTTTCCAGGTCCATGATTAGCAAGGCCAAAGTCCTTCTAGTGAACCCATCCAGCCATCATTTTACCTATAAACTGAACACAAAACTGAATGCAGAGAAATAAATGATGGACAGTAACTGCAGGTTCATACAATGTTGTTTTACAAAATCATTTTACTGTCTACCAAATCTGAAATAGTTTTTGTTTTAACAGCATAATTTAAAACTTGCTTGAGATGCATCAAGTAAATAATAGTCTGGCAGCCAAAATATGCCAAAGGTATTAAAATTTACATTAAACAGAGATTTGCAGGAAGCTCTGGACTATGAAATCTTTCTGATTAAAGTGATATTCTTGCTGAAAAGTGTGCATGAGAAAATGAAATACAGCACCTGTTTGATGTTTACTCTAGAGATTTATAATTTTCACTGTAGCCTTATTCTTGTTTCTGCTGCAAAGCTTTCTCAGGTGCAGAAGAGTTGTTTGCATTTCCTTGCATTCCTTTACCCTATTATTAATTCAGTGTAAAATGAAGGGATTGTTCGGTTATCTGAATTTTTGTTGATGTTTGTGTATACTATTTACAAGTATTATATACGTATTAGCACCTTGGCTAGGTGCTAATAATCAAGGATCAGGTTTACTTGTTCCAGTCTCTACCTGGGAGACCTCAGATTTAAACAGACAATATAGATGTGGTGAAATCAGAAACATAAGAAAACAAAATAATTTTCCTAATGTCTGGCAAGTGGGAGCAAAAGGACTAGAGCAGGAATAATAATCAGTAAATCTGACTCCAGCTCCAAGATTCATTTAGTGAAAAAAATTATCATCTGAGTTTATTTAACTAAAGAAATAGCCCCTGATCAAAACAGTTAAACCTAAGCACAATGTAAAAAAAACCCTTGTAGGCTGGATGAAAAAAAGAAGGCTGCAGTGTTATGCATTGACAAGAAATTTGTTCAGGGTGGTCTTTCCTGCTATATCGTATAAGCTCTTGTTCTATTCTCTTCCCACATCCTGTCCACCTGGTGACACAGTCTCCTCCCTCCCCCCCAGGAGGGCAGAGCTCTGTTTTCCATGGACACCTTCCAGGCAGGAGGGCAAATTAACTGCCTCACTGGGGGGCAGAGATGGTGCAAGAGATGTGGGTAAAATACACCTTCAGCTGAAGAGCCTAGAAAGACTGGCAGCTGGAAGCTGTAACTCTGTCTTCCCTGTCAAACAGCGCCCAAATGATGACATTAATTAATTTTTACTTCTCCAGTATTACTATTATTAATGAAGATTGCTATTGCCACTACTCAGGAGAGCAATGAGAACACCCAGAAGTCTTTTCCAACATCAATCATCAGTCTTGCAGAAATCCCCTTCTTGCAAAGAATTGTCACTGCTAGTGATGTTGTGAGCAAGAAAAATACCAGACTTTACTTTGCAGTCCCAGGTGAGTTTGTAGAGATGCAAGATCATTGAATCACCCTGTGAATGGAGCCTGTTTGATTCCAAAGTCATTCATATAAGCTGTCATTAAACCATAAAGTATGATTGGCATAATTTTTCAAAGTTTAGTGTTTCTATAGATAGCTGCATCTATTATGGAGGATTCTGTTCAGAGGGAAACTCATGCTCAGAACAATGGACATTTACTAGTTTGGATAATTATCAGTGTTGCTGATGTGCTCAGATTTAACTTGTTGTTTAAGAAAGTAAGAGTAAAAACCTGCTTAGAAGGCAACTGAGAAACTTTATTGAAGTGACGAACTGTGACAGCTAAGGAAATAGGCTTTTATGCACAGGGAAACAAGTGTTAAAGTCAAAACCACACAAGGCTTATTAAAACCATGTTGAGTGTTGGCAGTGAATAAGTGCAGATGGCTTTCTGAAAGCAGCTTCCTGATGGTTAAAAGAATAGGAAATAAAAACAAACCAAAAAACAGGTAACAAATTGCCCTCATTGTTGAGGTAGAGATGGGGGAAGATGGACAAAAGAAATTACTGAGTGTCAGGGCAAATTTGCTAGTTGCAAAGCTGTTACTTAAAAGTTAAGTAGGTGAATGCACATGTACAAGTTCTCAGCTGTCAGCTGCCAAGAATGAAAATCTCACATCTGGCTAATAAAATGGATTTGTTCTTGATTGCTCAGTTTCCAGTGATGTTAGCTAAAGGTGAAAAATTCCAGAAGAAAGAAAAAGAAGGTCTTATCCCTAAGAACTCTTTTCTGAAACCCAGAAAAACATGAATCTTCCCATGTCTATGCCATATCCTTTGGTATTTCCCTGTACATTTCATTGTGCCCACAGGAGTATTAGAGTACCTGTTTAGAAGCCTTCAGTTTTCCTGTGTTTTGGTTCTTGTCCCTATCATCCAGGGAGATTTTTGATACACTCTATTGCCCCAGCCAGTGGGGAACATACTGTTCATGTACCTGCTGAAGGTCCTTGCTGCCCTGTCTACCTGGCACCTTCCAGCAGCTGATCTGTGATACCTGGAACAGGAGAAAGCTGGCATGGCTCTGTCCTTCCAGATAAAGTGGTGGGGTAGGACTGGCCTGGGAGGATAAGGAGCACAGGGTTGAGAAGGTAGGGTAAAGGCTGGAAAGAGAAGGAAAAAAGGGCTGAGATTCTGAGAAGTGCAGAAAAGTATGAGAGATCAAGATTGTAACCCTGGGGTGAAGGTCCAGGATGCATGGTAAAGAAATATAGATAGATGACATTGTCTGTCAGAGGTTTTGATAATCCCTATTGCAGTTTATGATTCACAGTGATATAACATTTAAAAGCTTATGACAGGTCATGTGATTATTCTTTCAGTTAAATTAAATAGCCCCCTGCCCCCACACCCCCCCCAGTGCTGGCATATTCTTTATTCTTTTGTGCCCAAACAGTTCACTCTGACAGCCTATTTATCACTGCTCAGACTCTGAAGTCAGGGTATTGCAAGTCCCAGAGTTGTCAATAAACTCACTCATGTATCTATGAACTACTTTTTGTTTCTTCTCACAGGCTCAGGCATTCACTATTGACTTAATACCATTTTGACAGTACTTTTAGTGAGGTTAGAAGTTGAACAGTTTTACTGCTGTTGGGCTGCAGCCAGTGATGCTTCCATCTCAGCTGGGAATTTAAAAAAAACCCCAAAAACAAAACAAAAAAACCCCCAGAAAGTATAATAAATGTGTTTTTACTTAATTTTTCTATGTCAGTCACAGATGCTACATTTACAGAATAGCACAAGGCCTCACAGCCTTCTGGGCCACATGTGACTCACAAAGAGCTCGAGTATGACTCCCAGGCTGGGGATGTATTTCATAACCAAAGGCTATTCTCAGGTAATCTCTGTCTCAGGCAGAAAGAGAGTTCAAGGAAGTGCTGAAAGTGAGAGAGAAGGTTGCCCTGGGATTAACTTCAGTGTCCAACCCAGGTGAAAAAGTGGGAACTGTGTGAGTGGAAAAGAGGGAACTGTGACTACTTCATGTATGTTGTGCATTTTATGTGGCTGTTGGCATGTACTTTGATAAAGTTCAATATGAAACTTTAGTAAAGTTTTTGCTGTGTAGCTCATAAATTCAGGGATGTTTGTAGCTGCAGCTTGGATGGGCCCAGCAGTTGTGATGCAAATGTGCTTTATAGGGAGTCCAGGGCAGCAGTGCAGAGTTTATCTTGATTTGTGCCTGGATTCATCCTTCTTGGCTTAAAGCTTTGTAAGAGAAGATGACATCTCTGTACCTCACCTACTTGCTGGAGAAAGGCAGGGACAATTTATGTTCTGGATTGCCATCTGAATTATTGCTTAATAAGGTGACTATAGATACAAGCCCAAGGCCTGAGCAGATATGAATCATGACAGCATTCAGGGGACACTTTTACTTTCAATTATTAGACATATTTAGTTATGAAGAATGCTGTGATAAAACCCAGTAAAAGTAAAGACTTCAGCGTGTCAAGGAAGCATTGAGCATACCGTGGTCTCTTACAATATAACATGAATAATAGAGGGATTTTTTGTAACATGTTGGCCATCAAAGGTGTAATTAGTAAACATTACCAGCTTCAGGGTGATCTTTCACAGTCCCACTTCTGAGCTACAAATTGTTGATGTGACAGTCAGCCACTTCAGTAGAGTTGGACAAGCCATTGAGGCTGTAAGGATCAGTGTGCATGTAGAAAGAGGAAAGAAATAACACCCTCACAGACTATTAGGTCTTCATTCTTTTCTCCACATTACAGTACTTTTACACTCAGTTAGTTCGGTCACATGAAATTAATTTCATGGCAATCTGGAAGGTTGGTGATTTGATATTCTTGAAAAACAAGGGATATGCTGTTAGCAGCTGCAGGTGGATGGGGAAAAGGCTGGCCTGAGAATTGCCAGAGTCCTGATGAACAGAAGATATCCTTCTGCAAGATGTTGGAAGCTAAAGAAACTGAAGGACAAAACAGTGTCAGAGTGCCTAACTGTGTCAAGGCACCCCTCACACTGTGTTGAGTAAAGGAAAGTGGTGAATGAACCTCAGCATGCTTGCTGTCAAAGCCAAGGTAGTGACAAGACTGAGCACTACCCAGAGAATGCCAGGAAGAGTGAAAGCAGGAGGAATGGCAAACAAATGAGAACACACAACAGCAGCCTAAAGCAGAGAGGTAAGTGAGAACTTCCCTGCCTGCTAACATATCTATTAGTCACTTCGGCTGGCATATGAACTCCTCTGGTGTCAATGTTTTTTAAGGTCTGGACCCCATTTGGAGATTTCTGAGGCTGCTTTTTAGGGAGGAGTGGGACTGTGACAGCAGCCCACTTGCATTCAGGCACTGATGGATGAGAGGCCAGGTCACAGCAGTGGAATGATACTTTGGAAGTATCCAGCTACAGGCCTACAAGTAGGCCAGGTGAGTATTAAGGAGACTGTAGCTCTGTGAACATTGCTTTATACAGCACACAGGTGAATAATGTGATATAGTTGTATCCACACAACTATGCATCCTTGTTTTCCACATTAGGCCCTCTAGTCTCATTGAGTCTTGATTTATTACCCATTGTTCCCACACACTAGTGTTTATTACATTTTCCTTTTCCTTGTGATAAAGCTCTGCGGTTTAACATCTTGGATCAAGTGTGTGAGACATGTCTGATATGGTTCAAGAGTCCTTAGACCACAAGACTGTTTTCTAGATTTGTGTGTGAGAATTTAAGCTAGCTTTGCCTAAGCTTTGAGAAGACCTTATTCTCAATAAGTAATCCTCTTCCCTGCTTAGCTGTTTCTTGCAGAAGAATTACATAAACATGCCTTGAGAATCTGCCAGGTGTAATATCTCTTTTGTTGTGCTTTTTGAGATAACAGAATTAAGCAGGAATATCATAAATTTCTTACTTAATATTCTATTACACCTCATAAAAACAATACCATCTTGGGTATAACAGGAACAGCAACTTTCAAATTTTATTAAGTTGTTTGGCAGCTAAGGAGCCAACAACTCTCCTTAGATTTTAGATGCAGTGCTGGAAGAGAATCCAGATGAATATCCTTTATGATTTGCCAGAAGGGGCAGAATAGGTGCTACGTAGCAATGATGAAAATGCTACTAGCTTAATCATTAGCTACTACAATTCATGTCTGGTTTAGGTACGTAACCTAAAGTCAATGACAGTTTAAAGTTAATTCACTGGCTGTAAACTGTAGCAGTTAAAACATCTGATTCATGATCCCTGGTGGAGTATGCTATGACAGCTACCGCTCCAGCTGTGGGAGGAGGTCACCTCTCTAGCCTACTGAAACAAAATGTGACAAAGAAAATGAATCAAAGCTGTAAGGCATTTTCCTCTGATTTGGGGATTGCTTTTTCCTAAGGCTTTCTATTATACAGTAAACCTTGTGCATGCCTTGCAGCAGTTTGCTAGGCTCCATTCAGTATCAGCCACTCATTATTCAGTGTTTTTTTTGCATCCTGCTGATCAAATTTGGGTGTTACAAAAGTTTCGTCCAACTCCATGTAGTTGTATATGGCTTGTGCTCCTAGAGAATGAAAGTGTCTGTGGCTTTCATGCATGCCTGTCTACCTTGTTGAGTTCCAATATTGCTCAAAACATGTGACTTACCTCTGAACACCCAGTTTATTCAAAGAAAATTAGCAGAGCTAGTTGAAGTATACTTGCTGTGGTTTTTGGTCTTGGTATGCATATTGTATTTTCCACCACTGATATCTGTACCTATTAACATACATTCAAATAGCTAAGACAAGAAGCTCTAAGGTGAGTGTATCTCTTGATATCAAGGCTGCATCTGTGCTGACTGAATAACCAGAATACAGATGTTTTCCTCCCAAACACAGCTTCCCCTTCTCTTCCTTCTTTGCAGCATTCTAATTCAGCCTTACCAATTTTAATGACTGACTTGCTTTTACCACATAGAATTTCCATTTCTAGATAAATCTTGCAAATGTCACTGGTATCTGTGATCTGAAAGTCGTACACATCAGGTCCTTCCATTAAGTCCACATTTCTCAAAGACTGATAGTGTATATTCCCTGGCCCAGCTGGGAAAAAAAAAAAAAAGAGCATAAGAAAACCCCTGGCATTTGTTAATTTTTATTGCATCATTTGCTCTGAGACTTTTTTGCTGAAAAGCTCTTATTATCTTATTATTGAAGCCCTTATTCATTGCTTCAGGCCAGAGTACCTGGGAGGGCAGTACTGTTCATCTGGCCTAATCCTTGGAGTAATTCATCCAGGTTCTCTTAAAGTCAGTTTTAAGAAAAACGTTTCCAATGTATGACTCATTTCATCCTAATATAGATATCCAAAATAGGTCAAGTGTATGCATTCTAGAAATGCCTGAAGTTAGAAAAGCTGAATCTCTTCCCAAGTGTCCCAAGAACTGCAGTCAACTGCAATTCTGCCAGAGAGATGTCTATTTATTTCCCTGGTGTTGCTGATTGCAACACTTGGTGTCATTGCTATCTGTTGCAAATTCCTCAAAGCTGTCTCCACATTAATACACTGGAATCCTATGCATCCATTTGGATTTCCTTGAATTTTAACAGTCCCTATTGCTAGTTAAACCGATATTCTTCCTTTGTAAATTGATTCCTAGTCATGCTCCCAAGCATCTATAGCTACTCAATGCTATGCAATATTAAGCAATGTAACCATTCACTTCTGTAATTCTTGGCTTTAACAACAATAGTACAGAGCAGGCAGGTCATGTTTAATTTAGCTGAAAGCACATGAGAACAATCCTTAAGTATATGTAAATATGCAGTGTAACTAAGTGCAGTTTAACCAAGTTTGGCAGTAACACCTCCTTTTCCCACTCACTTCATTATTTCTATATATTTTTCCTCACAACAGAATGACAGGTATGCGACAACAGTGTGGTTGGTGAATTGTTTTTAACTATTTCCAAGCAAACTATATTCAGGAGATATCCTAGCCTTCATATGGAACTTACTACAAGAATGCTGCAGTATATTGACAGGATTTATTTTCTGTTTTATTTATGTATGTAGTGTATGAATTACTTGTTCCCCATATAGTTTAAATATGTTAATAATTAATATATTTCTGTGGGGCTTTCTGTATCTCTGATATTAAGCATTCTTCTTCTCCTTGGGACTCTGCCTCCCTGCTGTAGGGTGTTTTAAATCTGTGTAGCCATGTAGCAGGCACAGGGCCTGCAAGGGCTCCCTGGTGGTCAGCAGCCTAAGATAAGAAATGCCTAGTCATGGTGACTGGACTTTAGAAACCCCTATTCCACCTTTGGACCCTTGTCACCTCTCCGAAAGACGTTAGGTCACTTTCCCTTGACCTTTACCATTGGACTGTTTTCCAAAACTCCTGTACCCTATATAAACCCCACTTCTGCTCAGTTTGGCAGAAGAGCTGTCACTGGGACCCTTTGCAGAAGACACCAATAAAGACATCTCTGTGGAACCTCACACAGTGCTTCTCTTCTCTTTCCCAGTCTGCCAAAGTGCTTAGCAAGCTAAGAGCTGAAATCCCTAATGAGCTGATGATCACTAAGAGCTGATCTCACTTAAGAGCTAAGCTTGCTAAGACTGCCTGCAGCTCTGGAGCCTGCCTGAGGGGCCCGGACAGGTCGGGCTTAACTGGACTTCTCTGTCCTGGACACCCACGACAGCTGGGGTCAGAGAGATCCCGAAAACCACAACAGCTGCATTATATAGCCATGGCCTGTGATGGTCCAAACAGGGAACTCCTATTGGGAGCCGCATGAGAAAACTGCCCGTTTCCCCTTCCCTGAACTATTCTGGTGAATGTACAGCCACGTTCTGCGGAAGATATTTATACCTCTATGAAAAAGCACTGATTAACCTTACGCTGCAATGACTCTTAGGCTGAAACTTACTACCAACTTAATGCTACACCCTTTCTCAGAGAGGAGCACAAGAAATGCTCCATGTTTTCCCAGACCCCATTGAATGGCTCAAGAACCTTGGACTGAATTTAAAATTCTGCTGGCAATTTGCAATATCCAAGTAGTGGTGCATATAAGTTTAATCAGTCTTTGCTGTTTGCTGTTCCATTTTGAAATCTATAATGCTGTGGAAGTCTTTGTAACCTGCTGGCATATTCACTGATACCCCATTGCTTATTCATGATTTAGTTTTTGGTTTCCTCAGTGCTTCTACCTTGTCTTTGCATTTCTGATAGAGCAATCAGGCATTATTTTTTTCCTCCACTGATAGTGTGCTCTCTCATCAAACCTTTCCCAGAAGTATTTTTTCTACATTTAATCTTGCAGCAGCTGCCATCCTCTCTTTCCCTTTTTGTGTATTTGTAATATAGACAGAAATACCAAAACAATGCTTACTATTCATGATGCAGCGGTGTGTGGCATTGAGCAAGAGCTGCTTCATGTTTTGTAGGTATATGGTCACAGCTTGATAACTCTGGGCAAACATTCAGATTTCTTGCGTAGCTCTGACAAGGGAAGATGGGGATTTTTTACTTCTCCTTTTTAAAAGAAAACTCTTACAATATATTCAGATTCTTTCCTTTTTTAAGGTAATACATGTTTTTTCCTTCCTCTTTTCTTTTTATGTTTATATATTTTAAAAAATCGGAAGGAGAAAATAAAGGCTAGATTTCTCCATTTAAATTGACATTTTGGTTTGCATTGGTACAACAGTTCTGAAGGGAAGTGTCTGATCACCATGACTTGCTGCACTGGTTTAATTTGCAAAGCCAAGCTGGTGTGTGTCAGCTAGAGCACTTTTAGAGAAGACTAACCAAGAAAGTCTACTTGAGATCTGTATCTAAGGGACTCAGCACCGTAATGGGAACCCAAAGAACAAAACTGATGAATAGGTCTTAGGACAACCTTAACTCACAGGAGTTTTTGGAACATTTGGTTATGAATGTAGTCATTTCTATCCCAAAACTTGTAACATGTAGATGTAATTGTCACTGTACTAACTGCTTTGATCTACTAATTTTCTTCTATTATGATAAATTATTTGGTAATGCAGATAAATCTCAGGCTGTTTAGAAAGATAATAAAATAAATATGATCAACATGGCCTCAAATTCATTTGTACTATGTTAATATTGGTACTTAGTAGCAAACAACTTTAAAAAATCCATTAGAAACAATTTCCTCCAGCTGTGGTCTGAGAACATTGATTTTGAAACTAGAAAGTTTTAAATCAGATGGTTGCGTATGGACTTCCCACAAAAATGTTCTAACTTTTAGGACTGATGTGATCAATTTCACTCGAAATGCTCTTGGTTATTACAGCTAGCAGCACATATCCTAGCAAAGCTAATCAATAAGCACTAACATGCAGATTGATACCATCCTCTGTCAGGCAGTTAGGAATTTAATGTATTTGCAGAATAGGACTCTGGGAGTGAAAAATATAAGAAAAAGTACTAGTTTATTGATTGTGCTCCTGTGACCCATTTCCTATACTTTTTTACTGCATTTGTCACAATGCAGCTGGGATACATATGCCTGCACACCATTCTATTGCAAACTAACAGCTCTGAACTTAATAAATTTGACTTAATAAAACATTAACACCAGAAGCTTGTAACCTCATCAGATATAATACCAATATTTAGAGAGATACTCAAGGATACTTTGTCAACAAGGGCTAGCCACAAGCCAGATTGGAATGCTCTGCCTTCAGTGACTGAT
The DNA here is from genome assembly GCF_017590055.1 of Onychostruthus taczanowskii. Classification (NCBI taxonomy): domain Eukaryota; kingdom Metazoa; phylum Chordata; class Aves; order Passeriformes; family Passeridae; genus Onychostruthus; species Onychostruthus taczanowskii. The sequence continues at coordinate 10,345,483 of NW_024499573.1, forward strand.
TGGCAAATGTGTTCCATTACACAATTTTTGGAATGGAAAAAGAATTTGTTTTCTTTACTGTTCTCATGGTTTAAGGAGATAAAACCATTTTTATTGAAAATGAAAACAAATGGACCTTTGACAGGCTATTCTTATTACCACTGGAAGTTCTCTGGAAAAATGAAAGAGTTTCACCTTAGCTTCTGTCTTCATTCACATGAAATGAATTCCAGTAGTATGGGAAAAATATAAATAAAGAAAGTAGATTTTTTTTCTGACAGTAGAAGCCTTTAATGCACTTTATGTCCTTGATGATTCTTATTTAACTCAAGCAAAGGAGACTGATTCTGACCCTTTACTGAAATACAGACAATATGAAACTAAAAATACAAAAATGTCTTTTCAAAGAAATGGTACAAGAAGTAAATTAAATTAGAGAAGAATGTGAATACTGACATCTTAAGTGGATCTCTGAGAAATTAACAGAATTCCTGAGGAATTTAAGAAAGCTTGTCATCTACAGCAAGAACATAAACTAGGTCAATCAAATGAACTCTCTTGACAGCATGGAAAAAAATGACCTCTCAGGAGAAACTGATTTGTTTGTGTTGTTTAAGGAAGAGCTCTGCTCATTCTAAGTCACATATACTCCTTCTAAACGGCTACTATAATTGTGCAAGTGCAGCTTTGCAGTAGAATATATGATAACTGGATAAGGAGTTTGTTTATTAATGCTCTCTCTCCCAGACATAGTAGATTGGACATATTAAAGACTGTAAATAGGTATGACATTTGGATTTCAATCTGTGATCCCTAATCTCTATTATTTCCATTATGACTGGCTAGTGCGGTCCAGATTCATAACCTGTGAACCACAGTTTGCCTACTGCGGGTATTGTGTTTAATATAAAGATAAGATTTAGAATTCTTGCAGCTTTTGAAGATGATGTAAGAAGAGTTTGGGATTCACAGAAGAAAGAGCAGACAACAAAAGTTGAAGAACTGTACTGTCTCCTGTCACTAAGACCAGCTGTTACAATAACAGGAATACGTTGCATGCACATCTCTGATAGCAGTGCATGGCTGCAGGCAGTGTGTGAGGCCATAAAGGACTACCTCTGAAATTAATCCATACCTTCTCCACCTTCCATAACAGGGGAAATAAGGTGCCTAACATTGCTTGTTTGCACCAGAAAGCTCATTATCTGGCCACAACAGGAACGAGTAAAGCTGATTTTGCCCCAAAATGTAACAGGTCAAATAGATCAGGACACAGCCTGGTCAGATATTCATGACTTGTGGGACACCTGGGACAGAGTCAACTGGCAAAAATTAGGCATATGGTGCTGCGTGTGTATCCTCCCCTGCCTCCAGTGAAGGTCTCCTTTTAGACCCGTCATGCTGTCAGTATGACAGAATAGAAGAGTACAGAATAGAATAGAACAGAATAGAATAGAATCATTTCAGTTGGAGGGGCCTGCAATGATCATCTGGTTCATTGACACATCTTGGTTGCCTTAGGGAATCTCAGATGGCATGATGTGAGTGAGTCTGCTCAAGCAACAGATTCCTGAGCCTAGTAGCCAAACAGCACAAGGCACTCCTGAAGTTAAGTAATTAGTTTTGGTATGTTAAGCCAGTAAGGTGCCTACATTCCAAACCCAAAATGGTGCTTTGGTTTGTTCAGTGTAAATTATGTCTGGGAGTAAAGATGTGATATTTGGAACTTTCACATGCAACAGCTTAACTTTGAAGACAGAAGGATGGATTGAAGAACTTGGTGTTCTGTTATGTGCTTATAATTAATGTCTGAATAAAAGCTATCTTTTCTCAGACTGTTTGGCCTACTTGCAATTTTTGTACTAACTAAATAAAAAAGAAATGGCAGCGCTTCACAAAATAATGGGATAGAGAAGAAAAAAAAAGATGAGTGAAGATTCTCAGGAAATGAAATACAAAAATGATCATGACTGGCCTTTGTTCAGAAAAACTTCATTAGTTGGTAATAGAAAACTGGAAACTCATTTTTAAGGCTTTACTTGGGCTAGCTGCTTTCCTATCTCGAACCATTAGAGTAATGTACAAACATGGTGATTCCTCAGATCCAAGGAGAGTATTGACAGAATGCACAAACACGGAGGGTCCTGTGAATAAGGAGGAAAAATGTGATGAATACTGGAATCATGAAACCAGACTTTAAAGTGATATCACCATTACCCCATTAAACCCTAGACTATGTGAGTTCTTAGAACAGTCTTACTTTTCATGTTGACATATTTGTCTGCAAAACTATCCTGGCATTATAAAATTATAGAATCATTTACTTAGGAAAAGACTATTAAGATCACTGAGTTGACCTGTAGAACTAATACTGCCAAGTCCACCATGAAACTGTGTCCCTAAATGCCACATCTACATGGCTTTTAATTATATCCAGGGATGACTCAACCACTTCACTAGGCAGCCTGTTCCTATGCTCAAAAACCATTCAGTGCAGAAATTTTTTGTAATATTCTAAATATCTAAACTTCTTCTGCTGCAACTTGAGGCCATTTCTTTTTTTCTATTGCTTGTTACTTGGGAAAAGAGATTGACCCCAACCTGACTTCAACCTCTTTTCAGGTAGTTGTGGAGAATGAATAAGGTCTTCCCTGGACCTCATTTTCACCAGGCTCCCAGTTCCCTCAGCTCCTTACAGGACTTGTGCTCCAGACTGTTCTCCAGCTTGCTGCACTTCTTTAGATGCATAATAATCAAAATAGCAGTGCATCTAAGTGATATCAAGGCTACTATAGGATGTTATCTACTGGAAACAAGATTTGGATAGATTTCATCTGGTATCTATACTCCTGCTCCTCTCAAGATGAATTAATTTTACTCACTTTGGTTTCTTTGTCAGTAGATGTATTTATCTAGCCACGTATCTGATATAAAAAACTGTGGTGTCCATCACTGTGCAAACATGACTCATAGTATGGATTTTTAATTTTGACTTGATGTCTCTATTTAACTTTTTTCTTATGCATGCTCCTATCTTTTGAAGTCTGACTTGCACCATAAAAGAGCTTCACATGACAGAAGTGCTGAATCAACAGATGTTCCTCCCCCATCACAATCCTGTTAGAAACTGGCAGTTTCTAGTAATAAGTTGTTAGAAGTATAGAAATACTTTCCATTTTCCAATTTAAATCCTCACTTTCCTAAGTAAAAGATTTCCCATCTTACTCCATAGAATTTTTACAGCTTGCTGGTTTTTATTCAATTTACACTATTTCTTCTCTGTTTGCTGTTTTTATACTAGAATAAGCAAATACCTTCTACTTACTTTAAAAGAAAGTAGGAAGTGCAAAATGAGAGCCGCATCAGCAAGTACAAAATAAGATCATGCTGGCATGTCTGGCTCGTGTTTTTGACTTGTCTGCAGGTCTGTCTGCTGAGGACACAGGGAAAACAACAACCTTAAAATCTATCTGCATAAAACACAGGTGACTAATTTTTCTAAGTAGGAAGCAGATACCGGATCTGTTGAAATCAGTGGGAGGCTGGGTCCTGAAATATCCTCATGCATCTGGTACTTAAGGATATATTTAGACAGCATGAGTTCTACCTATATCCAAATGTCTTGTGAGCAGAGGAATGTTTCAAATTCACTCAGATGACATTATGAGAGTTAGACCAATTGATATGGAACTTTACACAGAAGAACTTAGAATTTAGGCTCATGAATGGTGGAGACCCTGCTATTTCCATGGCAGAGATGCCTATAGAGTATTCATTTTCAGGGACTCAATTACCTATCTTCTCATAAAGCAGCAGTCTTTGGACACAGATTATCAGCTGAAGGAGATCTATATTACAATTCTGTTAGAGGGAAGTGTGTTTTAGGGCAGAGCTGAGCTGAATCTGCAATCCCAGTAAGAAGGCTCCAGGAATTAAAAACTGCAGAGAGATTTGAGATGCTAGTGCTGGGAGATCTGGTAAGGGAAGCTATGAAATCTCTGAAACTCAAATAACACAAAATGACTCAATGCAGGTTGAGTCAATTAAGGTAAGGCTTGAGAAAGAAGCTGAAACCAGTGGCTCTAAGACTGTTCCAGATACCCCTTGGGGGCCCTCATCCTCAAAAGGGTAAAATGTATGTGTGGAACCTCTACAGCTTGAGCACAGAAACTAATGCTAAGTATTTTCCAGGCTTTAGCCAGCTACTCAAACCCTCATGATGTATTTGTCCTCTTGCTCACAGTGTATTCTAAGACAAGGTTTGTAATGACATGGGCTCAAACACAGTACTACAGTACATGGGGATTCTTCCTAAATCAGATGTTTAATTAGCTGGTTCATAGGCAAAAAAAGGTATTTATAGGCAAAATTGTGTAGATGTGTAAAAAAATGGGGAATCTTCCCATTTTCTCTCTGAGAGATGAACATTCTGTTTTCAGCTTTGTATGCACAGTCTGTGGGAAATAAATGATGTGTCAGTACTCAAATGTGCCAAGAGACTGCTGATATATTGTGTACTTCACTCTTAATTATCCATGGAGTCTTTATCCATGTTGCCAATTAACTGTGTCATGGATGTAAGAAAATGAAGCTGGCTCTCTGCACAGCTGTTGGTTTTGGCTTGGATTACTCAGGTGCAGTCGAAGCATTTAATCAGTTTTCATGTGGTGTAGACCTGATACCAACAACTCACATAAACCTGATCTGCTACATGCAGACTTGGTGTGGGTGTCTCTCTTTTTCCTACCATCTGTGAAGTGCCAAAACTCATCTGGATGGCTTTGGTCAAATTGAATTCTTATCTCCAGTTCAGAGCTGATACTGCTGGACCTGAGGGTGGTATTGCAAAATCTTACAGCCTCAGATTTCAAGAGGGCTTCTGTGAACTCAGAAGCATGACAGTGGTGGGGCAAATCTGATGTTGTACTGTGTCGGAGGTGAGAAGCCTCCCTGAGTCAGTAGCACTGGAGAGTGGAGTTCACACATACTGTGTGAATAGTCTGAGTGGGTCTGGTCCTGCCTGGGAAGAGCCACCAGAGCATCTCTGCTTAATGCTTCCCAGGTTGCACGATCTGGGGTGACCCCAGACCCTGCTTCTCTGACAGAGAGTTTTTACAAGCTTAATTGGTAACAGAGCTACCAAACAAAGTCCATATTTAATGGAAAACATTAGAGCCACAGTATAAATTAACATGAGTCATTTCAGCTTGTCTTGAGATAGTCTGCTTGGCTCCTCTCATTTTTCATTGCTCTCTGTTTGTTGTTTGTATAAGACAAGTAAGTTCGATTTTGCTACTATATCAGCAAAACTGTCAATTCTGTCTGTGTTCTAGTAACCCAGTCAGCTAAAATAAGCTTCTTACTTCCCAGCCTTCTGTCCTCTCTTCAGTTGGGGATCATGGGACAGATTTATTTCCGGGGTCATGGACTGCCCGCTGGCACTGTATGTGAGGCGCACACTCAGCAGCATAGTTGCTCCTATATCATGTGTGATGAGTATATTCTCTCTCTCTCTCCCTAGCAGGTGGCTTTTTCAGGCTGTCCATTCTCATGCCTACACAGTAGTGCTTTCTCCCTCATTTGAAATCAAAGACTCAGTGACAGCAGGGCTGAGTCTTGAGGTTTATGTTCATTAGAATGAACCCTTTCAGTCCTTCCTCCGTGCTCTAACAGGCTGGTGCCACAGTGTGCTATGAGCAGAGCTCCTGAGGTGAATGCATGGAATACATTATTTGGAGGGAAGAATGAGACAACTGCAAGTTTCTGTAGAGCTGGAGCAATTTCACAGATCCTCTTTTTGGTTTTCAGTCAGCTTAATTTGAAGAAAATTCCATAGAAAAAGGTACTAAATGCAAGCTCAGGAAATGATCCCATACTCTTTTTCTATTTTGTAGAGAGAATGGAAGCTCCAGTCCTCCATTTTATAAAACAAGGTAAAATTCCCATGAATGTTACTTTCAGAGACTGACTAGAGTCCTACCAGCTGTTGGAAAACTAACAAGAGGATAGCTTGGAGGCTAGCTCTTCCTCACTGATTCTTTCCTCTGTCCCCTCCCTCAGCAAGGAGAAGCATGCCCACAGGAAAATTGATCAGGTCTAGTCTGCCTGGATCTGGACTCTTCAGGGAATTTTTATGGCAGCAATCAACTTCTCCTCTGCAATCAGTCAAATGTCTTCTGTCCAGAGGTGGAAGACATTACTTTTGATTGCAGAGTCATTTGGCCAATTTATGTGACTGAAATTATTGATGGCTGACAAAGGAAAAAAAGGATGAGTATGACCACATAGGAAATTTCACAACCATAATGATTCTACAGAGAATGTGGGCCAAGGCATCACACATTTGTACTTAAACTATTCAGCTCAAATCTCCAAAAACTTGTCTCTTGACACAGATTTCCTGCACAGGAGAACTGACTAACATATAAATGTTTAGGACTCAGGCTTCCAGACACAATACGGTGTTTCAATAGCTTACTGTGCTGAAGTGAGCTGTGGTGACTGTGGGAGTGCAGCTGATGCTGTATGACTTCACGTAACACTTTGGCAATGTAGGCTGACAATCTCTGTATTCCAGCTGAGCAGAAGTCGTCAGGCCACAGAAACTTGATCAGGAGTAACTTGGTGCAATTATTACTAAGTTTTCAGTTGACATTATGGCTGAGATTCTTTCTGGTTTTTTGAAGTGAAAATGTGAAATTGTCTTGGTACACAACATCTGACATGAGGAAGAGAAGGCAGAAAAGACAGATTGTCTTCTCTGAACTGAGCTGGTCTAAAGTTCAAGCCTGAGGAACTATTTGTGGCACAGATGCTTTCAGGACTGACTGTTTTTCATCAAAAACTGTTGGAGATTTGGAGAGTTATAAATAGCACCTACTTCATTAGCCGAGACCTCAAAGACTTCAAGCACAGGTGCAGGGATTTCTACAGGAATGAGAGAGGAAAGATGACTCTCAATAGAACTGCTGTGTCCTTGAGAGTGAAAAATCACAGGTCTTTCCCATTTTTGCTGCTGAATAGAATATAGCACATAAACTGACATAGGCCACAGAGAAAGAATTAAAATAGATCAAATGTTGATTCTAGTATTACATCCTTGGATTACACTTAATTTTGAAATCATTTTAATAGAAGCTACTGTTAAATTGATTACATCTTGTGAAAAATATGTGATCACTATCTCCCATAAACAGTGAGAAAAATGGATTAATGGGAAGCACGAGCATGGTAATTGATCAGAATGTTAATAATCTCCATGCCTTGTACATTAGACCACAAGACAGTTAAAAAAATTATCTCTTTCATGAACATCTGTTACCAGTCAAGCAAATGCTAACATCAGTAAGCAGCCTTTCTTCATCCTGTGCACAGGTTCATCATTACACTTCTCCAAGTTCAAAATGAAGGTCAGACTGGAAAGGTGAGAAACAAGACTTCTACAGCACATACTCCAAAAACCCCCAAGGTTATAGCTCTGAGCTCTCCTCCTGAGTGTCATTCTGATCCACAGCTTGCAGAGATGTCATCTTTGTAGTACAAGCAGGAAGAGACAGCATAGCAACAAAACATAACAGTGTCTGAGCAATGGTTTTAATGAAGAAGAGGGCAATAAGAAGACTTTAGCTATTGGCAACAGAAGAGGAAAATAGTACAGTCAAGGAGCTTCTTAGCTTTGAGAATTTGAACTTTCTTTTTTTCTGTCTGAACTGAAACTTCTAAACACCTATTGAAGCCTATCAGTATGTCATAAGTTACTAAAAATAAGTCAGTCATCGAAACCTATAATAAATGAAATGTTTTTACTAAGGAGAGTGGATTTGAAGACTGGGACCTATGCAAAAATAGGTCAAGATTCTTATAGTACTAAATTGGCTGAGATTTTTACAGCGCTAAGATGTAATTTAAGTATTCTAATTATTTCATATTTGCACAGCTGTATCCAGATGCCTTAAAATTTGTAACACAAGGGCTGTGCTATTTTTATGTTTAAACATTTTTTCCTCTATTTGTGGTCAAAAAGCTAAACAAAAGGAATCTCTAACACACAGATCTGAAATTAAGATTGAGGTATTTCTTAGAATTCTTCACATCAAGACTGTCAGCCTTAGATCTCTTATCAATAAAACCTAATTTATGGTGATAGTACAATAATTTTAGTTTAAAATTTTTGTTTGGTTGGTTTTTTTTTTGCTTTTTACCTGCATTGCTGTTTTATACTCCTTTGGGTTTTCCATCATATGGGTCAGAATACTTCAACACTTTGAAAATTCACTAACTTACAAGAATTGGAAAGCTGCAGGGTCAGTTGTGTAAAACTGAGATAAAACTAAGATACATTTTTTAATCCAGTTAAAACTAAGATATATTTATGTTAGGAAAAAAAAGGAAAGGAGTTTGAGAGGTTACATTCTATCAGGCGGTTTTGGATAGTTGCATAATGTAATTAAATTAAAATGTTATGTAAAACCAAGTATGATTTAACTTGTCCCTTGCTAAACTTCTGAAAGTTAGGTCATCAACACATATATGCACATATACATATCTATATATATATATATATACTGCCCAATGAAAGTCCCTTTGTAGCTCTATTTATAGCTCTGTTTCTAGGATCTGCAGCAACTTGGTAGAATTTTTCTCACACTATGAGCTTGTCATTCTACAACACAGCTGATCAGTGCTGTACACAGTACTCAGAGTCACGAAATTCATTTGGTGACCTTAAGATTTTTCTATTTATTCTTCTGGAAGTACTTCCTGTTATGTTAGGTTCTTAGCCCTCTCTCTGCTAACAAATCAGAGGCCTCAGCTGATTAGTTAGGCATCTCAGTTCATTTCCTCCCAATCACAAAGTTCTTCCCATTTATAGCAGAAAAATTTTGTTATCGCTCTGTAGCAGCAGCATTTTGAAGGATCAGCTGCTATTCAATTACTGTTTTAAAAAAGTCTTCAAGGTGGTATGATATTGCATGAAAACAGGATACTTCTCTGTATGGAAGAGGTTTCCCAATTTTGCATCACTAATCAAGTTCTTAGAAGAAAGCTCCTACCTTTTTTTTCCCTTGAACTTCTATAAGAAATTATACCTTTCATTTTACATTCTGAACTACTGTCATTAATGAAAACTGATGGTACTTCATGTAGTTTTCACAGTTTTCTAAGAAACTGAGATGGTCATGGCTAAATGGTTTCTTTTCTTTTCTTTTCCTTGTAGTTTGCAAAGACTTACTCTGTCTCATTCTCACTTTACACTAAATGTCCTGTGTTTGAAGACATCATTTTACTCTTAACACTCCTCTCTCTGTCACCACAGTTCTGCATTCCTTGTGGACTCTTCTTCCTTCTGATCTTTTCCATAGCACTTGCTATCTTATGTTTTCCTTCTGCTTCCTGATCTTGCCATGCTTTTGCTTTTTTTTTTCATGTGGATTTGAAAACTTCAGTAACTACCATGAATTTTGAATTACTGAATATATTCTTCAACCAAAAGACCCACCTAATGAGACACTTGTGTCACTTGCTCTAGCATGAAAGATATTAATTCATTCTTCTGGCTTTACCAGAAGTGTCTATAACCTTACAGTTTCATCTAATTTATATTCTTACTAAATGCATCCTGACAAGCAACGTATCTTCTGCTGGATCTGCTCAAATGGCAAATCTACAATTTCTTAGCCAGGACTTTTGACTAATGAAGACCTTCATGATTTTAAGAGGCTTCAGTCCTTTATTCTCTCTCATCTGTCTAAGAGTCATGTTTCCTTCTCCTCTTCAACATCTTGAAAATCATTTATGTTTCTCTTGGCCTCTCATTTCTGGCCTTTTTCATTTTAGTGAAAACAGTTTTTCTTTTTTTCATTGCCATCTTGCCTTTTCTATTCATTTTCTCATGGAGCAAGTCTGTGTCTAAAATGCTCTTGCTTCATCTTCCCCTGTCCCCATGGTCTTATGTTACCTCCTTCACTTATTTCTATACTTCAGATTTTGCCAAATATAGGTTTGAAAATCTGAAGTTGTTTGTGCTTCTGGGATTTTTCCTACAGCCAAACTCACATATGTGTTGATCACTCCTACATTGGAGCACTGAGGTCCTCTCTCATGAGTCCTGTCTGTCCATACTTCATGAATTAACAGACTCTATGAAGCTTCCACTAATGGACAATTTAGATGCCAAAACCTCTGCATCCAGTAATCCTGATGGTCTCAGCAAAACTTAAAAATTTTCTGGCTAAATGCTTAGCCACCATTACTGTCTTTTCCTACAAGTTCACAGCTTTAAAGAAATAAACTTCTTCTGGCTTCCATCTTCATGCCCCTATAAGCTTTTGTCTGGGTCAATACTGTGCCAGCTCACTGAAGCTCAGCAGTTAGTTATTTTTCAGCTGTGATCAGTCAAAAGGTGGAAGATCTCTTAACACCATTAGCTACAATGCCTAATTTTTACACATGAAAGAAAGCTGTGATTTGAGAAGCTGGGTATATTCCCAAAAAAACCCCAAAAAACCCAAACAAACAAAAAAACACCAGACTCCAACAGAAAAGAGAGCTTTAAGCATATTACCTGAGAGGGACAAAAGCCAGCAAGTGAATAAAAAGCAAAATATTCTACTAACTCAATCATAGTATTCCTAAAACTGTCTAACAGTGAATAATCTTTTCTAAATCAATGAGAATATTAGAGTGTGTTTTTTTGGCACAAGGTTTTTTGTATATTTTTAATTTTTTTTAAGTTAGCATATTTAAAGTTCCAGTTCCCATACAATTATTTTTAGGTGGAAGCTGAAGCTTTGGTTGGACTATAATGACTGCTATTTGCCTTAAGTAAGCAAACGTACAAATACATTTCTGTAAAGGCAAAAGTACTTTACATACCAGTGCAACTAACCTATTGCTGAATTCCAGAGATTTTATTACCAGAGATTTTATTACTGTATCATTTTTCAGCTATGATATATATCAAAAGAGCTCTGGGCATCCTCCTACAGAACAACTACATGAATAATTTTCATTATTCTTATTCCTTTTATGCCCCAACTCCCTAATCCCCTCTTTTGCATCATCTCCACAACTTGCATCTCCTTTGGCAAGAGAGGAAACAAAGGACTCTCCATATACTTACTTCAGAATTTTTTTTTTTTCAAAGCAGGACTTTTCTAAGTACTCTCCCATCTGCCTGTCTCCTATTTTCCTCTTATATGGAAGATCATTAATTATCTTCAGTTACTTTAAATATTGTGTGTGGATGTGCTTTCTTAAAATGCAAGGGAATTTTTGGTTTTAACCCAAACTGAAAAGCAAGAGGACAGACAAATTCCCTCTTCTGTACAGAGCCCTCCTGAAATGTTCTGGCATGTTTTCAACTTTTTGTCTTTAGCTAGACACAAAATTACCTTAAATGATATTGCTAGTTTGTCTTTTCATCTTTATCAGCTTGTTGGCTTTTTGCTTATAGGAATAGAAGTATTCCTTCCTCCTTCCTCCCAAGAGTTTTGCTTTTACAGCTCAAGACAAATACAAGCTTAGGATTATGGAATCCCTCAGAGGGGTAAGATGACTACAACAAATGTCATGAAGGAAGATGAATAACAAAACCAAATAAATGGATTCAACCATTTCAAAAGGCACTTTCAGCTTGATCTCAGGAAGGGATGGTAACATATTGTTCTGTCAGAAAAACTACCAGTAGGGATAAATCATTAACTGGGTGCAATTTGGGGGTTCATTACTTAAATGAAATTAAACCAGTGTATGTAACTGGAAGAATCAGTCCATTTGAGTCTCTTTCAAATAGTAGTTTAATAGAACTGGAAATACTATGTGGAGAGAGGACAGGAAAAATCAAAGCCATGACATCTGATTTATTTAATTAATTGCTGCTTTTGGTTTGCTTTGCTTTGGGGTTTTGTTTGTTTGCTTGTTTTAATTTTGTTTTGTTTTGTTTGGGTTTTTTGCATGTGGTAGAATCTCAGCAAAACCAGTTAGAAGATTAGAGGATTCATGTTATATTGCTGTTTTCAGAGCCCTGTAAATTGTGCATCCAGAAAGAAATAAGAAGAACTGAAGGACAGAATGACCAGCATTTGCAACCAAGACACATTACCAAAAGGTGCTGCAGATTTTTTACTTTCTTTACACATGAAGAGATGACCAATCAGTTTTGCAGCTGCAAAGGGATGCAATCATTCATTTGGCTCTAAGATCAAATGTTCATTCTGGGCTTACTGCACTCCTGTTAAATGCCTTCAGGCACATGGTGTAATTGATGGGGTTGTCCTGTGCAGTATGGGGAGTTTGATAATCCTTGGGAATCCCTTCCAACTAAGGATATTCTATGATTCTGTGCTGAAACTGGGCATATGGCTGGAAATGGATTTTAGAGGTATAAAATTCCTTTGGGTATTCCATCCCTCCAAAGAAGTTCAAGGAATAGGTACTGTTGCAAAGCAAAAAACCCAAGAGAGTTACAAAGCGCCTTCTTTCTTCACCAGAATGTCGAGGAAGCCATGCTCAGCATGTACAACTGCCTTTAACTGGAGTATAAATCCCTGTAATGGGTAAGTGCTGTAAAAATCCTGTAAAGCTCTTACATCATTGATACCAGGAGGTACAATTCAGCTAGACTGATTATAGCTCAGAAAGCAAAGGCTCAGTCTGCCACAAGTCAGAGGGGTTACTGTCATCAAAATGAATAGATATACAAAGAAAGTACTGGATAAAAAGCTGCTCATATGCTCTGTATGATGGAGTTTCCATGGCAGAGTATGCATATTTCTTTCAGGTACTTTTACACACACACTGTTGATGCTCAGTTTTTTTTCTGCATAGCTACTTGGAAATGTCCCATGCTGTTTGATAAAACCCAGATGGTAACCAGATGGCTACATGTGACTCTTTGGAAATGCTGCTACAGACAGGGACTAAGAAACTGAAGTAAGCCTTACAAATACCTCCTTCTTTTTTCCGTGACTTCCATTAATAGGGAAATCACGGAAATACAATACTATATCTCCTCTGGTAAATAATGTCAGATGTTGTGGGCATTTGCAGATCATTATTCCATTTTAGGAAAAGTTAAAAAAAAGGCCGACCCAGATTCACGGCGTTTGCCAATGATGACTAGTTTACTTGATCTATCCCACACTGGCAAACATGGAACAGTTTTAAAGTTGAAATTATTATGAAAATCTATAAATATTACAGTATCTTCAAGAATACAGCAAAATCTGCTCTAGCTACTTCCTTTCTAAGAGCTCTCCCTTAGACCAATTGAGCAGCCACCCCTCTGCTTCCTAAAGGAAGAGGTACACGCTCACATCAGTAAGAGATGACATACAGCCTGTACTCTTCTGTAAATCATCATACTGTTTTACAAACATAACAGAAAACTCTCTTATTTTACAGATTTAGCATAACCTGTAACACCATACATCTTTTTCTGTCTCTCACACATTGTTCTAGTTTGCTGTCAGTGAAAATATGCTGATGTGAAGATTTAAAACTACAAACGGGGCCTGGAGTATTTAAGTATTGTTAGTCTAATAATTCTGCAATGTCAGGGAGAGTTAACATACCCCAGTTTCTACCTTCATGGAAGTAGCATGCTTTTCCATTCATTTATTTTGGAAAATTCTTTATAGGGATTTATTTGACTCCAGATGGATTGCGTCTGCTCAGTCTGTTAATATTTCCCAATGTTGGTCAGTGATTTACTGTCAAGTTTCTGGTTTAGTCTAATTTTTCCCCTTCTGTTTTACCCTAGTGCAATCTTCTGTGTAATAAAACACAATAACATACCTTCATAATGATACCTGACAAGAACTTTTCAATGCATCAGAGTTCATGGTACCAAAGCTTCTTGGCACCAAACTCTATATAATCTATGAGTACTAAATTAAGTAATTTTCATCTCTATAGGCAAAGGGCACACTATGTTGGTTTGTAGCTAAGCACATTAAATATTTATTAGGAAAAGAATATTAGATAATGTATGTGCATTGATAGGAAAATGTACATGCATAACTCATGAGACAGAGAAGCAAAGGGATAGAGGGGATACATCTCTGGTGAGGAATACATTTAAATGCAGGAAAATATTACCACTGAGAATAAGAACAAAGATGTTCTTTTAAAACATGATAGTTGTCATTTTGATGGGAGAAGCCAGTCATCACAATTACATTCATTGCAGCTGAAAGATTTGGTAGGAATTCACCAGGATCTAGTTTATGCTAATATTTTTTTGATTTGGTATTTTTAACTGTTAATGAACTACTTCAGAGCGTTCATTATTTCACCATTACTCTATTTTTAATAACACAAATTTTAATGAGTTTTTCCCTCTTCCTGAATATTTACTTTCTGGGTGTTCTTCATTGCCCACCGTTCTGTGCTTTAAACTGTTCAGTCTTATTGAACAGAATGCAATAAAATGAACAGGGAAGAGCCGGTGGCACTCTGGAAAATTGCCACTGAAGTATTTGTTTTGTGTTTTCGTGCTGCCATCTTGAGTACAAGTATAAAAACTACAGTTATTATGCACCCAAGAAACCAGGCCTTTGCTTTCTTCCTTTAACACATCATCTTGCATGCTTGGATGTGGTTTCAAATATGGCCAAATTAAATCAACTGTGCACTTTATATACAGGGATGTAAGTGAGTAAAGGTAACCAGGTCATCTCTGATGATTATTCAACACTACCACAGCATCATGTTGAACAAACAGAAACTGGTACCAGACATAAAGATGACTATTTGCCATGGAGTTTTTTTCCACCAAAACCCAGGAAATACATTTACGCATTATTTGTTTTCTTTTTCATCACGAAGATATTTTTGTAGGTCTCTGAACTCCAGGAATGTGATGAGAGAATTCTGGTTGGTAAGTACTGAACATTCATTCCCCCTTATTTTCATATTCCATCTTTTATATAACCCTCTTTTCTGGTCTTTTTCTGTCCCTTTCTTCAAGAATTAAGGATCAACTCCACAATATCTAGCTTCCATTGTCCAAACTGGTTCATGATTTTGAGACTAACATGACCTGATTCTCAGGAAGTTTTTAGCCACTTGCTCTGCCCTCATGCTACCTTCAGGACAGCCAGGCTGCTGTCTGAGGAGGCTGAGATGGTGGCTTAGTTAATTACTGCTTGTCATTTCAATCTTGCTGCTCATAAGGGCCCATTGAAAGGGTTGATCCTGTGTTTGCAAGGACTCCTTCAGTGTAGCATGATAATGGCTGTTCATTGATAGATGTATGCAAGCATAAAGGCTTACAGTTCTTATTTCTCAAAGCCCTGGCTGATCACCTGACAAACATGAATCAAGATCTTCAGAGATTTGCAGATATAAAATGGGAATAAGGCCTATATTCTCTATGGTTATAGTGATTTGATAAAGCTTTTTGCCCTTCAAGAAGCAGTATTCATAAACAGATAATCCCTTTCAGGAAAAAAACAAAACCCAAACAACTTAGCTATACTAAAAGAAAGGCTAGTGTACAAGGAAAAGTCATATTTTAGGACTGAAAACATTAAAAGATTTTGCTTGGCAAGTTCCCCATTTTTCCCCCAGTCAAATATGATGACAGCTTTTAGAGAATGATTGGGATTTTTGTGGTCAGTCTGACTTTGTAATAAAGAATAGATGAACAGATATATTTTCTTAATCAGTCCTCCTTTGCTTAAGTGACATAAAGAACTCAAATTATATTCCTGTCTGCCTATTTTACTTCTGATTGTGCTTAAGACAGGCACAAAATTATGATTAGACTTTACACATATAATCAGACAATACTTGACTGAATGGGCAGAAGAGACAGATAAATTATATCATTATATCCTTAACCTTATATATCCTTATCACCAAAAAGAAAAGAAGAATGGAAAAAAAAAATGATTACAGGTACATTCGGGACCATTGAAAAAGCTTCCCAAAAGAAGATAACAGGCATTGTTCTAAAAACATATGGTGTCAGCTTCACAGTAATGGGTCAGATTTAGGCACATTTCACTGCACCTCAGAATCTGTTACACACCTCCAAATGCTCTTGTCATTAATCCTTTCATTTCAAAATCACCTATCTTTTTTTCATTTACCTTTTTTTTTTTTCTGTTAAAAGTTTACTTGAAAGTAAACCAATTTTCTCAATTGTCTGTATTTGTGAGTCCAAAGACGAATAAGATAAAGATGCTTAGAAACAGAATGTGAAGTGGTATAGTTAAATCTAAGGCAGAAAAATCAAATGGATCAAGTGAAGACTTTCAAAATATTCTTCCACTGTGTAAAACAGCTTTTTAGTGGAGAATATGATTATAAAATTAAGAAAATAATTTTTATTCTACTGACACAACTGCCTAATTAAGATAAGAAAGCACAGATGCCCAAGAATGCTATGAAATCTCCAGCATCTGGATAAAAGAATCCCTCCTTACCCTTTCTCTTGTCTAATTCTGTGATGTCTAGTTGAGGACACACTGAACTCTCAGTAATTTTCAGACAATTTGATTTACTACTTAGCAATTTAAATTTGGACAAAATGGTAAGTTGTCCGTATATAAACACATTTCATTTGCACATGGCAGGTTTTGGCAGTGGGGGTGGGGAGGGGAGCTACAGGTATGAGAAGCTTCTTGAATCTTCCCACATGTCCAGCAGAACCAATGTTAACTGACTCCAAGACACCCCTCCTGCTGGACAAGGCTGAGGCCTTCAGCACCTCAGGGATAACACAGCTAAGAGAGGGAAAAGCCCCACCTGATCCACTACAACTGGAGAGAAGAGTGAGAATATGTGAGAGGAACAGCCCTGCAGACACCAAGGTCAGGGAAGAAGGAGGGGAGGAGGTGCTCCAGGCCCCAGAGCTGGGATTCCCCTGCAGCCCGTGGTGCAGGCCATGTGAGGCAGCTGTGACCCTGCAGCCCCTGGGGATCCATGGGGGAGCAGAGATCCACCTGCAGCCCAGGGAGGACCCCACACCAGAGCAGGTGGTTGTCCAAAGGAGGCTGTGACATTAGAAAAGCCTGTGATGGAGCAGGCTCCTGTCAATATCTCTGGACCAATGGAGAGAGGAGCCCACAATGGAGCAGGTTTGCCGGCAGGACTTGTGATGCCAAGGCTGGGGCTCACACTGGAGAAGTCTGTTCCTGAAGGACTGCACCCTGTGGAAAGGGCCCGCACTGGAGCAGCTCAGGAAGAACCGCAGCCCATGGGAAGGACTCACGTTGGAGAAGATCGTGGAGTCTGTCTCCCCCCGGAGGAGGAAAAGAAGGTGAAGCATCCTCCCCCAGAGCAGGCAGGAGCAGCAGGGACAGTGTATGATGAGCGGACCACAGTTCACATTCCCTTATCCCCCTGGGCTGCTGCAGGGGAGGAGATAGAAAACTCAGGAATAAAATTAAACCTGGGAAGAAGGGAGGGGTGGAGATAAATGTTTTGGTTTTATTTCTTATTATCCTATTCTGATTTTATTGGTAACAGATTAATTTTCTCCAAGTCTGTTTTGCTCATGACGGTAATTAATGAGTGATCTCTTCCTGTTCTAACCTCGACCCATAAACATTTCACAATTTTTTCTCTTCCTATTTAGCTGACAAGGCAAGTGACAGAGCAGCTTTGATGGACATCTGGCACCAAGCAAGGGTCAACCCTGAGCAATAAAGAACCTTAAAATGAAGGGAAGAGGTACAATTCAAGAAGAAGCTTAGAGATGTACATTTAAGCATTCTACAAATCTGTTTTCACCATGTGCTGCAGATTCAAACCAGAACATTAAGGTCAAATTAGTGAAGCATCAGGAGGAGTGTGTAAACTACACTGAAAATGGTGGCAATTTCCCCTCTGCTGAGAGTTGGTGAGAAACAGAATCCAGCTAACCCCCAAGAAAACTGCCAGGCTGTGTAGGATAAGGTCAAGTCCTAGACTTCTACTCACATTTATTTACTCTTAAGTGACACAATAAAGTTGCTACATAGGTTCTTTCATAGTATTTTTCCCCTGTGGAAAGACAGAGGCTAGGAAGTTTTGGAAAGGGGAGTCACACTAACATATGCTGTCTGAAATATTCTGAATTACTTTGCTCAGTACTATTCATTTCCAAGAGTAAAAAATCAGTACCACAGGTTACCAAGCAAAAAGGAAAATGGAGCTAAGAAAACCCAAACACTAAGGAGTATCCAAATCCTCTTCAAACACAGGGAGCAAGGGAATAATTCTCTACAGGGCACCAATGGGTAGTTTTCCACAGAAAAAAAAGTAGACAAATATTTAGGCCACAACTATCTGGAAAATGAAAGGAATAGAGGAAATAATGGAAAGGTCAATAGTGAAAATACAGGTTGCCATGATTTGAGGCTGCATTATCTGCTCTTTATACGCACTTAACTTTCATTTTTAGTGTGGAAAATAGGTATAGATAATGGAGGAAATGAAAAAGAGCAATACTTTTAAAAATCACCTGTCTAATTAGGCTAAGCGCAACCCAAATATTAAGTTTTATATGAAACTACAACTAATGTAGTTTTATATGAAACTACTACTAATTAAGTTTTATATGAAGCTACTAATGAAATTTAATTACAAGTTGCTACCTTTCTTTACAAATATAAGAAATAAGGTCGCTTGTGTTTTTGACCAAAGAACAATGTTTGTGGACACTGTCATAGGAGAGGAGCTGTTAAACACGAATGCTTTCTTAAGGTAAAGTCCCATCTGACGTTTAATAGACATTCGATTCCTGGAAAACTCCATTCCCCTTTGAAAGGGGCGCGGGGCAGCCATCCTGCTGTGCTGTGGTGCAGAGACTCTTGGTGGTGCTGTTGTACTGCGAGAAGCAGCAGCCCCGGGAAGCTGCTCCAGCTCCTGCTTTGCAGGCAGAGCATCGGCGTGACCGCAGCAAGTCCCAGGACTCCCGCACCTCACGGCTAGCGCTGCCGTCTAATTAATACATTGGGCAACTCAGATGCTGCAGACCTTGCTGGAGCAAATAACAGTTTGGGCTTAGTTTGAAGTCATTTAAACAAATCCACTGCTATGAGTGCGATCCCGGGCAGCTGAACATCGCTGCAAATTAAGGTGTCCCAGGTATCATAATGCACTGATAACTGATGCTCAAAAAATGTGCAGCTCCTGGAAGCAGCAGGTCTTGTAAAATCTCACTGGAAATTGCTTCGTCTTTGTGTCTACTCTGCCAGATGACAAGATCGATAATTTTTCTAAGTTATCTCTACCCTCTTATGTTTTTTTTCATATCGGTTGGTAAAAAAGGCGAGCAGAGGTTTAAAGCAGAGCACACAGGTACCCAACCAGCCAGCTCTGATCTTTTGGATAATATCTATTAGATATTCTTGTGTTGCAATCCCAGTCTGCACATGCACAAAGGTCAGACACAGCTGTCTGAACATTTTTGGACACTCTGTCTTCCACTGAACTGATCTCCATTTCCCCACAAGTCGTCATTAATATGTAAATGACTATGAGCAAAAAGGATACCTTTACTTCACCAGCTGTTCAGCTGCTAGCCTGTTCCTCCTAACCAGAGCTCTAGACCTGAGCAGGTCTGAAGACTTCCTTCTGCATTTAATAGCTAATAGATGGTAAGGCCTGGACTATGGTTGCCAGACTAAAGCTTAATCCAGATAAAAGTCAAGATAATGTGAGATTGTGACAAGATAATGGAAAATATCAAAAGAATTTCTATGACTTTATGATATAGCAGCACATTATTTGAAATCTATGTAGCTGCTTGGTCATTCTTAGATGGCCTTAGATGACAAAAGTTCCTCTAAAGACCTCTTTCTAACTTTGTGGCTACTTTTGGAATAAATTATGTTCCATAATATGTTATGACTAAAGCAAGCACAAGAAATTTTGTGGATCATTTAGTCAGAAGGTCTGTGATTTACTAAATTGATTCCTTTGTTTGAGGGCACATTTAGATTACTTTAAATATTTTTCCATACCGAAAGCTGCAATTGTGAGGTAGAGCTAGCACCAGATTTGTTGGCAGGTCAGACTTTTAACCTTTTTCTGCCCTAGCCAAACACAGAGTTTATTCGCTCCATCAGTTTTAATCTGCAATTCCTGCAGTGGTGCTTGTTGTATGGTAGGTCTGTATTGCAAAACACAGCTCTTGGTATGGTTTGGTTTTGAATGGTATGGTTTACACTTTCAATCTTAAACTGCAGCCAAATAAATTTTCACACATTGTCAAAAGAAGCCACGACAATGGAAATAAATTCCCATAAGTTGCACCCTACATAGACACTATTGTCTTTGCTGCTTTAAGCACAAATAGACTTCCATAGTAGACACTTTAATTTACTAGAGTCCAATATCTAATTCTAGCAGCAGCCACTAGGAGATATTTCAACGCATCAGGAATCCCTTAGTCTGTGTGAATTACTGCAGGGAAAGAAAGTAAACTTGCAGTCCAAATTCTTTTAGAGACTTTCCTTCAGAGAATGCTTTATTGTCCAGAGGGCAGTCAGGGAACTGAACAATCAAATGAAAAACCACAGAGCACCCAAGGGAGGCAGAAGGGGAACACACCCTTTCTAGGCCCCCTTCCTCTTTCTTTTATAATCTATCCCCCAGGTATTAGGGCAGACCGCTGGGTCCTAGTAACCCTCTACTAATTGAATGCTGTTAGCCAATATGTTGCCCAGAGAGGAAGTTTCTTTTCAATGGTAAAGATTTTTTACAGTCATAAACTCATTTTTTTCTATAATTCTATTATCCGATTTTGTTTAAAATATTTTCTTCATTTAAATCTAATGAGCATAAAATGCTCATTTTCCCCAGTTTGCCTTCTTTCTGTTCACATCACTAAACCTTTTTTTCAGGCTTGACTTGATCCCACCTGACCTCTTCCTTTAAATCCCTTCCTGAGCAGAGCTTTGCAATGAAGACAGAAAATAGGTAATGGATAATAAAAACCCTCTGATCAGTTACATAAATGCTGAGTTTTACAGCTTATAAGGAAAGGGTTCCATGTACTACAAAGTTTGTATGGAAATATTTGCATCATCAATGATGTTGGTGATTTTATAGATTGCTGGGGAAAAAAACAACTACAGCAAACTTTTTCTTTAATTTGACATAGCTGTGTGTACAACCTTATTGTATACTTGGAAAGAAAAGGTTTTTTTATTAAAAATACAGAAAAAATGCAAAAAATGTAAATAATCCTCAATTTATTGGCATAGAGGTTTTTTTTTTTCATTACTAGCTAAGTAAATACACCTGAATTTAAGTATATAAGTACAGGGGCAGGACTTCTTCTGTCCTCATGTCAAAAAGGTTTTCAGTTCTATTGCTATAAAATGGACTGAAATTCTTCTGAACATAAATAGAATTCATACAAATGTATGAATACTACTGAATAATTACAATATTCAGTAGTATAGTAATTTAATACCATAATAATGAAATGCATAAACCACAGCTATCAAGACTATGTAATAAGTGAAATGTTCCATTGGCTTGTTTTCTCATGACATTGTCCTGGTTGAGGCTCAGCTTAGGCTCCAAGTGGATTTCTCTAGCTGTCCTTTGCTTTCTGTGATATTGGATTTTTCCCTTGCCTCCATCTGTGGATGAAAAGCAGTCTCAGAATAATGGCTGCTTAGCCCCAGGCCAGAGCTGTAGAAACAGAAATTCTCTCCTCTGCAGAAACAGAAATCTCTCAAAAGACACTGCCAGGAAATTGGAGCCATTATCAGTGCTGAGGTTTCACTTCCCCAGATGTACGATTTGCCGGTGGCTGTTTCCTCCAGCTGCTGACTGGAGGCTGGACACCTACCAGGGCTTAGAAGGAGCATATAACACAGAATCATATGACACACATCATATAACAGAGAATTCTCTGATTTACAATCTGTCTGACTTTGCTGATGGGTTTAAATTTGGTCAAGAAACAGCTGTGTACACTATCTGAAATATTTAAATTATTAATTAAATTTAATGCATTAAATGTGCTGGCAGCTGTGGTGAGCTAATCAACCAGATGACATTGTGATACCTTTGCAACCAACCATTTCCTCAGTATGTTGGCTGCCTGTTTTTGGGTGGTGGGCTCCTTAGGAGAGTCAGCTGCAGTTTCCCTAGTCCCCAGTCTCAGCTAACTTTTAAACCACCTTGTGTCAACCATTTCCTTGGTTTCCTCACCTTTCTTGTGTTCTTTGCTGGGGTGGACACAGCTCCTTACAGCCCCTGAGCAGGGACAGTAAAGCTGCATCCCCTAAGACCCCTGCAGATCTGTGGTGCCAAACAGAGGCAGCAGCAGCTGACTTTGCTCACATCAGTCTCTTGGACAGAGCAAGAAAGACACAAAGAGAGGAAAGGGCAAAACTCTCATGATTTCAACTCTGCCAGAGGTGCAGGAGGATGTCTGCTCTTTTGTGTAAAGGACTTTGTGGAATGGAGGCCAGGACCAGGTCACAAGGGCTGTCCACACGCCCCGGTGGTATCAGCCTCAGTGCAAACTGTAGGCTGTTGCTGCCTCATAAATACTTTACCAGGCAGTTGAATTAATGAGAAGTAAACAGCAGTCGTAACAAGGAAAGGCAAGTTTTCATTCCCTGTAGACACCTAGTTAGAATATTTTAATTTCTTAAATGACAAACCTCTCACAGCAGCTTTACCTTTGTTACAATCCATTGCAGTACTGGGGAGCAGGGCTACACCTCCCTTTCCAAAGTCTGTTTGGGTTTATGCTTTAGGCTGGCTTTTGAAAAACAAAAAGATAGATTTCAAAAAGTGTTTAAGTCTTCTTTCATTTAATTACCAAAAAAACCCCCAAACCAAACCAAAACAAAAAACCAATCCCAAAACCCCAACAAAAGAAACAACTAATATTCTCAGAAGGAAGGTTTATCACAGATTTCAAGAGAAAGCAGAGGCAGGTCAAGTGCTTCTGAAAATCATGTATGAATATTTTGGTACTTGCTGTATGTGTGTACCCTGCACCGTTCAGGGGATGTTCACACAGGGCTGCTGTTTCTATAAGAAAAGTGAGAAATAATGGGAGCACCTGAAACTATATTGGTGCAGTGACAAAGCAGGGAGTATCATTTCCATGTGCCTGAGATCTGTCAGGCAGAACTGCAGCTGGGGAAAGATCTGTTATCCAATCTTATACAATGAAATCCAATTTCACTTTGGAAATTGCTCCATTTTAGGAATCTTGGAGAAAGGATTTTTATTATATGCCTGCAACAGCTGTGTGTTTTTTCCCAGATTACCCTGGCATATAGAAAATGGTATTGAATGTGTGTGAAGGGTAAGTCATATGTATCCAGTGTTGACACACCAGACCTTCTGAGTCTGTATTTGATGTGTGCCTATGCAGATTGAATCAGCACCATGAACACAGACTCTGACTGGAATGGCTCATTGCTGACACGTGTCAGGAAAGAATTCTGCATATACTTTTCAACAGATGTGGTTGAGACTTCTTTAAACTTACATAGGGAAACCCGATGGGCTCTCCAAATCTGCTCAGTAGGCATAAACCTGTGTCTTCATAGTGTTACAGATACTATTTGCTGCTATCTATTTCATTCTGCCTAAATAAATGGCTTCCTTTGTGAGGCTTTTATAGGCTGAAGGTTTATGGATGACAAAGATCTGGAAATCAAAATACTATGTAGGTTAGGCTGTTGCTAGTTGAAGGTGGGAGGAGCGTGGAGGAGTTAATTCATTTACGTGGGAGCACATATAATCTTAAATTATGCTGGATATTTCTAGAGCCCTAGGTAAAGGCTGGGGAAAAAAAAATAAAATGCAAGACTTTGCATTTACAATTCTTTTCTCCACTCTGTTATAATGCAAGAGTGCAGCTGTAATCTCTCACCTAATTTATCTCTTCCATATTTCCTCATATTCCTTTTTCTACTTAACTGGTGCAGTGATTTTTTGATTCAGCCAAAGCACTGTCCATTCTCTGCTAATCCTCCTTTTACTTTATCAGCTTGCCTTGTGTAGGATAAATTTCCAGGAGAACCCATATGGCATCTTCCAGCTCCCAGGCTGACTGAACACATTTGTCTCAGGCCATTTTAACATAGCAGTCAAGAAAGACAAGGAAGTACCAGAGAGTCCATCAGAGGGCTGGCTCCTTCCCAGGTCAGTGTAGGGGGGTGTGACCAAGACATTGTTATTCATTACCACCTCAGGTATTTGCCAGAGGTGGGGAAAAGGGACTCCCACTCTCACTTCCAGGAAGAAGGGCATCTCTTTCTGGAGTGGAGAACCCATCAGCCATAGTTCATTGTCTCGGGGTCGTGATCTGTGCGGTCAGCCTTCAGAGGATTTTGCATGTAAATCATCCTCTATCTGTACACTTTTTGAGTTAATACTGATGGTCTTTACTGTTTTTTTTTTTTTTTTTTTCTCATTGCTGTCTCCAGTAAGCTGTTCTTATCTCAATCTGTAATATGTTTTCTCTGTTTCCCATTGGAGTGGGGAGGGGAACAGCCTATGGTTTTCTTTTTAATGGGAATACTAAACTGGGGAATGCCATTCCTCAATCATGACATTAGGGGACTGGAGCACATCTCTTATGAGGAAAGACTGAGTGAGTTTGGTCTGTTTAGCCTGGAGAAAGACAACTGAGGGTGAACCTTATCAATGTATACAAATGTCTTCAGGGCAGGTGCCAAGAGGATGGAGCCAGGCTCTTTTCAGTGGTGCTCAGTGACAGTATGAGGGACAAGAGGCACAAACTGAAACACAGCAAATTCCAGTGGAATATGAGGAAGAGATTACTTACTTTGAGAGCAACAGTGTGCTGGAAGAGGCTGCCCAGAGAGAAGGTGGAATCTCTTTCTCTGGAGTTACTCAAAACCCATCTGGATGTATCCTGTACAAACTGCTCTAGATAAACCTGCTGCAGCAGGGAGCTTGGACTATGGGATGTCCACAGGTCCTTCCCAACCCAAGCATTCTGTGATTGTGTTGTCTTCTTTGGATATTCCTTTCTACAGCCCTGAGTCAGAAGCTTCTCTCTGAAATATTCTGAATAATCTGGTAAACATACAAATGGTGAAATCAAAATAAGATTTGGAATTGGACGTGAATGTTCAGTGATAAAAATTTGTGTCTGTTAATAAGATTACTGACAATTACTGATTTCTTGCACATAAAAATATTTGTTTATAAAACTGAAAGCTGCTGCCAACCCTTATTTTTCTGCTGGAGGTTTACCTGAAAAAAATAAAGCCTTCTTATGGCTTAATTTCTGCTAGAAGAAGGATTAATTTCTGATTGTTAATACTGAAGAAAACTATATAATGCTATTACAAATCTTGAACTGACAGGGATTTCACTAATGAGTGACTTATGAAAACCCAGTCTAAAGAAATAAAAGCCCTTAGAAACCTTGAAATCTAATGTTCTCACACTGACAATAGCAAAGGAAAGAAAAAAATAAAGTTCATTTTTAGGACAGATATTGACTGTCTCAAACTCAGACTGAGTTTAATGCTTAGAGGCTTTGGATCTTGGAAGAGTGTGAAACAACTGTGAAAACTATTTAGTCTGAACCATTTTTTTTCTGTATGACATTTTAGTTCCATAGATTTTGATGAAGTTATTCCAGACTTGCTTGCATGTGATGTTAGAACATGGCCTATCATTATCCTTTCTTCAGTATTCTGTTATTCAGTTTGAATATGGCAGTTTAAACTGCATTGAACTGATTAGAAGTGTCTGTAACTCATGAATGAGAGTGAATTAGGTCGAAACTTGAAACTGCTGACATCAGTGAAGTCCTGGTTGACTTCAGTCTTTTCTAAGCACACACAACAGAAACAACTTCAATGTGCAAGAAAAATGCACCTTTGTAGAAGGTGCATTGGTGTGCTAGTAAAGGCTAGCCAAGACTGGATTTCAGCATGGACACACTCATGTTGCAATTTTTAGAGAATGTCCAAGGTAATGATCTCTACAGGTGATCTAACTGGGGGCTGTGTTTTACTTCCAGCCTCCTCTGGAAATACTTACAGCCTGATTCATAGATGTTTTTGTAGAAAATTGGACACCTAAAAGTGTTTTTGGATCTAGTAATGAGTACCTGATTTTACAAATCTACTGCAATAATCCATCTCTTACAGTAAAGATATATCTGGGACAAATATTAATTGAAGTTATTTTTTGAGGACAAGGCCACTTTACTTAAAGTACCTTTCTGTATGCTACTCTGTATAAAACCAAACTTCCAACAAAGTCCCAAACCCCCAATTTTGACAGATTTTGACTTCTGGCATTTATTTGCATTGAATAAATGGAATGACATGCAAATGTTTATATCTGACAGATTTGTAAAAGCTCTAACTGTGTCTCTAGTTGCATATGTATTATTTTGCAGTCCAACTGCATCCTTTAAAAAAAAAGTTCACCCTTAAAATACATAACTAATTTCACATTAATTTTTTCTCTTTTCTTTTTCCTAATATTACAAATAATGGCTTTCATAAGTATGAATTAAAACAAGGTTTGTATGCTAGAAAATTATTAATATTTACAAATATACATTTACTACATAGATTGTCAAGGCCTTTGTCACAGTGGGAGCTATTTCTGACTCCAAAGGAACACTTTCTTGCTACACAGTATTTATCATTGACACTACACAAGCATTACATAAAATATGAAAACAAATACAACAGCTCTATTTAAAGGGTACTGTTCAAAAATCTAAACCCCATTGGAAGTGGCAAACAAAAGCATCCAGTCAGCTCCATCCTACAGCAGATGAGTATAATATTAGTTGCAGGTGCGCAGCTTTTCAGTGTCTCTCTCAGCCTGATGTGTCCTTTAAGAGGCAATGGCACATATTTCTGCACATGTTCAGTTGCTCTACCTTTGTGCTGCAGTTCTTTGCTCTGTAAAATGTTCTTCTCAATACACAAAAGCAGCTGCTGAAGGAACTGCTTCAGACCGAGGGTGAGAGAACTGATGGCAGGATCACTAAGCAAACTCCAGTAGAGACTGAGAGAACGAGACAGTGCAGAGACACCGAAGGATCTTCTGTGAAAAACAAAAATATCAACATTATTGCCTGTCATCAAACCCCAGGTGAGATTAAAAAGCCACTAGAGCCTTTTTGGCTGTAGAGCTATGGACCTGAATTATGCTTGACTCAAAATGGTTCACCTTAGATTAAGAAAAAGGATATTTTGCAGAAGTGATACCAAAAGCTTTTTCTATTTTCTTTGCTTCATCACTGATGATTTTTTACCCTAGAGGAAAAAATAGTCAGTGGGGGACTTGTCTGTAACTTTTGAAAGTTTCATTGCTTAATGTTTAATTAATTAATTAAAAATTCCAATTGACAGAGACTTCAGGAATGTCTGTGTCTGGCTAAATTATCCAAGCACTACATCTGTGCCTCCTGAAAATGGTGGCAGAAAGCCAAATAGACAAAAATGGATGATTGGCTACTTAATTTACTTATGTTAAAATATATTTTTTTGTAATCATTTGTAGTGAGATATTTATCCTGGAAGAGCCCCAAAAGCTTCATGTGAAACATGCACAGCTATTTCTGTTAGTGCTTTATTTCAGGCAAGGGTTTTTTGCATTGCTCTAGCCATGCAGCGATCTGTAAAGGGAACCTACTCTGATACAGTTTGAAAAGTGCATTTTGTACTTGGCTCTCCCTTTGATCGAATTAATCTGGTCTTTTTTGTAGTTCTAAATGAGGCCTATGGGCTGACAATGTAGCTGTTTAAAGGGGATTTTAGGGGATAATAGCCAATGCAAATAGTGCCATGAGAATGGCAACTTGCTTTTGCACTTTCAATCACATAATAACAGCAAAGAAAGCTTTTAAAATGAATTGAAATTTTGTGGCTTGCCATCTGGGATTATTTGGGGAAACAGTTCTGAATACTATGGTTGTGTAAAAGAATGGTACTATGGGACACTCTTAAGCTGACATGTTTCAGATGGCACCCTTATGCTAACTGCTGCAAAGTTGGCTAGCATTTTTTTTTTATTATTTTCTTTCTTCTGGATTATCTGCAAAAAATTCTCTTTGCTGGTATTTGGGGCTGAAAAACTTTTCTATTGTTAAAGAATTCAATTCAAACCCCTTGCAGCTGCTGATCCCTTTATTGTTCCAAACGTTATGTATACGCGTCTCAGATGAATGTAGCCAAGCCTTTTAGTGCCTTAATAGGTGTCTGTATAAAGGTCATTTATTCTGCAGTACTTGTTTTAACAAAAGTTTACACACAAACAACAACTACAGCTAAAACATTCACATTAATCAATGCTCTCTGCAGTGTAAAATGCAGAGAGAAAAAGCCTAAGTGGAGAAAGTATGTCCAAACATGAGAACTCTTTCTGTGTTTACCTCTGAAGCAGCATATATTTTAGACTCCATCATCAAAAACCAAAGGGAAAATTTTTCAAAGCTATTCTGAGCAAGTGTTGGTAATTCCAGACTTTTCAGGACAGGTGTAGTTTTGGTGAGGTCACTGAAAATTATAATACACAGGAATCAGTGGATATGTGGTAAATATATATATATATATATATGACTTCTCCTTTCCAATTAGTTTGGAACTGAGCTTCAGGCTAGCCAGCACCTTGACATTTCAGTTGGCATAGTTGCCTTCTTTTCTCTTCCTTTTGTCTTAGCTCCAACTGGCTGCCCTTATAAATGGTCCTTGAGGAATTAGGGTGGATATCAGATGTTTCAGATGAGAAGAGTACGCTTCTCTGGCACACAAGATTTTTCTTTTTATAGAAATATTAAAATACCATCTGTAAGTTTTAGGAATGTAGGTCATGTCCATGGAGAGTTTCAATTTGAGGTTATGACAGATGTTGGATGGTAAATTAAATATTTGGCTCCAAGTCTGTAAATCAGCTTCGTTCCATTTACTTCCCTGGAGTTAGTTCTGCTGACACACATGTAATGAGATCAGATTTTGACTATCTAACTACTTAGTTGAGCTCAGCAGAATATAAATCCATCAGTGATATGAGGGATGAGGTTTGTCAGGAAAATAATGTGCAAGCTATGGTGGGGACACATAAAGAGCAGGACCAGAGAAGCCCAACTGCTTGATGTCTGATAGAAGAAAATAGAGAAAAGAAAAAATAGAGAAAGCTGTAT
Source organism: Onychostruthus taczanowskii (assembly GCF_017590055.1). Classification (NCBI taxonomy): domain Eukaryota; kingdom Metazoa; phylum Chordata; class Aves; order Passeriformes; family Passeridae; genus Onychostruthus; species Onychostruthus taczanowskii. The sequence continues at coordinate 10,374,587 of NW_024499573.1, forward strand.
TTCCTTGTTTGCTCTTCAGTATTTTTTCATCATTCTTGGGAATAATAGATTATACTCTGATCTCTAAATATGTGATTTTTTAAATGTATAACAATGAACTAATTAGTGCTGCTGCTAGGGGCATTAGTGTATAGCACTCCACAAGTCTGTGTCAAGATTTATACATGGATTGCAGTTACTCTGTACTTAAAACCTAAAAATCAATTGTTAAAGCAGAGGCTTGTGAAAAATTCATATGAATTCCACTGTGTTGATCATTTGATCTATGCTGTGGGCTCTGGCAGGTAGGTGAGGACTGTTCTGCCAAGGATTGCAGTGAGACTGCCCTATGTGTCCAGTCTCAGATTCCAAGCTAGCACAGCTCAGTTGCTCTAAAATGCTACCTCTGCCACAGAGGCAGGCTGCCTGCAGCTGCCCCACACTTCCACTTTGCAGCCACATGAAACTAGGTGGAAAGTTCAGTGCTGGGAAAGTTGTACTGTGTGTCTCAGAGCCAACACTATTAATCTCACGGATAACTACATACTGCTCTAGCTGAGGCTTGCAGGTGGTCTTCAAACCAGCCACACATAGAATGAATTGTAATAATCTCATCTGGCAACAGCACAGGCACAGCTACATGTGGCTAGGTCCTCATCCAAGCAAAATGACTGCAATTTTGCCAGAGAAGACAAGGTGCCAATGCATTGACTAGTGTGACGGCTGGTCAAAATCCCACGTCAGAAAATGCAAATCTTTCTTGCTTTGGCAGGTAAATCCTCTTGCTATAAATATTCTAAATATTTAATAATAACAGTACAGTGATTCTAGGGGAGAGATACAGAGTAACCATGGCATGGCACTGCAGAATCCACTACAAGAATAGCAGGAGGGATAGGGAATGCCATTATCAGAAGTGGAGGGAAAAATTTCCTCCCCACAGAAATTATAGCCTTAATTAGATAATAAAGCACAAGGAACTAATCAACAAACCCAAGCAGAATGTGTTGTCAGTCACAGAGGCATGTTTCCTACATGAGGAACAGAATTTTCTGCAAAGTTCATTCCTGCCTGAAAGGTGAGGAGCAGTAGGCAGTGTCCATTACAGAAGCAGGAGACCACTAATCAGCTGTTTGGCTGATCAGTGCTCTGATCTGGCCAGCAAAGCTGCTGCTGTGTGCAGAAACTCTGGGAAGGCAGCACCTGGCACCAGCTTCTTGAGGACATTCTGAATGAGCTTGTCTTTTCTGAGAACAGGAGGAAATCCAGCACTATGCTTTAGGTTGACGTGATCGTGCCATTTTTTAAGTCAGACAATGGCTCCATCAAACACTGTTAACTGTATTCATTGTTCTGAACAGCTTAGTATAAGAGCATTCACAAAATAATTTGATTTTTCAGAAAAAGTGAAATGTTTGTAGGGTACTATTACGCCCATATCAGGTCCAATTTAATAAAATGGGGAGTCAGTCAAACATCTAAATGGTTTTTGCAATTCATCTGCAGCCAAGCCTTTAGCTGGTTAATATCCTTTTAACTTGCATTTCAAATAGCAGACCTGATCTCATGAATCTCAGATAATCATTCTTCAGTGTCTTTTTTATTTCCTGCTTTTTAAGAAATTCTTCAATTTCTATCATTTTCTTGACTGCAAATTATGTGCAAAATAGGTGTTTGCATCAAATTAGGGTTTAATACTGCATGATGCAGCAGGTGTAAGAGCAAAATGCATCTCTGTTATCCCTGAGAAATGCCTACAGTCCTTCAACTTGCTTCATCACTAAATCAGCTGTAAGAGGCTTTATAGCAACAACAAACCAATATTGACATTTCATATTATATTCTGAAATAATGATTCTGACTTAAAGGCTGCAGGGACCACTAACCAAAAAACAAAACAAAAACAAAAACAAAAAAAAAAAAAACACAACAACAACAAAAAAAAAGCTGGTCACTTGATCAAAAGTTTAAAATAAGTAAGGTTGCCAAGTGCTTATCAAGTGCTCAGAAACATGAGTCTACTGATTGGTGGCAGGAAACTTTTAAATTTGCTGGATGATCTACAGCAAGAAAGTTACATTCCTGTGTATCAACTCACACAACATTCTTAATCTTTGAGAGCACTCTATTCTTCCTGATGCAGCAAAGCTAGTAATTATAATATAAAAATAGCTAAATAGCCAGGATATATATAATTATTTTGTCACTCACATCTCAATTATTTTATTTCAGTATGAACTGTGCATTTTACCTTTAATGCGGTACTTGCATAATTCCTTTACTAAAAATCCATAAGCTCAAACTCAAAACCCTGTGGCAGTAAATGTGGTGAAAGCTTTTACACAAAAGACTTACACCAATTTGTTTGTGTATTGGAGGAGTTGGCAGGCTGTGCAAGAACTGCAGAAGGGCTGGGACTTAATATTTTCACAGTTTAATCTCCATATTGTCTGATTAGATTTGTAGATAAATTATGATTGTAGCTGTTCCACAAACATGTAGGAATACATGGTCTGTGCACTGATGTGTGTAAAACCCTGCTAATGTTGTTAGTGTGTGTGAGGGTGTTTTTCAGCACATAGTTCACTAATGCTTTTCATGGGAGATATTGCCAGTTGGGTGGAGTTTTTTTCAGTCTCTCCCATTTCATTTGAAATGTTTACTCTCCCATGAATAAGGCTTTTTTTTGTTTTAATGGGCAAGGTGAAAGTAATAGGTTTAAAGTTACTGATTCCTGTGATTTGGTGCAGAAATGCACCAATGTTTCCTTGTGACTCAGAGAACCATGCTGGATCCATATTAACCAGAATATACTGCCAGTAAAGAAATCAAAAATAAAAGTGGTTATGCCATTTCTCTCTCACCCTTCTGTCTAATAAAACTCAGTATTATTTTTGTCTGGCACTGTTCACAGATACTATACTCCAGAGCTCTGAAACAGACTGAGCCACAACAAAGAAAATCTTGCTTGATATCTTAATCCCCTTGAATTTGGGTGAATCTTAACCATTTTGTACTTCCTATCTTAGATACAAATGACTGACACAGACAATAACCTCAGAATAAATCCTGACATGGCTGGGAGGGGAAGAGCCCTATGAGACAGTCAAACTTAGATCTTACACTGAACACAGTTCAATTTGGCTAATCATGGTCTGCCAATCTAACTTGCTTTCTGCAGATTTGACTATCTAGGCTGATCCTATCCCTTGTTTTCTTTCCTCTAAGTACTGGTATCACAGTAGTGCATAAAGCATATCTAGGAGTTAGTAACGTGTTGAGGAGATGTAGTAAGGTTCTTTGATTGAGACACCATTCCTCTGAGCAAAGAAGGGCACACAAGCTCCCTGGGAGAGTGCTGAAGCCCATACATGATACAAACTGGGAACTGGAAAGTTTCTTGAACTCGCATTTACATTGGAAGAGGAAATGTTTTTTAATGTGCTGAAGGCTGAATTAGTTTATTTAACTGTTGAGAAGGAGCCTACCAATCACCAGACAAGTAAAGACAAGACTATTGTGACCTTGAATGACTACAGGATTTGCTGCCAGTTCAATTTAGCGTTCAATTTGTTGCTGATGTTGCTACTTTCCAAAAATGCTGGAGCCATACAGTAGAAAACACAGGGCACATACTGAAACATTGCTTCTTAGGTCAGCAAGAGTTTATTTAGATGGCTGTTACTAATGTGTCACTTTGCTTTGCTAAATACACTCTGGAACAGGGTCATGAAAGTCATTAGGTGCCGAACTTGGAAAGCCTCAGTTCTCAAATCACGCATCTTTGTTCTGGAGTGTAATTATAGTAACTGATTATAGCAGTAAGTCTTTATTATCTGTGAGGGCAACCAGTAGGGCAGTAGAGAAGCTTGTTGTTATGCTAAAAAGCAAGCAGCAGATCCTGTTGCCTCTTTGTTTGTTTGTTTTTATGTAAAACTTAGCTCCTCTTCTATCAATTTCTCATATAAAAGCCCAGCCCACTGCCAGGATAGGAGGAATGCTGCAGTACAACTTCACTCTGCACTCATCTCACTTCTTCGTAGGAAGGGAGCAATGGAAAAGATACCACATTGCTAGCTTGTTCTTAGGCAGCTTTCATTTAAGCTACTGTTGTCCTGAAGACTGGTATTTTATTTCCAGCTTCCATCTTACTCTTAGAGCCATCCAGATGGAAAAGCTTTTGTGTTTAAGTTACACTGCATCTTTCAGTGCTTTGCAGGATGCACTGCTTGCTCCAGTTGACGTGCAGACCTCAGGAAGCAGCCTCTAGACATGCAATATGTGCTGGTGTTTATTTTTTTTTTGGAACTGTTGTTAGATATCAGCTGCACATGGACGTCAGCAGAATTGGATGCCTACTTCCAGAAAGACTGGACATCAAATCTTCACTTTTTGTCTCGCATTTAGCTCTTCATATCTGGGTGACTTACACATGGAGGTGTAGGTGTATTAATTCAGATCGAACTCTTGCATCTTCTGAAAATGTAGGATTGAAAAGATGCTGTCGCAGTTTGGCACACTTGTTACCAACAGGTGTCAGTGTTGTAGTGTGTTTTTATTGCCCAGGGTCTGCTCCTGCTCTGCTTTGCCAGAGAAGCTTTGCTTCAGATGCTTCAGTAGCACACCACACACACTGAAGCACATATGGCTTTGGCACATCTTGTCCTCAAGAACTGCTACAAAAAGAAACACTTTTTCCTGGTCGTGCATGGTAATGAAGGCTATTTGGAGAATGTTTCATATTGAAGACTGCTAAATTAAACAAAGCTCATCTAGTGATACAGTAATAGATAATGACAGTGTTTGGGAAGTGAAAGGAAGGATATAAAGCACTGTAAGTCTAGCTGATGGCAAAGAAACTTGCAGTACTGGCAGCTTAAATAAGTCCTAAATTTGTCTATAGTCTCTTGCTTTGATTCATCAAAGGAAAATGGTTAAGTATGTTGCTTTAAGATGTTTATGGAAAAAAACATTTCTTTATTTTCTGTTCAGCAACTAGTAAATATATATATTTTTCTTTTATTCATAGTGACAACAAGAATCTAGTCATAGAAACTTTTAAGTGAAATTGAGTCTACATGTGAAAGGACTAAGGCTTGCTGGATCATTTTCAAACGTCAAAGCCAAAATATTTTAACACTGCTGTCTAAACTAAAGATCTGCATTCACAGTTAAGCCCATAAATAACAAATTTATAAAGAGTCTTAATCTCTTCCTCTCAAATATTTGCCTTACTGAGTCTTCATACAACTCATAGAGCCTATGATTTGCAGCAGAAACCTGGTTTCTACATTTCTAATAGACAAGAGCAGGTAAATTCCCATATTAGCTAAGCAGAACAGCTCAGCATCTATTTCTGTTAGGAGGCCTGCAGAATTCACACACTGGGTGTCTGTATGCCGCCCTGCCTGAAAGGGATGTTCTGAGCATATCTAGCCCACAGTGGCATCACTGAAAGAAAAAGATAAGGACATCTCCATTTCACATATTTCATATATGCAACAGCAAAGAGATTTCTGTTTTATCTTTTTTTCTTTTTCAGAGACAAAATAATTTTCTCTTTACTTCAGCGTCATATTGAGACAACTTTTCTCATTCTCAATCCCATCTGCTATAACCTATCAAGCATTTAACAATCTTCTGTCTGGATGAGTCAGGGTACTATTCATTTTTAAAGTTTTATTACTTGCTGAGGGTACTGTTCTGAAAAAAACCATGGGGACAGGTTTCTTTAAGGTATTAAAGATTGACCCTGGAAAATCCTAGGTGGTGGTAAAAAATGGGAAGTTTCACTGGGTGTTTGGCTTAAAGGCAATTTTTTTTTGGTGCTATAATTTTGTCAACCTGGGAAGTGTGAAAGCTATATCTAAGAGAGTGCCTGACTCAGAAAAAATATTTATGTGTAATAGATTAAAATCTGAGAAATTATTAATTTGTCACTAAGTCTTCCTTATTCATGCAGTTGTGTGATGCAGGACTGTCAGTCCCAGTTGTTCAAATACTCGAAGCTGAACTCCCAAAGCCTTGTCTTAAAAAAGTGATTTAAAAGATAATGGGTTTGTTGTGATTTTAAGCCCAGCTGGAGATGAAACATCCTGCAGCTGCTCACTCACTCCCCCTTTTTCTCCCACCCTGGTGGAATGGGGAGGAGAATCAAAGTAAGACATGCATGCTGTGATAAGAACAATTTCATAATTGAAAATAAAGTAAAATACAGCAATAAATGTAAATAGCAATGATAATAAAAAGGAAAAAAATCCAAGTGATGCACAGTGCAATTGCTCAAGACCCACTGACTGATCCCAGACCCCTTTCCTGAACCCAGATTTGCTACCCTTGAGGGTAACAGGGTAACTCCCCCACGTTATATTCTGGGCATGATGGTCTAGGGTGTTGGATATTGCTTTGGTCAGTTAGGGTCACATGTCCTGCAGTCCCTGCTATGCTTCCTCTGTGGTTGGTTTTTTATTTGCAATTCTCTTCACTGGTAGAGCATGAGACAAGGGGAAAAAAAAGTGCTTGACTTAGAATAAACATGAATTAGCAAAATGCCAAAAAATCAGGGTGTTATCAGCACCATTCCCACTATAAATCCAACATACAGCATGAATGTAACAGTTCATGGAAAAGAATTAACTTTACTCTAGCTGAAGCCAGGACAGGGATATATTTCATAACTTATTAAAGTTTTTCTTTGTTCCTTTAGAAAACATGATTAAAACAGCACAGTGCAAAGCAGAAAAGATACCTTATTTCCCTCCAGAGGTGGATAAACACACAAGAGTAAGATAGTGGACATGTAGTTAAAATTGCCTTTTTCAGGAAAACGAATTTGGGAACTAAGTAATCACTACTGCTCAAAAGTTACCTGCTGCAATGTGCTGACTAGGTGCTGTATACAATAATTATAAGGAAGTAAAAAGCACCTGGTACTTAAATGTAGCAAAACATGTAAATGCTACATGTGCACAGTGCTCTATTGCATTGGTTCCTTGGAAAGGAAAGGTAGATTGGCTGTTTTATGTTTGTGTAAAGTAAATGAATAAATATCTTTGATTCAGTGCTACAGAACATGTGAAAAAGCTGAATTTGAGAACAGAAGTTGATAGTAAAGCATTTTTATTGCATTGTGCAGTGTAGATGTTTGTGAAGAAGTAGGTGAAATAAGCAGGTTTATATTGCTACTGCTGATGCAGAGCATATTTGCTTTGCATGCTTTAAAGACACCATTCAACAAAAGTTAACTCATGAGAGTTTTACACTGTTGATAAGTTTAGCAAGAAACCAGTCACAGAAATGTTGGCTTTGTGACACACCTGCAAGTGTCTTACTGAGCTTATATAATGGCAGCTGTTGCTGTTTGATATTGTTGATAGAAAAAAAGCCAGGGTTGAACTGAAGCCCAGTATCAGAACTGCTCTGACTTAGATGAAAATCATAAAGCTTATGCAGTGGGTTGACCCTACCCAGCAGCTCAGAACTCACCTGCTCGTTCACTCCCCTTTCCCCCTAGTATGAAGAGAAATTAGACAGTGAAAATATTTTTATATTGAGATCAAAACAATATAATTCTTGAAACAAAAGCTGCATATGCAAGGAAAGGAAAAAAAAAAGGCATTTATACGTTACTTATCAGTGCTTGGAAAGCAGAACCTCTGCATGTGTAACACCACAAATACAAACATCACCCCTTAGTCTTTCTTTCTTTGAGATTTTGTTGCTGAAAACAATTTCATGTGGTATGGAATATCCCTTTGGCCAGCTCTGGTTGGCTGTCCTGGCTTAGTCCCTTCTCAGTTTCTCTCCTACCAGTAGCCTACTCACTGTGCAGGAGATGTTCAGCCAAAAGTGGGACACTGTTGTGTCATCAACACTGGTTTAGTCAGAGATCCAAAATGCACCAGCATGTAGGTGCATATAGGTGCTTAGGCTTCTAAGAAGACAGATAACTATCACTGCCACACCAAATACAGATCATCAAGAGAGAAAATATGGGGCATGAAGGATTAATTAGAAATTTGTGCCTTCATTTCTCCCCCCTGCCTGCCCCTCCCTCCCCTTACTGTCTGCTGCTTAAAAAAGTATTGTCCTGGAGGGAAAAAAAAAAAAAAGGTATGGTCCTCATCAATACCTGTCACACTTCTCTGACAGAAAGTGACAGAGGGTTGTATATTGGTTTGTTTTGGCAAGACATCCTGTTTGCAGTCTGCAATATCATGTCACAGCTCTTCTGAAGAACAGTAATTCCATAGGACATGCTGAAGCAAATTAAGCAGGAGTGTAGGTTCAACTTTAATAAAAAAGATGGCAACAGTGCTTGCAATGTGTCACGCTTTATATGGTGTATGAAAGAAAATCAAATACCATCTATAACCTCAGTCTCATTCATGTCACTAGAAGTTACAGACACAAAATTGCAAATGCTCAGCAAAAGTAAAATGCATCAGTTATTTATTATATTAGTATAAAAGATGATTGGCATGGTATTGTTATTACAGATGATTCACATTAATATAAAGGATGATAAAGCATAAGATTTATGATTTAGAAGTGGGTTTATTTTAAGGTTCCAAATACTATCTAAATAGTTGCACAGTCTATTGGGGCATAATGCACCTCATGTCTGCAGGGACACAGCTGAGTGTAAATACAAGAAAATCATTGATATCATAAGCATTTAACATTTTTTAGATAACTCTGCTGGGAAATGGAATATGATGTTATTGCCAATGTAACGTGAGAGACTGAATTTTCTTTCTTAGAGCTGGCTGTGCCACCTAGGGCTTCCCTGATGGCACTGCTCAACATTGCCCTGCCCTGTTCCTAGAGTCTACCACTGGGCCTTCCAGGTATACATTCCTCTGAGGCTTCAAAATGCATCCTCCAAACAGAAACAGAGCTGATCCTCTGAAATTCACATTCTAGAAAACATTTTCCTTTTTTTTCTCAAATTAGCAATTAACTAGTTAAAATTCATGAGAAGACACAAGATCACAAGGCAAATTGCTGGTTGATAGTCCCTTGTCTGTTCCTGGAGGACTGTGGAGTGATGCTTCTTAAAGCAGGGATCACCTCACTCACAACAACCCTCAAGAGTGTAAAGAGTGTCTCCTGAAAGCAGAACTCTCTGGACATGAGTAGCCAGGAGCTTTGTGCTTTCACAGACACCTCCTTCAAGGCACCAGCCATGAGAGTTAGACTGGCTCTGTGGGTATTTGCCTTTGGGATCAGTGCCATGCATTCCTAACTCCTGTTCTGTCGTGTCCACATGCTGGCCTTGAATCTTGTCAAGTAGAGACCCCGATCTGTCCCATTCATCTAGTTCTGTTTGAAAAGTTGCCAGGTGACAGCATTGTTTCTGGTCAGCAATCTGGTAATGTGGACTAGTTTAACTCTTCCTTCTGGTTTTAGCTATCTTTAAAAGGTTGTAATCAGCCACTTTGACCAGGTAAAAATTAAATGAAATGCTGAGGTGAAGACGATAGATCGAAGGAAAAATGAGCTGGCTGCAGAGAAATACAGGGGAGAAGGTAAGCAATTAACTGCAAATGCCAAGAGCAATACCATGAAAAAAGGATTTTAAAGTCTTTCAAGATAACTGTTTAAATAAGCAAGAATCATTGCTAGTGAGGGGCAGGAAGCAGTTGCCTAGATAATCCCTCTAACTCCAGCACTGGGCGCAGAAACGACGGCTTAACCCAGATCATTTGCAGAGTCTACCTCCCTTCCAGCCCCCAAAGCACCCAGCAACAACAACATTTTTCTTCTCTCACCTGCTGGCATTGAATTAAATATTATTAATGGGTAGGCTGCTAAACCTGCAGTGTCAGCAGTGGTCCTCCAAAGTCTGTACTACACACGCAGCTCCCAGAACAAGCACAGCTCACTGCTAACTGGGAGAATGCAAAGGGTCATTGGATGAGCGTTGTATGAACCAGAGTGACGTGAAACATGAAGCCAAGGTGATAGGAAATCAGCTGTATTCTGAACAGCCTATACTGAAATTTGTACAATTCAAGCAAGTAGAGTTAATGCAACTGAAGAAATAACTGTTCATTCTCCAGTAAGTTACTTCTCTTTACAATTCACTGACCATGAGCTCTTAGTCTATTACAGTGGCAAGAAAAATGGTTTATTTAAACTTAAATGCAACCTTCATAGATTAAACTGTCACCTGAATAGGTCACAGTCTTAAGAGACTTTCATCAGATGAGATATATTTTAAAGATTAATTTTCTTGCTGGAAGAAGGTAACAGTAGTACTGTTTTAAAAACCTAGTTATAATTGACATAGTTTATTTCCTATGTATCTTGGCTAATATAATTTTCTTAACAAGTCTTTTCATCTTGACTATTTTTAGAGTGTATAATCCTTCATAAGTCATGCAATAACTTCTTTTCCTGGCTAAAAATGTGACATGACAAACTTGATACTGTGTTCTATTAATGTCCATAATCTGATGAAATATATGCTTTGAAGCAGAGAGCTGCTAATTAAAAATGCAGAATACAAAAAACAAATTAACCTAGAACAAAAAAAACCCCTTCTTCACTGGTAAAGAAATAAAATATTTTTTTTTCTACAATAATAAAATATTTTTTAAAAGGAGGAAAGCCAGGAGGCAGACATAATAATTTCCCAGATAAAAAGTGTTCAAGCTCACCAGATGTCACCATAGCTTTTCTTAAGACTTTAATTTCTTTTCCTGATGGAATTGGTATACAGGATTCTCCCTTTAATTTTGATTTTAGCTTAAAGAACAGAATCTGAGGGGAAATCAGTCTTCTAGTACATAAAAGATAAATTGTAAAAGAGGTGAGGAGGAAAGGAAAAAAGCATTCTCCATCTTCACTGGAGACAAGAAATAGCCATAAAGGCTAGCAAGGGAAATTCGGGTTTAACATGGAGAAATTTTTAGCAGTCAGAACAAATAAACCCTCAGAAAGGTGGCCAAAGGCAGTTGTGGTGTTCAGAATTTTTAAGTATGGGCTAGATAAGAAGTTTAAAGAAGTTAGACAAGATTTTAAAGATGAGTTTAAACAATTGTAAGAGATCATTTGGATACAGTTGATTCTGCTGAAAGAACTACATTGGTTACTTTGTCAAGTTGAGTCTAAAATTATTTGTTGAAAACACTTCTAGACAGGCCTGTTGCTGTGCCCTTCCAGGACAAGACTTCATCAGAAGCTCCTTCTCTTCAAGCTTAGGACTGGCCCTGGAAACCCCTGTCTCCCTAAATGAAAGCAAAATGTGGATATTTTTGCACCGTCTTTGACCCAAGAGAGCTCAGCAAAATATAAACCAGAAATATGTTTAACCTATAATGTATTATAGGTTAAATCGACCAGAGTTAAATATGTTTAACCTATACACTATTTCTTTGACTCTGAGATTTTGCATTGTAGGAAAGAAAGTAGTCTTCACCCCTCACTTTTCATTCTGCACTATAAACACGCATGATTACTTTTAAGAAATACAGTGACCCATAACGTGGAAATTTTCAGTATCAAAATTTTGTTTACTTTTTGGTTGCTGTGAATTTTAGAGAAATTTGACATCTTGGGGCCTGATAGCTGAACATCTGGGGTTTTTTAATGGACTTTTGTATACTCATGGTGAGGAATAGAAAGTTCAGTGAACTAAAACCCCTGTCTGCTTCTTCTGAAGATATTTTTTTAGCAAACGAAGATAACAGTTACAGCATTTGAACATTCCTTGACTGAAACAACTTCCTTTTCTCCAGGCTGAGATTTGCTGCTTGTGCATTTACTCTTCCTTGGCAGGTGGAGTGACCACACAGTGTAGAAGAAATCATACACAGGTGTGTTAACCCCAATTTCATCTTTTCTGTGATGCTGCCAACAGTTTCACTTTAGCAATGATCTTGCCAATGGTAGATGACTAAGCTGAAGCACATTACCAGAATTTTTCTGGAGAATATGGAAGTGATGTCAATTCTACTTTTTTGTACTCTTTTTTCTTGGTCTTCTAAGGTTAACTGTTTATTTGTTGGTAGCTTGGTGTTGAATTTATTATTCTTTTCCTAATAGCATTATTCTAGATATTACTCCTACTCTTACCTCACAGGGATAATTCTGGAAAAGGAAATGAAAAAAGGAAAAGGACAAATGAAGAAAAAAATGTCCTTACAGATTAGGGATTTTTCCTTATCATATAATAATAATATTAAGTCTGGTTCCTTTCTTGGGCTTTGTCTACATTTCTGATTTTCTTTGATTCAGACCTAACATCTGGCTTGCTTGAAGGAGGAAGGGTTTGCATTTTAAATTCTAATATTAAACTTTGAAAATAATGCAATCTTAAAAACCACACATTTTCCTGCTTTCAGAAATTTTACAAATTTTCCATTCCTAAATGTAGGGTACACCATGTACTCTTGAAGAAAATGGCACCTAAAAGCTTTAAAAAATTGCGTAGGAGGGAAAAACTATATAATTTTAACTGTCAAAGCACTGCATTTGTGTGCTTCAGGATTTAACTGTCTCTACAGTGTACAGAAAGTGAGTGCAGGGAAAACAGATAATTTATCAGATATTTTCACATTATTTATATGCTTTTTTCACTTAAAATTTAGCATTTGATGTCAACAAATATTTCACATCTAATCCATAAATATATGCTGAAACTAAAAGGTGGAAATAATTAAGACTTTTTTTTTGCTGGTGCCTTGGGATATTCTTTATAGTCTTTGTAAAGGCAGGAGTGTTTACAGAAATGTTGCTGGAGAACATCTGATCAATCTATGTTTTGAATTTTAAGTAAATCTTCACATCACATTCTGGACTCCAAGGGCAAAACTCATACTCATACTGGCATGAGTCAGATTGGGTCACACATGACCTACATGACCAATGAAATCTAATTGAAACTTTTAAAGTTGTAGATGTTGATATGAGCTGCTTGCTTGAACCTTCAGAACAAATCTTGTTCATCCAATTATCCACTGTGTGACTCTGAGCAACAAATATAATTATATAATTAAAGAAACTGTAAGCTGCTCTTCGACAACTCTTGAAGAGAAGCAAGATTGATCCGTCCAGTTATTCACAATTATTTGTTGAGCTGTAATAGAAGTGTTATCTGCAGAGGTTCCCTGCAGCAAATTATATCACCACTACTATGATGGCCCCTTGCCTGCTAACTTCATTCTATAAAACTTCTACTAATATTTAGCATGTCCAGAGAAGGGCAGCAAAGCCAGTGAAGGGTTTAGAGAGTGTCATGTGAGGTGTGGCTGAGGGAGATGTGGGTGTTTAGCCTGAAGAAAAGGAGGCTGAAGGGAGACCTTATTGTTCTCTACAACTGCCGTAAAAGAGATTGTAGGAAAGGGAGTGTTGGTCTGTTCTCCCAGGAAACGAGTGACAAGACAAGAGGAAATAGCCTCAAGCTGTGCCAGAGAAGGTTCTGATCAGATATCAGGAAGACTTTCTTCACTGAAAGGATGGTTTGGCATTGGAATAGGCTCCCCAGGGAAGTGGTGGAGTCACCATCCCTGATAACCATGACTGGACAAGTCATTTAATGCTATGGTTTAGTTGACATGGTGGTGTTTGGTCAAAGGCTGGACTAAATGATCTTGAATTTTTTTCCTACCTAAATGATGCTATGATTCTATGATCTCCTAATGTCTACAGAATGTTGAAGCCAAGGCTGGGGCCGCAGGTGTGATGTGATGAGATGTACAGACAAGTTTGCAATGTCTACTGCTGCATAGCTTTCTGAGCCCATGAACATGAATGCTATTAGTGTTCAGTGACAGATTACCAGGCCTTTCTACAGTGTGCATTTCACCATTATACAGAGTACAAATGTTCTTCTCCTAACAATGTACCCATATTTCCTTTTTTTATTCTTTAATTATGTTATATATTTAGCACAGGCATATTGGAAGTTCTTGTGCTTTTCATAGGTATTGTATGAGCAATGAGTCCAGTCTTTGCGTTCCTCAGGCCCAGATGTCATGCCCAGCACACCTGGGCCATGTGGACCCACTTGTGTACCTGATCTTTGTGTAGGGATCTTTGTGTAGGATGTTTCATTCTTGGTCCCCGACTGTTGTTCTAGGTCTATCAGCAGGAGTAAATCTTCTCCAACTCCAAATGATGGAATTTGGTGTGGGCCCTATTAACTTTCTGTTGTTTGCCATCACATCAGAGATGCACTTCACACTTTCATATTTTACTCTAATGCTATTCATTCTGGTTGATAAACATTTAGATCATGTAAACATATAATTTTCTTATCATTTCAAGATAACATACATCAACTTGTTTTCTCATTAGTCTCCTTGGTTATTTTGTCTGGCATCATGATCTGAAGCCTGGTATTTACCTTCATTATTCCTGCCCTTTAATTCCCAATTGTTTTCATTGTGCCACCATTTGAATGAAATTTGTATTACCCTGAGAAGACAAGAAGCGACTCATGTTGGCAGCAGAAGACATTACTAATTCTGGAAACTCTAAGTTGTCCTAGGTGCAGATGCCCAGACCCTGGCCATAGGGACTGTGGTGTCTGTGACTGTGGAGAGGCTGTGGCTGTGCTGTGATGGACATGAGCAGTTCCAGGTGCCTCCAACTGATTTACACGTGGCACAGCTGAGCCTTAGCCATGCTGGCAGTGCATCTGGGAAAATGTATTTTAAAAAGGGGAAAGCACTTTGTGGCAATGAGGAGTGAGGGAAAAAGTGTGATGAACAGCCCTGTGATGTCATGGTCAAAGAAGGAGGAGGGAAAGAAGTGCTTCAGGTGCTGGAGCAGAGACTCTGCAGCCTGTGGAGGACCACTGTAGAGCAGATGGATATTTCCTGAAGGACTGCATCTTCTGGAGAGCCGACATGGAAGCAGATATTTCTGAAGGAGTGCAGCCTCTCGGAAGGACCCACATTGAAACCGGGGAAAAGTGTGAGGAGTTAGGATTGGCAAAAAGGAGCTGTTCTGGATTGACCATGACCACAGCCCACAGTTCTCCATCTCTCTGTGCAGCTTGAAGTTTAGGATGGGTGGAAGAATTGGGAATAAAGGAATAAAGCTGGACCTAGGAAAAGGGTATGGGTGGAAGGAAGGTGCTGTTTTAATTTTTTTTCTATTCAAATCTAATTTAATTGGGAATAAACTAAATTTTCCCCAAGTGAAATGTGTTGGTCCTGTGATGGTGCTTGGTAAGTGATCTCCCTGTCCTTATATAAATTCATCATGTTTCTTTTTTCCACTAATTTTCTTCCCTTGTCCTGCTGAGAAAGAGGAGGGTGAGAGCACCCAGAAGGGTGTGTGTTAGGCAGCCAAAATCAACTCACCATACATGTAATGTTATGAAGCCAAAGTAATTTCACTTATTTATATATAATATAAGCATTTTCCTATAAGTAACACTGAAAGCAAAGTCATGACTGCTATTTTCGAAATATAAAAAAATCTGCATACACCTAGGATCTCCTGTGGATTGGATGGATCTTCCATGTTTTCCATTTCCACTATATTCTCCCTCTTGAGTTATCAAACTTTTTCAAGTTTATAATGCTACTTGTGAAAGAATTGCAAATTGTTACTGTATGAATCCTCCTCCCTTGGTCCTATCAATGAGTATGTGAAGACCTGCTTTCAAATAAAAAAATTTTTTTTGCAAAAAAAGGGCATGTCTTTCCACTATAAAATCAACATGAAATTTCTTCATTGAATATCGCAACATGCAACATGGGGTTTGCTCCATTCTACTGACAAGAAAACTTCTATGTTGAAAATCTCTCTATGATATCAACAAAAGCAAGAACTGTGAAGAAAGATCTGCTTTCTTGGTGCAGGAAAGAAGAAGAAAGCAGGAACAAGAGACCAGGTCCATTAATTCTGAATACTGAGTCAAGGTATTTTAAGAACTACTGTAGGTCTAATTCATGAGGTAGGTGGTCCATTCTTTAATCTGTATATAAATTTTATTTTTTAATGTTTGTAATTCTTGATTTCTATTTCTGTTTCTCTTTTTAGACACCTTATGTAATAAAGAAGAAAGGTGTGGGAAAGCAAGGAGATGCACGACAGCCCTGTAAAAAACATATTTGGGAAGGGAGGAAGAGAAATCCTGAGCCTGCTGGAGACTTGAACATATATAACATGAATATGTAATTTCATGTGATTTATGCCAACTAAACAACAATTAGTAAGATATTCTCTTTATATAGCAAAAAGCTTGATAAACTGGCCAAACCCATCTCTCTGAAACATCATAGACTTTAAAAATATGCTACAGGGCTACCACAGAAATATGTAACTTATGTAATAATATGCAGTCCTCACAAAGACTGATTTTAACAACAGTTTTAGAAATCTATTATTCCACTGGTATAAGTAGTATAATTGCAGGTATAAATAATGCAAGTATTGGCCTTGAAACTTTTATTTCAAAGCCTTATTGTTCTTTTGCATATGGAATCTTTCATTAAAAAATTAAATCCTACCTGACTGACTTCGTTTTCTTTTGTGCCAAGGCCATGTTTTTGCTGGAGTTACAAATGGTTCTGGATTTTCTGTGTGATTTATTAATTAAAGGGCTGGAGGATATTTGATGAAAGACTTGTTTTATAAAAAACCTAATTGTATTCAGAAGTATAAACTATGATATAGTATCAGCTTATTCCTAAAAATGCAAAGTACCACCGAATCTTTCCCTCTGGAGTTTGAAAAATGCTGTGGTTTGATAAAAAGTTGAGAAGGTGGGATACAGGATTTTATGAATAATGTAATTCTGATATTTCACTCCTTAGTGTGTCACCAGTTCTAGCTTTGTTCATATTAAACTAGAGCCTTTTATACATTAAGGAGGATTTCTTACCTCTGGTGAACTGCTGCAGACACCTCTGCAGCGCCTACTGCAGCTAGTGATACTGATCAGAATTGCACACATGGTGTACCTAGCTCCTACTCTAACTTTCCATGACAAAGCATTTCATTTGGTTTTACTCCTGTAAGTGGCGTTTAAGCTTCTAAACAGTAAAGCCAATGAATAATATTTAAAAAAATGCTTACACTTTGGAAGAAAGATTTTACTCAAAATATACACATTGTTTGAGGGGTATCATCAAGGAACTCCCACCCCACCTTTCTTTGGTAACCCCAAAGCATTCTTGTCACTTAGATTTGGGAAACAGGCTGGATGGACACTTGAGAGGCATCACAGTTGTTAGATTTGTAATGATTACCATCAATAGCACTAAGGTAAAAATGTTGACAATTTGTGACAAAGCAGTTGAGTGATGCTGTAGCTATACCTTTGTTCTGCTGTATAAACAGCAAGGCTGTCCAGAGGTGTGCTTATTGCTTTATGTACTGTAGATGCTGTCTGTGCACATTTGAAAAGTATTTATAACAAATATTGGCATTTAATAGTCCCTGACACTTCCTTTTTTGGCTCTTTTTCTGTTTAAATTCAGAAATGTAGTGTACAGCTCTATATTGCTGAATTAAACAGGATTCAGTGTATCTTAACTGTGGTATGTCTATTTACAGATGTGCTCTCTAAAGCTATCAGCTCCCCCCATATTTTTTCATTAAAGAAACCCCATAGTGCAAGAGCAAATTGAACTTAGTGGTGGAAATGTCTCATATGTTTAAAAAATAGCATTTTTCTTCATATTCATGCTAAGGGATAGCAATGTGGACACTGTGCAGGATTAATTTCTGTAAATCTATTGCAATAGTTGCTTTTCAAAGGATGTTGACATTTTTGAAAAGTTAAAGATGATACAGTCCAAGGAGATCTAAGGCTTTATGAAACCTTTCTAACCTGGTTTCTGAGTAGAGGCTAAACTAGACCAGAAACCCAACTGCGAAATATATATTGTCCACAGTACACCACAACAAACATCTTTAGGAGCTGCATGTTTTTCAGAAACACAGCGCCAAATCAGAAAATAATCTTAAAAAAATTTGCATTATCCTGTAAAAAAAAAAAAATATTTGTACATATGACTGGCTTAAATTCATCTGGGATGTTAAATATGGGAAGAAAACATAAAACTTTGCCAGGATTCAGTATAAGAATGCATTACACAATTTTGAAGAGCTGTAATATCTTGTATCTTTCAAAATGTTACTGTTACATTTGCACAGAATAAAAACACAGAAGTTTATAAGCTTTATGTGTGCTTATGTTATGCAAACATCTTTTGGGAATAGCATTTCTGTGTTAGACTGATCTTAAAAATTAGGACTACCTACAGATAGACCTGAGATGTAGGTGCTAGTAACTCAAAAGACTGTACTGTTGAGGACAGTAATTTTGGGTTTTTCTTGGGTAAAATCAGTAAAGAGCTTTTCAGTAAAGAGCTGCTAAGAAAAGCCTTTAAAGCTACTAAAGGTATTTTCCTTAATGAGGGCAGCAGGCATGTGTGCTAGTTTTGTCTGGGATAGAGTTAATTTTCTTCTAGCAGGTAGTGTCAGGCTGTGGTTTGGATTTGTTCTGGAAACAGTGTTGATAATACAAGGATGATTTTATGGCTTTGTTATTGCTGAGCTGAGCTTACACAGAGTCAAGGCCTTTTCTGCTGCTCACCCAACCCTACCAGCAAGGAGGCTGGGCATGCAGAAGGAGCTGGGAGGGGGCACAGCCAGGCCAGGCGACCCCAATTGACCCAAGATATTTTCAGACCATATGGTGTCATGCTCAGCATATAGAGCTGGGGGAAGAAGAAAGGAGAGGATTTTTGGAGTGATGCTGTCTTCCCACCTTAACACCACTAGGTGTTAAGAAGCTGTGTTTTCCTGGGAATGGCCTGACACCTGCCTGCCCATGGGAAACAGTGAATGAATTCCTTGTTTTGCTTTGTGTGCAGCTTTTGCTTCACCTATTAAACTATCTTTATCTCAGCACACGAGCTTCCTCACTTTCACTCTTCTGATTCAGTTCCCCATCCCACTGAGGGGTGAGTGAGGAGTTGTGTGGGGCTGAGCTGCCAGCTGGGGTTAAACCACACCACCACAGAATACATCAACACCTAGTTCCTGGCAATGCCATGTGTAAGAGTTTATGCTCCATCAATTTCATATTTTGCTTAACTTCTCAGTCCTGATTCATGGACTGTTATGGAAGGTGTCCTTTAGGCTTCCACCACAGAATGAGTTTGGCTCCTGCAGTGGATACACACAAAAATGTGGCCAGCTGGCCTAGAGCTGTGTTGTGTCTCATATTGTCTGAGTCCTGCACATTGCACATCGTGGCAGGGGAAAAGAGGCTGCTTGTAGACAGAAACAATCAGTGGATTGTCTTTGAGCTTCAGGCCCTTTCTTGCAGAACGGAAAACATTTTTTGATTCTTGTTACAATTAGAAAGCATTGAAGGAACTCAGCAGCTCACACAGAGTATTATGAGAAATTGCAAGAGAATTTTTATAAATGAAAATAGTAAACCAGAAGTTAACATGTTCCTATTGCCAATGAACATGGAGAATATTTCTCAGGTACCTCCTGTGGATAATCTGGTCTCTTTCTGCCTGTCTCAAGGTTTGCCTGGATTCCAGGTTCTTCCCTCTATTAAAGCCATTGGCAGGAGCCATCCAGGCCAATGTATCCTCTCCCCTGCACATCTTGCTGTCATTTTTTTTGTCCATGTTCCTTGTACAAATCAGGATATCAGACGTGTCTGTGGTAATATCCCTCCTCTGAATAAGGAAATTCCAGCATCTAAACAAATCCCTCCAACTGTTGCTATATATTAATATACCAGGTTGCAGCAAAAGACAACAATTTTTATTAGATCAATAAATAAAAATTAGCACAAACTGATTGGAAATGCCCAGGCATTTTTTCAAAATTAAAGAAGGATGACACTTCACCCTACACTTTAGAGATTCATTTTTATCTTCTGGATGTCATAACTACTGTTTCTGCTTTTTGCTTACTACTATAATGTCTTTTACATTTGAAATAGTCTTAACATGACCTGTTTATGATCTAGGCTGAACTTAAAAAAATTACATAGGATTCAAATGGTACATATATGTTGTGCTAATTCATGATATTAGATAAATTTAATGCGATATTCATTACATTTGTTTGAAAACCTCAAGAGACTCTAAAAACAGCCACAAAGGGGCAGCAGACATTTGCATTCAAATGTTATGATGCTTGTATGCCATCCTCACCTGTTCTGTTTCCTATTTTACATAAAAACTCCAACAATCTGGGAAAATTATATGGCTAGGCTTTTCTTGTGGGGAAACACTATCTCCTCTTCACCTTCTTCCTGAAAATATCACAAAAAGATACATACAAGCTAGCAAAACCTTTTATAATTATTTTTTTCCATGGAGGTATGGTGCCTAATATTCAAGTCTACGTCTATTATGTTACCCTCCTATCTTTTGATTTTCAGAGATAAGGTTAAAAGAACACACAAGAAATTACTGATCTTCACTGGAAGAGAAATTGCTAGCTTTTCTTGTTTCTGCATTAAAACATCAAACAAGAACTCTGAAAACTCCTGGAACAAGCAATTTCCTCTATAGCAGACAATGTTCACTATTGATAAGAATGAATATCAGTACTAATATAAGACTTCTACAACATAAGACAAATCACATTTACGAACAACACTGCCTATTTGCTGATTTTCAGAACAGAAACTTGCAGATATTTTGGTAAACATCTTGCACACTGATACACATAAAATTTAATTTTTATTATGTGCTTTCTGTCATTTTCATTACTTTGTTTTACTGTAGAACCTACCATTTTCATTAGTGGTCATGCAACTAAGGTTATTTAAAAGAATTTCAGAGAATTGCAACTCCATTTAAAAACAGTAGCCTATGTACACTTGTGTATGGAAATATCAGTGTCTAACTTGATAGGATCTTATAATAAACGTCAAGTAGTATAGCAGCTTGCATATCCTTTTCTGAAACACAACTACTTGAAATAGCAGACATGCAACATTTTTTCTTGAATGTGATTTATTGCAAAGTTTGTGTTGCAGTAACAGACCTCTAAATAAAAGCATTTCAAAGAAATGTTAGTCTTTCATTTTCAGCAATTTAATTTTTCCAGAATGAGACTATAGAAGATAAAATTCTCACATTTATTCCCTCAGTTATGCATACTTTTCCAAAGTTAAAAGGAAATACATTCAGCTTATTTTTAATTATCTGAGCATTATAAATACCCTGTATTTTTCATATTTACAGAAAATTTTTCAGTTTTTTTTTTCCTCCTGGATAACTCAGAAATGTGTTAAATGTAATGCTTAAAAATTTTCATGAAGGAAATTACTGAGCTGAAATATGAACCTGAAGTATGAAGTAAATATTAATATGAATATGAATATTTACTAAATTTAAACTGATGTGGCAAATCCCTTCAAACTGTGTCTCCAATATCTGTATCTAACACATTCCACACACTCAGTATGTAGTTTGCTACTAATATCTTCAGATTTTGATTCTGCAAGCACTGATACCCACATATTGATGCATGACAGAGTCATAACTGTGCACACAGAGGAAAATAGTAAGCGTATTACTGTGCCTGAGCCGCTTGGCTGGTAGAGTTCTTGTAGGAGGTACTGCTCTTCTCTTCGCAACAAAATGACACCATAGGTGTTTCCCCAGTCCAACAGCTTGAACTGCCTTCATTTTTGTGCCCCCTACATAGACTCTGTCCAAGCTGGAAGAAAGGAAAGACTTGTTAAGAAGGACTTTCCCTCTGTTTAAATTCTGAGGATGCTGACAAAGATACTGATAAAAGGAAGCAGAGATTTCTTTTCCAATATAATAAAAGAGCCAGCTATGCTGAAGGTAGAACTTGTTTCTAATTTTTCCCCTTTATTTTTAATAAAAAAATCACACTATCTAAATGTGATATTGTACCACAAATTAAAAGACAGGTGAAAATCAAGTAATGCATTTCCCTTGACCTGCTTCAAAAGGTTTGTTTCAAGGTTTATCTTTGCTGAAAGAGTCAGTTCAGATAAATTTAAGTTAACTTTCTTCCTCCAGTCAGCTTACCTACTCCAAGTAAGGAGCAGTGACCTACAGCAGCTTTGCTAAAGTAAGAGTCACCACATTTTGTGATGATGCAACTAAAAAGAGTAATCTGATTACTCAGATCAAAACTACAGCAGATGGATTCAAGTAGCCCCTGTTGGTACCACTGCAGTAGGTGCATTCATATGGACTTACTGTGCACCTATTCCTCTGCAGTATATCCATGAAATGATTTCACATCCCCTGTTGGTTTCTCACTTGTGCTATGACTCAGATTTTTTGGTTCTCATGGTAAACTGGACTAGTGCATTGAATAGTTGTTCTTCCTGCCAAATTGTATTTCAGTTACATCAGTGAACCAGTGCAGTTTTCCACACAGCCTTACAAAACATTGGGTCAGCACATCGAAGATGGTAAATAAATGTCTAAGGCTGGTGAAGATGATTCTGCAAGGCTGCATTGCTGCAAGATAAAGGTGCATGGGGTGACACTCTAAATGAGCATTAAGGACATAAAAAAGCTGCCAGTCAAATCTCATCAAGGTTATGGCACTAATGGACACATACATGGTGGCTTGATGTATAAAAATGGAGCAAATCACATTTGTGGCAGCTGCTTACAATAAAGCTGTGCATGTGAAAGCATGAGAAATAAACTGGCTGAGTATTTAGAGGCATACAATTAAAATGTGACAGAATTACCTCTGATTTATCCAAAAGCATATTTGTCACTCCTAGAGCAGGGCCATATTGCTTCTAGAGGTTGAATCTTTGTGGTTTTTAAAAATTTGGACAGGTAAAAATACTAGTTAAGCCATCCACAGGTTCATGTTTTCTGCTGGATCTGTGGATGCTGCATTCACTGCAGGAATACTAAACTACTGTTAAGGTGGCCTAGCCCAGGTAGTTTTAGTTATCAGGGCATTCAACCAGTGATTCTGTGAAAGCTACCCAATTAAATACATGTCCAGCAATTGCAGCTATTGTTGTTAATAAATGAATAAGCATCAAAAAAAAAAAGGAAAAATTGCTTGCAGCTAAAAGTAAATGGGGGAGAAGAGGCCCTCAGAAATGGAGAATAAAGGAAATATTACAGAAAACTATGCAGGATGTACATGTGACTCCATATATTATGACTTGTGAAGCAACATTAATATTAATTTAAAAGATTTCCAATGAAGAAATTCAGTCCAAAGCCCTCAGTTTTTATGCATTAATATTCAGAATGTCTAGAAGCAGAGGAGAAGTTTGCAGAGACAGAAAAAAAATGGTAATAGAGGATCTCACATGCCTATAAAGATTTTTGGAGCATATTATCCACAAATACATATCTGTCATGACTAGCGCATGCAAGTGGGTTCAGTCCCTGCTGAATCAGAAATGGTACAAAAAGTGCTACTGTAGATGATGTGCATTTATTCCTAAATCATTTGCCATCTTTTCAATTAATATATACATGTTGTTTACCAAATGGCTTAGATGACAAGTTTTTATTGTATCTTGTTAATAACCTACTCAAACATTTGTTGTTAATTCCTTCCTGTTTATGAACAACAAGTTTCTTCATTACTGTGCCACAAGATAATTGTAACTGTTTATTTTTATGCTAGAGTATCAATTGCTGAAGTAACATTTTGCCCATAACAAGTTCTTACAAGGAACAGCAATTTCTCAAACACTGCCATGAACAAAACTCCCTTTCTGTAGATGCTAAGAAACAAGGGTCACTAAAAGCATCACAAAATCCAAATGTTTGGAATTTAGATGAAGACTCATGAATACTGCCTTACTAAATGCCATGCCACATTTATGACTTCTGGGCAAAAAATATGAGCAACCAGACAATGTGAACATATTAATTAATGCTAATTACTTCTCTGCAGTACAGATGGGTTCTATTCTCTTGACATGAGTATGTAATATGTTTGGCATAAATGTCAGTTAACATATTTATGCAGAAAAAAATCTGTAGTTTGCAAATACACAATCAGCTGTCTTTTAATCATGAAGACATTATGTACTACAGCCCATACACATTGACCTGCAATGTGAATGGTGCAGATCTTCACCATCATATGAACTCTGTTACAATGGCTCCTGTGAATCCTTAGGGTTTTTGCTGTTCCTGCTATGTATAGTACAGCATGGATGCTCATGCAGTAAAGGCAAGGGTTGCAGAGCCTGCTCTGTGTCACTCCCTCCTGGATGGGAAGAAAGATTTTCTCCTTCAAAATCCGCTCTGAATCCACCCCTGGTGCACATACTGAGAGTAACTCGGCACTACTTCTGTTGACCCCAGTGTACATTCCTATACTATAGGCACAGCTCTTTGTGCCAGCTGGTTATACTGACTGGTGTGGGTAGGAGGTAAGATTTCTGCTTCCATTCCTCTCCATCCCTCTGGAGTTCTGAGTCTCACCATTACTATCCTCCAACAAGTATTCTGTTCATTCAGAATCAAAGAAACATAGAACCATAGAATAGTACTGTGGTTTGGGTTGGAAGAGTCCTTTGAAGGTCATCTAGTCTAATACCCCATGCTGTAAGCCAGGGACATCTTCAGTTAGATCAAGTCATTCAGAGCTCTGTCCAACCTGACCTTGAACATTTCTAGGAATGGGGCCTCTACCATCTCTCTGGGTAACCTGTTCCAGTGCTTCATCGTATAAAATATCTGAATAAACCCTCTTTTAGTCTAAAACAATTTCTCCCTGTCCAATTGCCACAGGCCATACTTAAAAGTCTGTCTCCATTTT
The DNA here is from genome assembly GCF_017590055.1 of Onychostruthus taczanowskii. NCBI lineage: Eukaryota > Metazoa > Chordata > Aves > Passeriformes > Passeridae > Onychostruthus > Onychostruthus taczanowskii. The sequence goes on from NW_024499573.1 coordinate 10,399,313, forward strand.
TCTTTTAAGCCACCTTTCTGTACCAAAAGGCTCCAATAAGATCTTCCCAGAATCTTCTCTCCAGGCAGAACAACCTCCATTCCCTCGGCCTTCCTTCATGCATGTGTTCAGCTATGCCCTGATGCTCTTCCTGATGTCCTTCATTGTAGCAGAGGTGTTCCATCCCTCTGTTCAGTTTTATGGCCTCCTCTGGCCTCTCTCCCACAAGTCCATATCTTCCGATGCTGGGAACCCCAGAGCTGGATGCAGCACTGCAGATGGGGCGTCACCAGAGCAGAGGGACAGAATCACTTCCCTCTCCCTGCTGGCCATGCTGCTTTTTCTGCAGCCCAGGACCCAGTTGGCTTTCTGTGCTGCAAGTGCATAGAGCCAGGTTGTGTCTGGCCTCTCATCCACCAGCATCCCCAGGCTCTTCTCAGCAGGGCTGTTCTCAGTCCTTCCACCCCCAGCTTGTATTGATAATGGGACTTTCCCTGACCCACATGCAGGACCTTCCACTTGCCCTTGTTCAATCTTGTAAGGCTCACATGGACTCATTTCTGGAGCTTGTCCAGGTCCCTCTGGATGGCATCCCATCCTTCAGGAGTGTCAACTGCATCACTCAGTTAATGTCATCTGTTCAGTAGATCTGTCTGTTCAAAGGATCAAGGCCTGCAGATTTTTGCAGCAGATACAGTCTTTTGCATGCAGATACAGTCCAGTTAAAAGGTACCCAAGAATGAATTTAAATAAAGGCCAAGCAAAACAAAGACCATTTTTACGGTTTACTTTTATATTTTTTAAGGTTTGGGATTAGATGGCTATTTCCCATGTAACTGAGGGAACTGACCTTCATCTTTCTTCCAAGTCCTGCCATAAGACCATATTCTAATTATCCAATCTAGTTCATACCAAAGTGAAACACCTTGATTGTGAGACAGAGGCAACCAGTCCTTGTCCCTCACACACCTCACACTGAACTCCTCAGTTTCTTATTAGGTCACTTCAAAATTCTTGCATAGTCCTGGAATTTGTCTAAAGCTTTTCAGTGGGAAAACACCACTTTCCAGCTCAGAGAAAGAAGAAAAGGAGGCAAAACCTAATGGGATTAGGGAATTAGGGAAGTTCCTGCCTCTGTAATGATAGGGTAAATGCAGCGCTTCCCATTAGTGTCTGAAGTTTTCCAGCTTATAATACCCAGGTTTTATTTCTCTATCATATTACAAGTATGAACTGCTCGGGCTCAAATTCTCAAATTTTGTTGCCTTAGACTGACTAAGAAAATTTTTATATTATCAGAGGAAGAAACCTTTTCTTACAGGTCCTTGGTGTAGTGAGAAACAAAATCAGGATAATTATTGCTGTAACCTAATTCAGACCCATCCTGCAATGACTAATAGGATCCTTAGAAAGCTGTTACTATGTCTTGCCTGTCAGTCATCCTAGAGTCCTAAAGGTATTGTTACTCAACCACTGTTGGCATTCACTTTACGGAATCCAAAAGTTGGGTTATTTTTGCAGTAAATGGTAGAGAATAAGCAATCAGCAGTGGGAAACAGTGCAGGAAAGAGAAAGAAGGAAAAACTGGACTGGTCTGATGGGACAGTCTAAGGAAGCTCCTTTTACTTTCTGTCTCTGTCACATAATTAAACATTATCCAAGGCTTCTCTTATGAGATGATCATAAGAGAACATAATCATCAATTTTGCATTTGTTTTCTGGATATTGGACTTGAAGAATTGCAATTTCATTTGAGAGAGTGCCCATAGCAACCTCTGAAGTTAACAAATGCACTTAAAAATTAATGAAGTCAGTATTCTGCTGTTTACACTAAAAATCACACCAGGGGAGTCTCAAAATGACTAGTGAAAATTAGTAAGTACCTTCAACCTTAATGTCTCTGTGTGTTTAATAGTTCTAAAAGAAGGAGAGTAGTAATCTCTAATCTCATTTGTGAAAAAAAATGGTTACGAAGTATTTAACTCTTATACTGATGTTATTATGGAAGAAAGACAATTATTAATTCATAGCAGGAGTTGAATTGTGTTCAATAAATAGGGCATAAACTACACAGCACAAGGAGGAGAAAACTGTTTCTTGGAGAATTGGTTGTTAAAAGAGCTCAGTGCATTACAAGCACTGGGTGCACATGAGCTTTGCAACTTCACTGTTCTGCTAATGCAGTTTTTATGTTTAATATCTATAGCAGCAGTCTGTAGTACTTCTAGCAGAATTAAGCACAGGGCTTTAGAAGATGGTCTTTAGAATCTAATTTTTTAAGAGTAGGATAATTTTAGGTTATAGAAATTATGGAAGAGAATATTATGACCTGTTTTACTGCATGGAAAATACTATTTTATACTGTAAAACCAATTTCTGAAATCCTTATTTATAAGTCTATATATATTTTAGAGTTTTGCGATCTGTGCAGAAAACCAAAGGTATTCCTTTCCGTTTAAAGTAATTTTCTGAGAATTTTCTTAGTTTCAAATACAGAGACTCATAAGTGGAATTATAATACGTGAGAAAAAGTTAAGCAGTCATAAAGCAAAGGAGCATTTTTGTTTCTATTTATTTCTCTTACTCTTTTAATCTTATTTACTAATCCCCATTTACATAGCTCCAATAACAAATGCAGACTTCAGGGAAAGGTTTGATGCCTTTTTACATTCTCTCTATTCTACAGCAGAATCTGGCAACACCAGGACTGATATTTATATTACTAGTCTATCAAAATCACATAAAATTAAACAATAACAAATTTAGTTAAAAACATTTCAGGACTAACAGGGAGAAAACACAAATATTTATTGTCTTAGAGAGTCAACATGAAGCAGTGGCTTGGAGTAGATGTATGCAGTTGCACTTTTTCTGGGCATATATGAAAAGAGTCAGAGCTGGCTTGGGCCAGCTCTTTAAGGATGTTGTAGTTCATTGATTACAGGGTTGGCTAGTGCAGCCAAGGAAGGAAGGGGTACCATAAAACCATATGGGACATCTACAAGAATTCTAAATGAAAGCCATTAAAAAAAAAAAAGGTGAAAATATTAGGGTTAAATAAACCAAACTTCAGAGAATCAAAGAGAAAGCAGTCAAAGACCTTGATCGTAGCTGCCTGCAACAAGGGAACAAATGACAAAAGCTTTAAACCTCTTCTGGCACAACAATATTACTGCCAATCACCAAAAGGCAGAAACAGCACAAATAATCAAGGAACATTAACCATGTGAAAGGATTATGTACTTTGAGAGGGACAACTATAAAAGAAGTCCTTCTGATTCTCTCATTTGGTGATTCCACATTCTTCCAGGTGGAATGATACAACGTTTCAAGTTTGATGGCTCATTTCTGACACTGGTGCAGTTAGCCTGGATTACTCTTGGTCTACTCAACCCCTCACAGCTATTTTGCCCTCATTTGCTGCACCTGGGGTTATTCTAAGGGGAAGGATGAAGTGACACAGGTCTCTAAACAATCCTGGTGTAGTTTAATGGGCTAGTAGAGTATGTGTGTCCCTACCTTTGATTCTAGGAGTTGAGTTTGTCCCAAGTCATTTGAAGGCTTTGTCCAGTTATGAAGAAAAAAAGACACGTGCCTTTAGAAAGCCTTTGGAATATAACAGGTACAGAGCTGTCACCCACCCAGTAGTTCTGGACAAAAACATAACCTGGTTGGATTAAATGACAGTTTGTAAAAATTACATGGCTCACTCAGACCTTTACTCTGCAGACAGATCTGAGTGAATGGATACTTGTTCTTTTGAATAATAGTCAAGATTGTAATATATATGAATAATTTTCTTTTGTCTCTCAGAGCCAGATTTTTAGAAAGCAGGGATAAATACCTTTGAAAAACTCATCTCCTTTAAAGGCCTTGCATTGAAAGTAAATAGCTGATATTGAAGATTCTAGAAAGGTTATCTTAGGTTTTCTTCTGTGAAAGAAGGCAGAAGATGCATTTCCTCCTCAGACAAAAGATAGGGCTTGCTTCTGCTGCTGGACTTTTGCACCTCTGCTGATACAAATAATAGGAAGTAGACTGTCCTGGTGCATCCTGTGTGCTCTGCTCTAGTGATCCATAATCCACAAAAAATTCTACCTGTTCCAGTGTGCAGATGTGGGCATACAGACCATCAGGAACACCAGCTTGCTGTGTTCTCAAGACCCATGAGGTGTTTTTTTGCAAGCAGGCATTTAGTTAAGTGTGAACTCAGGTTTTAGAGCTTTCTGGAAGAAGAAATCTGGTACCTGTTCAGGACCTCCTTGCCTGCTCAGGCCCTGCCTACACGGGCTGGCTCAGCCCCAGGCAGAGAAGAATGTGCCCCTGTGGAAGTACCATGCCAAGAGAGTGCAGGGTTTGCTGCGGTGGCAGCTGCCAGTGTCAGGGATAAAGAAACACATATAAATCTTTGCCATCTTGGCTCCTTGTTCCTTGCTTCATCCTCAACTCTAACCTTAGAGTACAAATGCTGCCAACATCTAGTACTAAATTTAAAGAAAAAATTTTTCTCCACCAAGCATGATTAAGCAAAATATGTGGGCAACTTGACCTGAGCTTTTTACCAAAGGAATAAATATTTGCTGAGAGAATACATCGAATCAGGGGATGATATTGATCTTAGTATAACATGCTCAATTGTTACATATTATGCTTTTAAAAATAAATAAGCAAAAAGAAATTTGAAATTGTTCTTATAAAAATGAGAACAAATTCCACTGGCTGTTTGAAAAATGAGCTAGGAGAATGACAAAACACAGGGAATAACAATAAACAGCGAGTGTCAAGACAATGGAGAGGAATTTGACTGTGAGAAACAGTCGCTGAGCATGTAAATGAAATTATAGATGATTAGAGATGGAGTGAGAAATAAAATAAATATACACAAAGACAGCATGAATAGCTGCATGCCAGCATGCAGTCAAAATAATATGAATTGATCACACACAATTCAGACAAGCCATTCCTCAAACCTCAGAAAAAATAGAACTATAATGAATGTAGAACACATATAGCCCACTTACTGCACTCAAACTGTAAAGATATGGGTCTAACCAATGTCTTAAAACCCAAGGATGATAGAGAGTCTACACTTCCTCAGGCAATCTTCATCAGTATTTAAAATCTTCCTGTTAAAAAAATCCTCTGTGTGGTCTAGCTCAAATCTTCTTTGCAATAGCTTTCTGCGTTTTATTCTTTATTCTTATAATCTACTAAACAATTTTTCTTCCTTCTTTGATTCTATCTAAAGTTTTCAGAATACATTAAAGATTTACAATGTTTTTTGTGTTTCTTATAGGTCATATTCCTTGGACTATTTTAATGATTATAGATTTTTTTTTTTTCTGGATAATTTTGCTTGAAACTCAGTTTTCCAGCTAGTGATTTAACAGAGTTATACATGAAGAGAAATATTCCTTCAAATTCATGTCTTTACTTCACCATTTGATGGTTCCCATTTTCTCTCTGACATTTCTGACACTTGCTCTGCTTGGCATATACTATATCCCCAAGAACCCTTTTTGCAGAACTTCTGTGTAGAATATCACAAGCATTTCATAAGACTCTGTGGTCTTTTGTGCTTGTCTGAAAGGCAGTGCAACCCAGAACCACATTCAAAGCTGAATCCAGAATGCAGAGCTGCCAAGAAAAGCATAACAGTGGTCCTACCTGTTATGTCTTCTCAGTCAAAGAGCTTCCTGGACTGAAGGCCATAATATTTTAGAGCTACAAATGGATTTTGCTGCATCCATTTATCCCTCAATCCATCACTTTTGGAACTCATTTGTCCTCTTAGTTTCCAAAGTATTCTGTGACAACGAGACCCACAACTTACTTGTGTAATATATTAAGATTTTGTAGTGTTGACATTGCTCCCTGATAATTTCCTTAAGGGCTTGATAGTTTTTGTGAGCTTAGAAATAATTAATAATAAACACTCCTTATTCATCTTATGCAAACCATTTACAATTTTCTAGCTTTATATCATATCCCTCTCTAGATTCTCCAAGCATGGAAAGTCTTGGCACTTTTTCTTGTCCCTTGTACAGAAGCTGCTGCTCTTCTCAGTGACTGTCCCTCTTTTGTAGTATTTTAAAAAAATTCTCTAACACCTCTTTTCAAAACAGCTTATTAGGTATGAAGTGTTCAAAAGGAGGAACAGGATGAGTTGACAGTGATAAATAGGATTGTCTGGTTTGGTCTCCTTATACCCAGCAATTTCTAACACTCTCTCTGTTTTTTTCCCCACCTCCAGTGGTTTCAGATCTCTATCTGAAAAATAATAGATGCCACACTTTGAGACAACTGGTTTATATTTATAATTATGGTATTTTTACCTCATGTGCATGTCATTGTAGTTGTCACAATTTCATTTGGTTGTTTTTACTGAACAGACCTTCAGTATTTTGAGATTTCTGTGGATTTCTTTGCAGTCAGTTTTATGTTTCTCTAGCATGCATAATATGCCATCTGAAAATTTTGTTCTTTCACAATTCCCTCCTTTTCCATATGGTTATGACTATTTTACACACCAAATATTCTAACTCAGATTCTTAGGGGGATCTCCTCTCATAGTTTCTTCTCATTTTAAAATCTGATTTTTTAAACTTATTATTTTCATGTCTTATGTATAACAATATAAGTTACTTAGGCACCTTGGATAAGGATATCTATGAAAAAATATTAAACAGGTGAAAGGTATTTCCTTCAGAGATCTCTAACAGATGGTAAAGCATTACTCCCAAACAAAAGTTCTGTTAGCTGTCTGTCAGTACACTGCATTTATCTATGTATCTACATGTGTAACATTTAATTAAATAGAAAGAAAACTGATTGAAAATATTTATGAGCCAGCAGTATTCAGAATTTCTCTTGGAGCCACTTTTAATCTTGGTGTAGCATTTTTGATTGTCCAGACCACTGGCACTGAGAGGCTGATTTAAACCACAGGTTATATATACCACTACTACTCCTCCTTTCATGTTTGAATTTCTTTACAGCTCTGGGTTGATAACCATCTTGTCCTTGTTACTTAGGGTGGTTAGCTTAAGTAGTTTGTTCTAAATACATTTTTGTTAATATTTAAATTGAGACAGTTGCTCAAATTAATCACTCATAAAGAGGGATGCTAAGAATTGATGTGACCTTCTCTTCAGTGAAAACTGATGCAGAGAATTAGCTTAGCTTTTTCTGATATTGTTTATGTTTGTTGAGTGCTGCTTGTGATCACAGATCTGTTGCACTAATGGTCTGGTTAGCTGCTTCTTTTCAATGTGGTTAAGATGGCTGTGAACATTTATCTAGGGCTTCAAAATAGTGTATTTGGACTTTTCTGTGATTATACTTTTAGCATCATAGAGATTCTTCATCCTTTTTTTACCCTCTCCTTTGGACATTACTCCATTTTTATAAAAGTTATTTCTGTATTTTAGTATTTTTAAAAAGTTGAATCACAGCAATGTTATTTTGGTTGTAAATGCTTTTAATGCTTTTGATGCCTTCCTAGTAGAGGATATTTATTGACATTTGGCATATAGCATGATGTTTTTATAGTCCCCAATCCAAAGTAATTTTTTTTTAACTTCTTTCAAATTTTTCTTTTCTTCTAAAAATTAGAATGTTACCATTGGAGAAGTCTTGTCTCATTTTCTCCACAGCCTTTACAATCTTATGATGGGCTATTCACTCCTGATTGCTGAAAATCTTAACAGCATGACAGCAGATAATTGAAGACTGTCATTATTATAATTTTTGACCTCGTGAATTTCTTCATCAGTTTGTGGTAATTGTTGCCATTCTGGTAATATGATAGACTGCAGCACTAATATCATACTTCTTTTTGGGAATATAATTCACAGAGGCTCGTGTACACACATACTCTGTAGCATCCTTACTTAATTTCTCAGCATTTTTTAAAATTAATACCTGCATGCCATTCACACAGTGTCTATTCTGACCTTAGAACAGAATTTCATATTTCCAAACTTGAAATATGCCTAGGGACAAGAGGATGGAGCCAGGTTCTTCTCAAAGGTGCCAAGCAATAAAACAGGCAATGGGCAGGAACTGATGCACAGAAATTCCACCTGAACATGAGGAACAACTTATCTACTGTGTGGTGATATTGACCACTGTCACCACTGGAACAGGTTGCCCAGAGAGGTTGTGGAGTCTCCCTAACTCAATATATTCAAGAACTGTCTGGACACAATCCTGTGCTGATCTGGGATGAGCTGCTTGACTAGGGAGGTTGGACCAGATGAACCACTGTGGTCCCTTCCTACAAGACCCATTCAGTGATTCTGTGGTCCTTTTTGTGGACTGCTCTTTGAATTAATAAAATTAATTTTCAATTCTCATGCTGGCCTTCTGTATGCTTGCAGATCCTTCAACCTGAAATAATCTATAAATTGAACAAACATACCTAGTTATGAATAAACATATTTAATGGTATTCAACCAGGACAGAGTCTTAAAATGCTTTTCTGGTTTGATAGCAGACCATTGATAAATTCTCTTTGCACTTGGTTTTCTAATCACGTTATCTTGCCTATGAACGAAAATCCCACATAGAAAAACACCAAAAGCCTTCCTGAAATCCTGCTAGACTCCACTTCTCGGTTTCTTGAGGCCTATTACTCATTCAGAAGGAAATTAGGTCACCTGTTAATATTAGTACTCAGCAGTATAAAAGGTATATCCCCTTTATAAAAAAATAGATAAAGGTATATCCCCTTTATCTTCTAAATGCTTAATAATAGTGTCTTTCACTGCTTGCTTAATTATCTGGGGGGACTAGAGGTAAACTGTCAGGCTTGTTAAATTCTTCTCTTGCTCTTTTCCTCTTTTTAAAATTATAAATAGTGAGTTTACCCTATTCCAATGCTTATAGTACAGAATGAGTTAACATCAATAATGAATTAACAGAATCCAACTATTCTTTTGCTGAGCAATAGCCCAGGGAAGTCTGTGCTACACAGTCTACGGAACAGTAAAAACTGTAAGACAAAAATGTTTACCAGACTAGTCATAAAACCAAATTCATATGGTTTTCAGAACCATTCTCTAACATCTATACTGCTTAATACTGTATGACTATTAACTCTGCAGTAGTTCAAGGAGATATGTTATTAGCAAAGTAAATGACAGAATTAATTCACCTGAGAGGCAGCTGGCATGGTTCTTGGACAACATCCTTTGAGTGGCCAATTAAATATCACATACAAAGTTAGCTTGAAGGAAATAACAGAAAAGATTGCCAAGCTGATGAATGTAAAATGATTATTTGCTCACCAGCTTTTTCTTTAACACATTAAAAAATACAATTTGTAGAACTTGTGGGATAAGAAGTTTTAGCAAGAGTTGTGTTTGACAAAATATCCTGTGCAAAAATATCCTCTGCCAACCTCAGTTCAGTTCAGTTTCATTAGTAAAAATTTCATTCACTCAAGTACTGTCAAAATGTGGAAGAGAAACCCAGTAGGTCAGCGTCAGAGCAGATCAGTCCTGCTCATTACAGGGATTGATTCTCTGTTTGAGGTTAGATTCCTTGGGATTATTTGTCATTGCCATCCATATTCAACTTGTATGGAGATTGCTGAAATGTATTTACATGGATATAACTGCTCTCTTTTATTGCTGGATAGTATTTATGGGAATACACTGAATAATATACTGAATACTATTTATGTAATCACTTATTAATCTTCTGATTCCTGATCTTTTAATGCATATCTTCCTTACGCATTTGTGGACTTTGAGCACTGAAATAGGAGCTGCCTTGTATCACAATCTTGTCTGTCACATTTACTGCACATTTTCTTTTACCCAGAATTGTGTCGTGCTTTGTATCTCCCAGTTTGTACTTTTAGTTAATTGTGTTGTGCATTGGACTCCCCATTTGTACCTTTAGGTTACTGTCATTGACTTTATTTTGATGAATGTGTCCTTCACTTTGGACTTATAGTCCGAATTAGGCAAGTCATGTTCTGCCATCCAAAAAGCAAATCTAATTTGCAGCGCAAATGTAAACTGCATTTAGCTTTAATCTAGTGGCAATCAACAGGCTATCTATCTCTTTTTGCTTTTCTGCAGGTTTTGCCTCCCTTCCTAAGGAAGCAAAATTTACTCTGTTGCACATTCTGTCAGTATAAATCTTGCAATAAGCTTTGGAACCTTCTTTAAAATTTCAACTGATTCTGACAGTGCTCAAGGTCTCAGTGTTACAACATTCCCACAAACTGAGTAGAGCCAGGCAGAGAAACCCAATCAGTCTCCCACTGAGGGCAGAGCAGCACCACAATTCATTTACATGGATTTTCTCTGCCTTGGACAATGTAGACTGGCTCATTAGCTGCCTATCACCAGTTTTCTTTAGGCCATGAAACTTTCATTTTTCTTTCAGTTCATTCTGTGATTTATCATCTGTAGTCCTTCTTTATATGAAACAGTAATCTTATGCTGATTGGGTTAATTGTACATTGCATTTCTACAAACACTTGTTCTTTGTATTTTTGATAGTATTGTTTCTGGAATTCAGCTTTTTTTTTGTTTTGTTTTGTTTTGTTTTCATGGCTTGTCTTCAGACATCTTGAAATGTTTGCATATGTTCCTTGATGTTGAGTAATGTTTTGCAAGTTTGCTGCTGGAATCACAATATCTCAAAATTTGAAAGGTTCCTATTGCCCTGCAATATAGGACTCAATTTACATACAGATACATATATAAAAGAACTTACAAAAATAGTTGCTTCCTTTTGAGTGGAAATGTTCTTATTTCTGTATTTTCTAAGTGTTGCGGTGCGTTTTGAGGTGGGGCACCCCGGGGATGTCCCTAGGCTGTGAGCAGGCTGGCAGCAAAGCACTTTTGCTCTGATTAGGCCCAGGCTCTAGATGTTTATGTTTATGCTTCCTCGCTTTTAATACAAAACCTAAGAAAATGGTCAGCAAACAGGAGATAATCTCATTGCAAGTCACAGAACCCGAAGAAACCTGGCTTAATGAATTCTACTGCTTGTTCTTTCTTGACTTCCTACTTCCTCCTACACTTTTCTGCTATGCTTCTTGCTCTCAGTCTTGCCTGCATTACTTTCAAGCTACTGCACCTTACTGCATCCTTTCACTCTGAATTTTCTCTGCACCTTCTTTCTCCCACCTTCTCATGAATCTCATTCTCCCTTTCCTTGTCCAAGTCTCCCTCCAGATATATTTCTCTCACTTTCCTATTTCTCTCACTTACCTCTCTCACTCTACTGCTTCCCATCCCTCCCCATGCTACATCCACACAATTGTGTGTGGACATACACCACACATGTACAAACAGAGAAACAGAAGTCCTTGTCCACTTTTCTGCAGGACTTTCCCCTCACCCATACATTTTGAGGTAAGTTTAGGAACATGTCCTTTGTATTTTCCTCTGAAAGACTTAGAAATCCTTACATCTTCTCTTTACACCCCTCTCTTCAGTCTTCAATAGTCTAGATCCTTTGCCACCTCCTACATAAGAAAGAGACAGCTGGAAACACTTTATTTTAAATCTTCAATAGATTCATAATTAGGAATAAGTTTTAAATACATTATTTGGTAGAGAACATGATCACCTTGTGAATCAGCATGCTAGACCAGGTCTGCATTTGGCCTTAATTTGCTTATCCAGATGCATTATCCTCCATTTCCTAGTGCACATCACAAAGCCTTAGAATATATATGCCTCAATTCAATGATTTCTGAAAGCATGAAGCTCATTTTGTCGCATATCTGTGTGTGTTTTGTATTAATCAGATTAATCAGGAATGAGAACATGAATTAAATTAACTTTATGTTCACTCTACAGGAAGAGTGTACAGGAAAAAAAAAGCACTGGACTGGAAGAAAACTGAATGCGGTAAGAAGATGCAAATTCATTATACAACACTGTAAGCAAGTCCTTCATTTTCCCTGATATATTTTACTAGATTAATTCTTAATTCTTTTTTTAAGTAAACTACCTGTCCTGTGAGAAGCATACTTTTTTTTTTTTTTTTTTTTTTTTTTTTTTACCCAGCCAGGCAGGTAAGCAAAAAGGTGAGAATATTTACAGAGAATAATGCCTTTCTTAAGGAAAGGTAATCAAGACAAATTATTTTAAAGTGGCAAGTCATGCAGTACTTGTTAGTGATCTGTGAGAAGGAAAGAAGAATACTTGAACTTCTTGGCTAGTTGAAGCTGAGTTCCCAACAGCACAAGTGTCCAAGTCCCACATAAAACACCCAAACTATATCATCAATTCATTTAGACCTTTTCTTCCCTGTCTCTTGTAGGACTGGGTTACTGACTGCACTGATCTGATGATGCAGCATGTCTTCTTGTGGCATTACAATGGTCACTTCTTGTCACCTCAGTTGCTACCAGCTGCACAGACTTTTTCTCAAACAGAGGATTTGCTCTGTATGCTCTCTAATTCTCCTGACAGAACCCACTGTCAGAAGGGGCAGCACTGAAATGGGTAGGCTGGATTCCAGCCCCCAAGCAGCCTTGCTGATGGCAGACACCAGCTCATTCTTTCCACAGAACTGCTGTAATCACAAACTAAATTATTTTAGGCCAGAAATTTTTTCCTGCCTCTGTGTGAAGCTGTGTCACTGTGCAACCAGGAATCAAAGCTGAAAGGTGTAAAGGGAAAACAACAGAATAGGTTGAATCAATGATCAAATGATGACAAGGACCTCCAGGGGAGAGATGCAATGCAAATTGTTCCCCTTGCTAAACTTTATAGTCATGCACCAGAAAGCACAGAAGGGAATTAGACCTCATGAGAAGTCTAATTAATTATGAGTTTTAATAACTTTGTAAATAAATGAATTATGGGTAAGACAATACACATAGCAGGGTTTTTTTATCCCAAAAGGGTAATGAAGCTTTATGTTAATTGGGGAACAGAGCATGAAGACGCAGCTCCTTGTTAGACTGGAATACACATTGACTAAGATTCAGAATTATTCTAGCCCAGGGATTTTCTGTGAAATACTGTCAAGGTATAAGAATAGTGTAAACATTGCAATTATGCAAATGTAGACTTGATGCAAATATAACTGAATTTAATTTTAAGATTTCACCAAAAACATGAGGCATGTAAGTATGCACAGTTTAAATACTGTAAGCAAATTGCATTGGATTATAAAATCATATCATGATAATCAGCTCATATATTTTAATTCCTAGTACACAGAAAACTTATAATGTACTTTTTTTGAGGTGACTGATACAGGGAAAAGCAACATAGAATTGTCTGAGTGATCCCACCTCTGTCTGAAAGTTAACATATCTGCGCTCTAAAGACTAGTTTATTCATTTCCCATTAATACATCTTTGAGTAGAAATAAATAAACATTGGGAATTGCAACCAGAACTCAATATTGTTTTCCCCTTCCTCAAGTTAAGCTCACTCTCAATAGAATCAGAGTGTCTTTGTTAATTGTCTCTACAGACCCCAGTTCTTGAATTCCTAATTTAACTGTGCCTTGTGCTTAAAAGGGGTCTCTAACTTGTAGTATAGGATTTTGAAATCAAGGTATTCTATTTCCTTGGCAAGTGTTCTACCCATTTGGCCATCATGGTCAGAGGCTCTAACAAAGGAATCTTAATCTGCCCAAATCATAGAATCTGCTGAGTTGGAAGGGACCCATCAGGTCGATTGAGTCTAAATTCTGTCTCTGCATATGACACCCCAAGAATCACACCATCTGCATGAGAGTGTTGGACAAACACTTCCTGAACTCTCAGTCTTGGTGTTGGGACCACTTCCTGAGAGAGCCTGTTCCAGTGCTTGACCACCCTCTTGGTGAAAAACTTTCCTGATATCCAACTGAAATCTCCTCCAACTCAGCTTCATGCCATTCTCTCAAGTCCTGTTCACTACTTACAGGAGTGAAGAGATCAGTGTCAGTCCCTCCACTTCCCCTCATGAGGTTGTTGAAGACCACAATGAGGACTCACCTCAGTCTCCTCCAGGGTGAACAGCCCAAGAGATCTCAGCAGCTCCTCATCTGGATTCCCCCTCAGAACCTTCACCATCCTTGTGGCCCCTCTCTGGATGCTCTCTGATAACTCAGCATATTTTTTAAAATGTGGAGCCCAGAACTGCCCCCGGCACTGGAGGTGAGGCTGCCCCAGCTCAGAGCAGAGCAGGACAATCCCCTCCCCTGCCCAGCTGGCCATGCTGTGTCTGATGCTCCCGGGACAGGGCTGGCCCTCCTGGCTGCCAGGGCACTGCTCACTCATCCACCTTGCATTGGCCCCAGGCCCCTTTCTGTGGTGCTGCTTTCCAGCCTCCTGTTCCCCAGCCCATACACACAACCAGAATTTCCCTGTCTCAGGTGCAGATTCCAGCACTTGTGCTTGTTAAACTTCATGCAGTTGGTGATTATCCATCTTTCTAATTTGTTGAGGTCTCTCTGCAGGGTCTCTCTGCCCTTGAAGGTGTCTGAATTTCTCTCAGGCTTCTATGTTTAATCTGTTACAACTTTTAATAATTAATTTGTTTAATATGGAGTTTCTGAATATACAGTTTTGATGAGATGTTTTCAGCAAGGACATTACATGAAGCCACATCAAATGAGTAAACAGATTAAAAGTGATACATTAAGGAATGCTGGAATATCTGTATTTGCAGTGAAACACTTTAAGACTATGATTTGTGATACTTCTTGATTAACACATATTATATGTGAGATCCTTCAGGGTTAATGCAACTTTATCTTCACCTCTGCAAAAATGAACTCTGTTCAGTGCAGCATCACAGCATCAATTCACTCCAACTTACAATTATTTTCTCCTAGGAAAAATGACTGTGAAGCCAGGTGCTTCATGCAAAATGCATCCCAAGTACAGAAAAAATGTTAGTGGTCATAGCATATGAAGAAAAGTTCAGTAATCACATCTTACAGCTCTTAGATGTATAAACAGATGGCAAGGCATCTCAGCAGGTGTTACTGCCAGCCCTTTGGCAAGACAAAACCTCTCAGTGGATACTAAACCTACTATCACAACTGTTTGAGATAAAACTTCAATATCCTCTACCAAAAATATACCTCCCTTGCTAGAATACTTCAAATATTTTGAAAGCACAATCCAGTAACTAAGAAAAATTGTTCTGAATTTTGCATTTTCAAAGCCATATTCACAATACAGAAACAATTTAAAAATAATTTGATCAAGTTGTAACAGAAGACTGAGTTCAAAACTTCTCACCAGCTCCACATCATCTAAGAGACAATGAATAAATAAAAATTCTTCTTCAAAATCTGCTGGTTATGTTGAGAACATTAGCCAGAGAATGAAAGCTAAACTCAAACCCCCTCCCCTAATAATATATTTTATGTCTAGAATTTACCTGAAATGCATAAAAATATTTTCATCCTTACCTTTGTCGTATGCAAATGCATCCTGTACATTTTACCCTGTATCTGGTTTCATTATGAATTTCCATGTTCCCTGGATACAAGCTAATTATGGATTGTATGAAGAATTATGTATTGTTCTAAAAATATTTTTCCTTTTCATTGAATCTTATCTATATAAGACAAAAAGAAAGTTATTATAAATTTGAATTACTGTTCATATTTTACAGAGGAATAGTCTATTTTTCAAAGTCAGGCAAGATCATATGCTTGTTCTTTTTACACACATGAAACTCAAATTGGATCCAAGTTCCAGTTTAAACTCTTGGATGAACAACTGCAGCACTGTATTGTGAAGTGAGCTGCACTGGCATCTTTCCTGCCCTGATCCAAATTTCTCTTATTCAATGGCTGGCTACTGGCTGAAAGGACTCCACCCTGCTATCTGCTAGGTCAGGTGGAACTACCTGATCCGTGCTGGCAGCTTTTATCAGTCCCAGAGACGCCTTGCGCATAACTGGCTGACTGGTCAAAATTTGGGTGTGGTTGTTTGCCAATGTTACTAATTAGTTACATTGTAAACTACCTGAGAAGTTAAACAGCGATATACAGATTAAGGTCTCCCACCCACAACGAGGTCACAAGGTCAGCTAAATTACTGATTTACACGTTCATGCAGCAGTGCCCATTTAAGGTCTTCCTTAAGTTATGAACACAAAGTTCACACAAACTTATGGAACACAAAAGTTATGAAAATGTGTTTAAGATAGATAAGATTTCAGTTGCTGTTTGGCCATCTTCCAAAAATATGCAACCTCCCAAAAAATTCCACCTCCCAAAAAATACAGCAATAGAGAACTTGACCTTAGCTGTAATTTCTAACATTGGAGAGGGCACATTTTGTATAACCCATGTCATGATCTTTTATGATGAAATGAGCGGCTAAAACCAGGGAATGTCTGACACACTGGAGGACAGGGCTGCCCTGTGAGGACACCTTCAACAAGCTGGAGAATGTCCTGGCAGGACAAAGCCTTGCACCTAGGGCAAAAACCCCCTGGCACTGGTATAGGCTGAGGACTGACTAATGAGACAGCATCTCTGCAAAAAGAACCTGTGGGTCCTGGTTAAAAAGTGAAATGAGGATCAACACTGCAACTTTGCAGTAATTAAAACTTGCCACTATACTGTGCCACGACAACATCACAGTGGGTGAAGGGAGACGATTATTCTCTACTTGCCATCTGTGAAGCCACATCTGCAACACTGTGTCCAGTTTGGGCTCCTAAGCATGCAAGGAATACTTAGAAGATCAAAAAGATCAAAAGTATCCAGAACAAGGTGATTCCAGGGGTTGGAGCCTGGGACAGAGGGAGAGGCTAAGGGAACTTCATCTTGAAGAGAACATTTGAGAGGACACAATCCCAATGCTTCACTGAATGGGGGGTTATTAAGAAGGAGGAACTTCTTACTTTTTTGGAGGTGAACAGGAGAAGGACAAGAAAGAATGGCCATTGGCATTGTCTGGATGCCAGTTGCCCTCCAAAGCTGCTGTATCTTTTCCCTCCTCAACTGCACAAGGGAGGGAAAAAATAATGAAATCTCATCAGTTGAGCTAAGGATGGGGAGAGATCTGTCAGCGTCATGGACAAAACAGACCCAGCTTGGAGAAATCAATTGAACACATTCAAAATTAGAGTAGGACAATGAGAAGTAAAACAAATTTTAAAAACACATTTTCTCCACTTCTCCCTCCTTCCAGGGATTAACTTTATTCCTAAATCTTTACCTCCTCCCCAGCAGTGGTGCACAGGGACAGGTGGTTTTTATTGTTATGGTCAGTTCATCACATTCTTTCTGCTGCTGCTTACTTCTCGGGGAGAGGAATCCTTCCCATAGGCTGCAGTTCTTCATTAACTGCTTCAGCGTGGGTCCTTTCTTTCAACAGAGGGGAAATCCTTCAGGAACAAACTGTTCCAGCATGGATCCCCCATGGGATCACAAGTCCTGACAGCAAACCTGCTCCATTGTGGGCTCCTTTCTCCACAGGCCACAGGTCCTTCCAGGAACCTGCCAGGGTGACCTTCCCATAGGGTCACAGCCTCCTTTGGACATCCATCTGCTCTGGTGTGGGGTCCTCCAGGGGCTGCAGGTGGTAGGGCCTGCAGGGGGATCTCTGCTCCCCCATGGAGCCGTAGGGCCTGCAGGTGGATCTCTGCTCCCCCAGGGATCCCCAGGGGCTGCAGGGGGATCTCTGCTCCCCCATGGAGCCGTAGGGCCTGCAGGTGGATCTCTGCTCCCCCAGGGATCCCCAGGGGCTGCAGGGGGATCTCTGCTCCCCCATGGAGCCGTAGGGCCTGCAGGTGGATCTCTGCTCCCCCAGGGATCCCCAGGGGCTGCAGGGGGATCTCTGCTCCCCCATGGATCCCCAGGGGCGACAGGGGCACAGCTGCCTCCCATGGCCTGCACCACGGGCTGCAGGGGAATCCCAGCTCTGGGGTCTGGAGCACTCCCTCTTGCCCCGTCTTCCTTCACTGGATTTGGTGTCTGCAGGGCTGTTTCTCTGACATATTCTCACTCCCCTCTTCTCTGGCCACACTTACTTCCGTGCAATAACTTTTTTTCTTAAACATGTTATCACAGAGGCTTTACTACCTTCAATGACTATCTCAGCCTTAACCAGTGTGAGTCCATCTTGGAGCTGGGTGGCATTAGCTCTGCAACATGAGGGAAGCTTCCAGAAGCTTCTCAAACAAGCCACTCTTATAGGCCAGTCACTAGCAAAATCTTGCCATGCAAGCATAATATAAGCCATAGGCTGCAAAAAGAGAAACTTTCATTCGATTAGAAGAAGGAAAAAAATCCTGTGGAGAGTGGCTAAAGACAGAAACACAAATACAGCCAAAAGACTCTAAATTTCCATTGCTGGTTTATGATTTGCTGGTGGATTTTTCCTTTCTTACTTTTTGATCACTGAGTAAAATCATATTGGTGACACGGCTCCCCATGTTCATAGTAAATGTCCAAGATGCAAATTTAAAGTGCTATAACCCTATTGTTTCAATATTCATAGCGCAGTGTCATCAGTGAGAATGTAAGATCATCTTTGAGCCTGATTCCCACATCTCCTGGGAGGTGGGGAATGTTAATTCTCTAAGTTCAATACTTCTCAGGCAAGCATAACAGTCAGTAGGCTGTTGTGCAGAACTAGAGCTGACAGCTCTGTTCATTGCACTTTGTTACCCATGAGCTTTACAGTTTTATACAAGTGCTCTCTACACAGGCTGAACACAGCTGCAGGGCTGGCAGAGATTATGGCTCTTCCACTGTGTGTCTAAAACACAGCAGAGCTCAGGATGTAGCTAATCTCAAGGTGAGAGCACTTCTGGACATACACAATGACTTGTGTTTGGTTGTCTGACACAAAGGTTTCAATTGAGTTCTGCTGTACCTCAGAGTTAAGATGCTATTTGGCACTCAGCTGTTTGAACTGTTCTCTGACACTTGAGGGGTTTCCAGTTTGTTAACCAAAATCCAAATGCAACTGATGGAGGTTGAATTTGGTCTCATGTTGCTTTGAAAAAAGAAGACTTATTGATTAAATCAATGTATTTTTAAAGAAGACATTGTTGTGTACAAGTTGATGGCCACAGATGGTAAGGTCTCTCCATGTCTGATTTGAGAAAGTGTGAGACATCTTACTGTTGCACAGACTGTAATGTGACTTGGAACTTCATCTCAAACCATCAGTCCTACCTCCATTAAGCGATGCTATTAAAGCTTCACAGATTGTTTTTGTGTTCGTACCATCACTACACATTTTTTCCTGTGATGATGTGCTTACTCCTGACATTATTTGACAGATTTTTCTTCAATGGCAGAAGTTCCTTAAGCCTATGAAGACTTAATCTCACCCTTTCCTTTGGCAAAATCCAAGTATCACCTATTCAACAACCCGAGGTGCCTACAGAAGCGCACTAAGACAGCACAGGACTAAACAGGATCCTGTGGAAACGTGTCTGGAGACACCGGCTGCCCTGCCACTCACTGCACTGCACCGACGTCCTGTAGCCCGTATTTGGCACGGACATCACACAAGTGTTCAAGACACTCATCTACGCTATTCCTTGTCAGGTCTATTAGAACAACCAGTGGTTTGGTTCATATTTTTTTACACTGTAATAGCGCAGACCAGGCTGAAAGGGGGCAGAAATGGCAGCTCCAGAGATGCTGGCTGCTCCCACGCGCGTCCGGGAACCGGTGCCCCAGGGCAGCGCTGCGCTCCACCGGCGCGCGCGGCGGTCAGCGCGGGTCTTTCTCCCCACCGGGACAAAGACGGCGCGGGTTCCCACGCTCTCCGCCCGGCGGGTCGGTCCCGTGGCAGGCGCTGCGCCTCAGCCCGCCCGGGGCTCCAGCCGCGTCCCGCCACAGCCCCGCGGGCCGGGCCCGGCCGCCCCTGTCCCGTCCGCAGCGGCCGCCAGGCACCTGTGCGGCCAGGCCGGGGAGCGGCGCCTGCGCACTGGGCGGGCTCTCGCCGCCAGGACCGCAGTCACTTCCTGCCCCCGTGCCCATCCGGCTCCGGGGTCAGCGGCCGCCGCTCTGGCGGGACAGGGGCGAATAAAGTTTAATTCGGGGAGGGGGAAGCCGCCCGTCCTCTCCAGGTAGGGCCGGCCCGCGGCACCCGCCCGTCGCGCCCGCCCCGTCCCGGCGTTGGCGCCCGCTGTCACCTGCGGCCGCGCGCCCCTCCCGCCCGGCTGC